>NC_032010.1:9600656-9601016 GCF_001865875.1 Lupinus angustifolius | reverse complement strand
TTTTAGAAAAGGAAAGAACAGAGATTCTTGGTTGGGGCTACGCCGAAAGAACTTTTTCTTTGTCGGTAGGAAGGGAGTCAAACCATAGAATAGGTTTCTTTGTTTTCTTGTAATTTTCTAAGTGTTGTAATTGGATGATGTGCATGTAAATACATTGATTCAATTATAGTGAAGGAAATCTCCCAAGTCAGCCGGGAGGCCTGGATGTAGTTTGCAGTGGACAAGCAAACGAACTAGGATAAAAATTCGCGTTGCAGGATTTTCTCTCTCTCTCTCTTTACTGTTTTTAATCGATCATCTAGTATAGTAGAATTAATTGATACATTCTGTACTTGTGCTATACTGATTGATACTCTGATA
>NC_032010.1:9600163-9600556 GCF_001865875.1 Lupinus angustifolius | reverse complement strand
AAGGGAAAAAGGAATGGGTTCTTCAAACCCATTTGGTGGTGATGGGTCATCCATTAATCGACCACCTATATTCAGTGGTGAATGGTATGCCTACTGGAAAGTGCGTATGCAAATTTTTATTGATCCCATAGACTCAGATATTTGGGAATCCGTAGTCAACAGCCCTTTCGTTCCACAACATCTTGTGGACGATCAGCCTAAAGATAAGCCTAAAAGTTTATGGACCGATGATGAGCGCAAGAGGGTCTAGCATAACCTGCGCGCCAAAAATATCATCACATCGGCCCTATCCTATGATGAGTTCTTTAGGGTCTCGCAGTGCCATAATGCGAAAGAAATGTGGGACACTTTACAAGTGACTCACGAAGGCACTAGCAAAGTCAAGCGCGCGAG
>NC_032010.1:9599500-9600063 GCF_001865875.1 Lupinus angustifolius | reverse complement strand
AATGCGCTGACCCACGAATATGAGTTATTTCGCATGTTACCTAGCGAATCAATATGTGATATGCAAAAGCGATTTACTCATATTGTTAATCATTTAGTTGCTCTAGATAAATCATTTGCCAGATGTGAACTAACTAATAAAGTTTTGCATTGTCTTGACAGGAAATGGCAACCAAAAGTAACTGCAATTGTGGAATCCAAGGACTTGGACTCTATGCCTCTAGCTACATTATTTGGAAAGCTTCAAGAGCACGAAATGGAGTTGGGTCGCTTGACTATGCACGAAGATTCAGATTGGAAGAAGAAGAGCATCACATTGAAATTTGTAAGCTCTTTTATTCGTTTCATTATCGGTTAACTGTTGTGCAATTAATCGAATCTGTCTAAGCTTATTGTTTATGTTTTAATCGATTAAGACTATTACGTTAATCGATTATCCTTGTTCTGTTAAGTTTGTTATGTTAATCGATTATCTTCATCCTGTAATCGATTAATTAGGGGTGATTCAGCATTAAGTGTTGAGTTTCGAAAAGCGGCTATTCTAACCGCTACACCTATTCAACC
>NC_032010.1:9531427-9599400 GCF_001865875.1 Lupinus angustifolius | reverse complement strand
TGTAACCACTGATACCTAACAAACCTAGATGCAAGTCTCACAAGCCATTAATATTGACATATCATATTCACGAGGCATATCATCTAGTTTGTTATATGTTCACGCATTAATCATACATGTTATATGTGCATATTAGGCATAACATAATTGCTAAAACATGTATAGGAATCAAGCATAACATATAAGTAGTTTACCATTTAATCACGTATTGTAATATGTTGGTTAATCGATTAATATGGAGTCTTAATTGTTTAATGTGTTTGTTTTCTGTTTTAATTGTTTTCCGTTTTAACTATGTAACTGAAAAACGGTTTTGTAGAGCCAAATTCGTTTTGTATAAATTCTGATAAATTGCAGAAACGTGTAGCATTGCATATCATTTTGATTGAATTCGTGACTTACTATATTGTATAGGCAGAAGAGAGATGCATGTGTGAGAAAGAGAGATTAACATGCTTAGTTTACATTGTTCATGATATATTGCATGTAGTTTTCATGTGCTTAATCTCATTCATTCTTTCTTGCATATTCGTGCATTCTGTTTAGAGTTATTTGAGAAAGATTCTGCATAATATGTATTTTGTATTAACTTGCATGCATTCATGATGGCTTGTGTTACTTGAGTGTGGGTTAATCTTTGAGATTTCATTGTTGTAATTTGAGCATATTAGTGCTTAGTAAAACTCTGTTTTTGTGTACTGTTTTGTGCATTGGGTATTGTCTCTTGGTGTCTTACCACCATTTAGATTTAGTGAATCTTCACCAAGGCTTGGAGGTCTTGAATTTAGAGCGAGAATCTTGGTTGGGGCTGGTTCGCGGGAAAGGATTTCTTGGGCGATAGGGATAGTCAAACCAAGGTTAGAGGTTCTTGAAATTCAAGAAAGAAGTATTTAGAGTCTTATAATTGAATTGGTGTATGTAACAATACAAAGTTTTCAATATAGTGAAGAGAAATCTCCCAAGATCAAAAGGGGAGGCCTGGATGTAATTTGCAAGTGGACCCGCAAACGAACGAGGATAAACATCCTATTGTGCAAGCTGTTCTCTCTCAATCTCTTTTAGAATTCAAGTTATTTTAATTCGTGTATTAACTAATATTTTGCATACTGCTACTTTGCTATATCCTTCTTAATTGTGCATAAAAATATATGTTGTATCTCTACTTGTTTGTTGGTAACTTGCTGTGCAAGAAGCCAATCTGCCATTCTGCTTCTGATACGTGTAATCAATTAAGCCCAATGGTTAATTGATTACTTGGGTTGTTTTCCAGAACTGGGTTTTGGTACGAAAAGCGGTAATTGATAACCGTTACACCTATTCACCCCCCCTTCTAGGTGTGTCTAGACCATTGATACCTAACAGCTCCCCCCTCACTTCGTTCTCCCCCTCAAACCATGTAAGAGGTGACACAAGGGTAGAAGTTCAGGATTATAAGCGGAAGCTCACTGCAACCTGCAAAACAAGTCAAACAACACTTTCTCCCCCGGGGCATGATCAGAAAGCTATGATAATGTATGATATTAATAGCCAAAAGCAAGGAAAGGTTTACACAAAATTTACTGGTCTTAATTGATTAAGTAGTCAAGGATAATCGATTAAGCAGTCTAACAACAATTGAACAAGTGTAGAGTGTTTATCATTAATCGACTATTACATGGATTTTATCGATTATTCATTAATCAAAATAGATTGTGACAAAATTTAATTGTGGGATTTTATCGACTATTACATAGATTGTGACAAAATGATAATGTATGATATTAATAGCCAAAAGCAAGGAATGATTTTGATTAAGTCACATGCAGAGCATGTTAACCATTCAATAGTAGATATACACAACTAGATAAAGTCAAAGGCTCATGCAATAATTGAAAAATAATCCAAGTTAATAACAAAGTTTTACGAGACATTACAAAATAGGGGCATCAAGTACATAGGTAGTTCAAAAGAAACAGAAAAATACAACCAAACATCGAAATACAATCTCCAAAGCAAACACACACATCCTAGACTCTATAAAATCCTATCTAGGCTATTCTTGAGGTGGTGGTGGTTGTGATGAGCCATGTGTGGCACGAACAACGAATATGATGTGTTCAAGGTCTTCGGACAACCTCTGTTGCTGGTGCTGGAATTTAGCTTCCATGGAGCCTCTCATAGTCTGAATGTGACCATCAATACGTACATTGAGGCGTTGTTCTATAACATCCAAGTGAGCAAGCCCAAAAGATGATTCCTGAGGCTCAGCATATGCCTCGTTTTGTGGTTGCTCGGGGTTTGGCTCACTAGGAATCTCAGCATTGTCTTCATTCTGTAAGTCTTCATTCACTTTGGCATTGTGATCCTCTTGATATTTCTATTACTGCTACTTTGCTATATCCTTCTTAATTGTGCATAAAAATATATGTTGTATCTCTACTTGTTTGTTGGTAACTTGCTGTGCAAGAAGCCAATCTGCCATTCTGCTTCTGATACGTGTAATCAATTAAGCCCAATGGTTAATTGATTACTTGGGTTGTTTTCCAGAACTGGGTTTTGGTACGAAAAGCGGTAATTGATAACCGTTACACCTATTCACCCCCCCTTCTAGGTGTGTCTAGACCATTGATACCTAACAGCTCCCCCCTCACTTCGTTCTCCCCCTCAAACCATGTAAGAGGTGACACAAGGGTAGAAGTTCAGGATTATAAGCGGAAGCTCACTGCAACCTGCAAAACAAGTCAAACAACACTTTCTCCCCCGGGGCATGATCAGAAAGCTATGATAATGTATGATATTAATAGCCAAAAGCAAGGAAAGGTTTACACAAAATTTACTGGTCTTAATTGATTAAGTAGTCAAGGATAATCGATTAAGCAGTCTAACAACAATTGAACAAGTGTAGAGTGTTTATCATTAATCGACTATTACATGGATTTTATCGATTATTCATTAATCAAAATAGATTGTGACAAAATTTAATTGTGGGATTTTATCGACTATTACATAGATTGTGACAAAATGATAATGTATGATATTAATAGCCAAAAGCAAGGAATGATTTTGATTAAGTCACATGCAGAGCATGTTAACCATTCAATAGTAGATATACACAACTAGATAAAGTCAAAGGCTCATGCAATAATTGAAAAATAATCCAAGTTAATAACAAAGTTTTACGAGACATTACAAAATAGGGGCATCAAGTACATAGGTAGTTCAAAAGAAACAGAAAAATACAACCAAACATCGAAATACAATCTCCAAAGCAAACACACACATCCTAGACTCTATAAAATCCTATCTAGGCTATTCTTGAGGTGGTGGTGGTTGTGATGAGCCATGTGTGGCACGAACAACGAATATGATGTGTTCAAGGTCTTCGGACAACCTCTGTTGCTGGTGCTGGAATTTAGCTTCCATGGAGCCTCTCATAGTCTGAATGTGACCATCAATACGTACATTGAGGCGTTGTTCTATAACATCCAAGTGAGCAAGCCCAAAAGATGATTCCTGAGGCTCAGCATATGCCTCGTTTTGTGGTTGCTCGGGGTTTGGCTCACTAGGAATCTCAGCATTGTCTTCATTCTGTAAGTCTTCATTCACTTTGGCATTGTGATCCTCTTGATATTTCTATTCATTTCCATACTTGTATATGCCCATCTTGTGAATAAGATTGTCACCTACAATGTGCTCTCGGGAGTTTATAGTCATTGTGTCCACATCTGATGTGTCCATTTTGTAGTAGTTAATGACATGGCTGATGAAAATCCAATATGCAAGCAACCTTGATGAAGATGAAGCTCTGTCATGCATAACTTTCAAGATTTCTGAAGGCCAGTTTACAGCAATGCCTTCCCTTATGGCGAACATGAGCTTGAGATCATTGATTGTTGGTTGAGCATGGTTTGTATTTCTCTGAACTAAAATATATGCAATCAGGTAATGTAAGAGCCGGTTTTCAACAGATAATTACCCTGCTTTCGTCAATTCTCCTTGTACAAAAAAGTGAGGCTGTCTTAGGCATGATTTGTACATCTCAACAACATCAAATGAGTCCCACGACTCATTATTACAATCTCCTAACATTGGTCCATCACTAATTAGACCTCCAACATCCAAAAATAGTTCCTCATCCAAAATTATCATCTTTCCCATAACCATTGAAGAATAAACTTCATCCTTATACTTAAAGTTGATGTAAAATTCCCGAATGAGCGAAGGATAGATTTTACCTCTTAATTCCAAAAACTTAATCGCTCCTTGGTTCTCCAATCCATGTGGGAATTCAAAGCCTTGTTCGACCATCCACTCCGCATTCGCATCCGCATACTACCTTGGAGAAGGGGAGAGTAATAGGGGTCACCGCAAAAAATTTCTTCCACCTTGAGCAGAAGAGAAACCTTTTTCCTCGCCTCTTGCATGTTTGGCAGTATGCTTCACTCTCATATTACGTGGTTCACTCATACTTTCAGGTATAAACACTGATTTAATCAATTTTCTAGATTTGAGATTTAAGGTTTCTAAAAGGGAAAATGGTGAAGGATTCGGATTTTGTAGAGATTGAGGGTGTAGGAAGATGGAACTATGAGATAGTATGTTAATTAGCTATTGATTTGGTTAGGAGCATTCAATTTTGAGAATTGATTCAGAATGGGGGAAGCAAAGAGGGTTTAGGGTTCTAAGTGGAAATGACCCAAAATGACACTTGAAACTGATATACTACTGCCGTTCATCGATTAATTATAGTGTTAATCGATTAACCAATTCAAAATTTTAAACTTTTAGAGTTTTGTTCCTATGTAATCGATTAAGTAACATGATAATCGATTAAACAATTTACAATTTTTAGATTTTCAAAATATTGAGCACATGTAATCGATTAAGACGTTCGTTAATCGATTAAAAACAAGATGAAAATTTATTATGGTTACTGGAACTCGAATTAATCGATTAAAAATATAGAACAATCGATTATTGACAAAACTAACTCAAATTTCAGTGCATTTTAGAGATTTCTAGAGTATAAAAATATGTTATTCCAAAGATACCAACCTAAAAGGTATATGACACACTAAAGAGGCCTACAAATATTCATGAAGATAATTTGAGCATAGGAGACATGCATTCAAAACATATATCACTTAATATCATGTATTTAAGACCAAGTTTTAGATACTTCATGATTCGTTTAATAGCAATAACATATGATTCTTTAGGTAATGTATGGTATCTTGCATATATACATACACTAAACATGATATCAGGACAACTGACAATTAGATATGGCAATGGATCAATGAGTCTCGATATTTTGTTACCTATACTGCTTTACCTCTTCCATCCTTGTTGAAATTTTAGGATGATGCATTAGTTGTTGTCTCTTCTTTGAATTTGTCCATCTCGTACCTTGTTTGATGAGCTAATATCTTTTTGCTCATTTAATTTACTTTATCCTTGAGTGTTAGATCAAGTATCTTTGATCAACACTCATCATATGCATTGAACATCCAATATTAAATAACATTTTTCCTTGTGTCCGAAGGCATACCTACAAAACAATTTACTTGGCTTGTTTGGGTATCCAAGTTATGTTGGGTCCCTTCTTGTTAGTAATCATGGTATCAAGTCCTTTTTGCATCCTTATATATTTGCCACTTGGCACACCATATTTTCTAATGTAACATGATATAGATGTATGGCCATATGTACCATAATAAAATCAAGTAGGCATGTTATGATTAGATCTAGTATGCATGTGTGCTACTTGTTTTCTATATGGTTTTCTTCTGTTTTTAGGTTTGTAGCCTCGACCTCCATGATTACCTGCGTTTCTAGATGTAGCATGTAAGTTGTTCAGATTATGACTACTATATGTGAACTTTGCTAATTTACCCTTTAAATCAGAAATTTTAGCATTCAAAACATCATATTGATCACATATAGGAGTCTCAATTAACTTAGTAGAGCAAGTATATGAGGCACAAGAGTAAATAAGATCTAGAGTATATTTTTCTAACTTTATTGCATTTAATTATTCTTGCATCTCAACAATTTTATTTTCATGCATTATGATGACTCTTTTTCTATCTATATTTACCTTAGCTAGTTTCTTTAGTTCCTCATGCAATTCAACGAAAACACTATAGAATTCATCGTAAGTAGGAGACTCATCAGAGTATAAAGAAGTGTCAGAATAGCGTACCTCACTCTTATCATCTTGATCACTTGTGCTGTCAATTTCTGGAGTATTTGCCATTAAGCATAACTTGACGATCACCTCCTCATTGGATGCGCTTGATGTTGATTTGTCCTCCGGAACGTCCCAAACAATATATGCTTTCTTGGACTTGACTTTTCGGTGACTGCTCTTGTCATTCTCAACTTTCTTGAGGTGGCTCAGGCATTGATAACTCATGTGGTCCAATCTGCTACACTCATGGTAAGTTAGGCGTTCTTTGGGAACCTTTCCCTTTTATTTGAGTCTATCGCCTCTTTCTTTTGAAAATGCTTGACTCCTCCTTTCTTCTTGAGAAATTTACTAAATTTTCGAACCATGAGTGTTAAGGTTTCGTCATCCCTATCTTCTTGTTTTTTTGACGTTGTAGCATTGAGAGAGATTCCCTTTTTGTTTCTATCTGATTCTTCATGCATGGTTAAGCACTCCAACTCCATTTCATTCTCTTGGATTTTTCCGAAGAGAGTTGCCAGAGGCATTGAATCTAAGTCTTTTGATTCCATGATTGTCGTTACCTTGGGATGTTATTTCTTATCAAGATAACGTATCATTTTGTTAGTAAGTTCACCAATTGCAAAAATCTTATCTAAAGCAATTAAATAATTAACAATATGAGTGAATCTTTTTTGTATTTCATTTATTGATTCATTTGGAAACATACAAAACAACTCATATTCATGTGTTAACGCATTCAATCTTGCACGCTTAACCTCACTTGTGGCTTCGTGGGTTACTCACAAAGTATCCCACATTTCTTTTGCATTTAGGCACTATGAGACCCTAGAGAATTCATCGTATGATAAGGCATAAGTTATTATGTTCTTTGCCTTAAGGTTGTGTTGGACTTTACGTTTCTCTTCATTAGTCCACAACCCTTTTGGTTTTTCTTAGGGCTCACCATCCACCAAGTGTAGTGGAATAAAAGCCCCATTGACAATAGAGTCCCAAATATATGTGTCGATTGCCTCAATAAAGATCCTCATACGCACTTTCCAGTAGGCGTACCCCTCGCCACTAAAATTCGGAGGGCGGCTGATGGATTCGCCATCACCACCGAAAGGGTTAGTGGAACCCATAGTGATTAATCCCTAGGATCAATGAATTAAGCGGCCAAGCTAGCACCTTCGTACTAGCTCTGATACCACTTGTTGGGTACTAGTAAGGTAAAACATACCTAAAGGGGAGTGAATAGGTGTAGCGGATCACTAATCCTGCTTTTTCGATTTATGCGCAGAATACAAAGTTGTTGCAGTTAATCGATTAATAATAGGGTTAACCGATTAATGATAGTTGATTTAATCGATAATAGTTAGATCGTTAATCGATTATACTGGTTGTTGATTCTTTGAAAAGCAGAGTATTCTTGTGATGAAAATAGTGATGATTTATGATCTTTACTATCCTAAATTGATTCTTGATTATTCACAGATTAACAACAATTAGCACTAATCACATAATGCAATTAAACACAAAAGCAAGTAAAGACAGAATCGTAAACAGATAGGGAAAGAGAAATGTGCTCAAGGATTTTTATCCTGGTTCGTTTGCGGGTTCACTTACAAACTACATCCAGGCCTCCCGTCTAATTTGGGAGATTTTTCTTCACTATGGTCATATGTTCTTTACAAACACACTTCCAATACAAGCAACAAGACGCTCCTTTCTTGGAACCGTTAAGCCCACACTTCGATTTGACTACTAAGCTCGCCTACTAGAATACCACACTGTTTGTGACTCTAGCCCCAGCCTAAGTATCACTTGAACCAAGACCTCTTGTCCTCGTGAAGACGCTTACCTAACCACAACTAGGGTTTTCTCTATCTCTTTTTCAGGTGATACTAACACACCAAGAGACCACTCCTTGAATAACAATATTTTGCTGCGTTATCATGCACACTTAATGTGTGAATATAACATTCATGCTCAACCCTAAAACCCTATGGAGAATCCTCACACAGAACCTAGAACTACTTATGATGATATGCAGTGGTTTTACAAAACGTATAACAATGATAGCACTTTTCCAAAAAAGGTTTTCCCTCTCTTTTCACTCTTAGAAAATAATGCAAGAAAAACTTTTCAAAGATCAACAAGATAGCCTTGTAAGTTAAGCTCTAAGAAACTTGAGTTTTTTTCTCTCTCTCTGAATTGAAAATTCGAAATCTGTTCTCTCTAAGAACTTGTTGTTCTGTTTAAAATAACAACTTTTGTATATAACTTATGTTATTCAATTATATAACATGTTAACCGATTAAAGTATTTATTTGAAATAGTTTTTCAAATGACTTAATCGATTATTAATCTTCTTAATCAATTAATAAATTAGAAATCTTGGGAGGTTAGCTTCTGTAACTTCTTTTAATCGATTAATATGTGTGAAAATGGTTTTTCCTAAATATATGGTAAACACTCTATAAGATGAAAGAGCTTGCAACTCATGATTTTTGAAATGATTGATTCCTTTATGCACAAAACCATGTATACCTAATGCAAATGCAAGAACCTTACTTATCATATATATATTTAGATGTGATTCCTCAACCTATATGATTTTCATTTTAGACTTTATGTGAGACTTCCATCTTGTGTTTATTTAACCTAAACTCAATACTAGGCAAGCATCTTAGGACTCTAGAATATAAAAGCAATCCTAAGTTCCACGACATTGACCTTGAGTTTTCAGTATGTTATTTGTTGTGATGTTCAAGTCTTCAAGCTTCCATTTAACTCCTTGTCTTCATCAAAACTAAGTAGGGCAATCATGATGACATCCTTTGACTATTTGCCATTTCAATGAATAATTTATTTAATTAGTGACTTTATTTATTTACTCATTTTCAGGATCCTTTTAATCATACCATAAAGGTCGGTCTCATTTTATTAAGTTAATCATACCACTTCTTACAAAAGGTTGGTATCAAAGAATAATAAAATGAACAAAAGAATAAAGTTAGCAGTTAACCATACAACTTCTTTTGAAGGTTTGGCATAAAAAAATAAAAAAATAAAGCAATAAATATATGTTAGTTGCGGAAAAGTAAATGACAGAAAGTAAATAAATGTTAGTTTCAGAAAATAAATGACATAAATTAAATGTTAGTTGTGGAAAATAAATGACAGAAAGTAAATGATAGCGGTTAGATTAATTATTTATTAGTGTTTTGTTGTTAAGTAACAATCCATTGATTGGATTGCACTTTTTGTATGTTATGCCTATGTACAAAATTACATACCATGAATTTGTTTGAACTTATGTTTTCAGGAATTCTTTTATCAACAAATAAAATTTATAAGTTTACACTTTACTATTTTACATTTGCATCTCTTTCTAGATTCAATTGTAGTATAGTATAGGGTTATGTCGAACCACAGAGAATTGCCTAACATAAATGTACTCATACTTTGTATCTTTTATCAAAAGTAAGAAAGTAACAATTAAATTTGTGTGTTATACTTTGGTTAAACCATACATGAAAAATTAAAGAAACTAAGTATTTACAAATTCAAGAGGAGAATATGGTTAGACTAATGGAATAATTTCTTGAACAATATCAATATGAGAATTTATGCAAGTTATGTGTTATACTTTGGTTAAAACATACACCATGTCTTAACCTTCCATCTCGTGTCCTAGCATGGAAATCATGTTTCAAACCTGGCATAATACACTAAACAATAGTTAATTGTCACTCGTCGGAGTAGGTTGTCACACCCTACTTCAAGTTTCATTAACACTGTTTAGCCTTGAATACAAGTTGTTTAAAATAAATGGTATGATATGGAAAGTGAATTAAGGTTTAGGTTATACTTTTTAGTTCACTTGTCAACACTTTAAGAAGAAGCATGTTTTGGATATTTAAATCAAGTTTTAGGTGATAAAGCTAAAACATCATTAAGAACTTCTTAAAGAATCAATATAATCAAAATAATAACTTGTATAAATGAAGAAGAAGATAAAAGTACATGAACTTACACCATAGTTCAACTTTTGGAGCATTAGCCATCCATCCAAAGATTGGATGCTTTTGGTTCCAAATGAGGTTACAAAATCATGTTTTTGCACCTCATTTGTCAACTCATTCCCTATGAATTTCAATGAAATAAACACCCAAAAACAACCTAAGAACAACCTAAAATGATAGGGAACCCAAATGGAATGAAGAAGAAGAAACTACAATGAATTTACAATGTGTTAATGTGAGGAGAGGGGAGTGCCTTTTATAGGCAACAAGAGGGGCGCCTGACCCCTTTCATGGCCGCTCAACGCACCTGTTCAGGTGGTTTGGCACACCCAAAGCTGGTGGGTCAGTAGCTTGTCACACCTTGGCCAGCTAGCTTGGACATCCAATTGTGGGCTATGTTACATGCATGTTGACACCTCCTACTTGGCTGTTTAGAGCATATGTCATGCATGAGGTCATGTGCTTGGCCTTCAAGTAAAGAATAGACAAGTTTCTTGGAGAGTTGGCCAAGCTTTCTTCATGGCTAGGTTTGGTGCATTTGGTTGGGCCGCCTGGTCCCCTTGGTCCACGCTTGGCTTCCCATTTCTTCATGGTGAAGGAACCTACTTTTCTTCAAACCGAAGCAACCTTTGTCCCATGGTTCTTGAGTTGATTGTAGTTGGTTACTTGACACTTTGAGCATGATTTCTTCAAGTCTAGGTAAGCTTTTGAGTTGTAATTTGCTTGGTATACCTAGCTTGGGTTTCTTCAAGGTAAGGTAAGGTACCTTTCTTCAAGCCTTTTTTGTCACAAGCTAAGCACACAACATGCCATGCTTAGATTGTTTATTTTGAGCATTTCTTTTTGAGCTTTTGGCTTGTAATTTGGCATGAACTCTTGGGTATCTTTTGGATTAATTCTTCTTGATTCAATATCCTACAAAATTCAAAGAAAACTTGGACAATAGATGTTAAAAAATTATATTATTCAAAGACACAAAATTTATCTAAAAAGTGTTGAATTAAGTTGGTTTTCATATTTTTGCATAGGATAAGTGCCAAGAAAAGTGTATGAAAATTAGGTATTTTTGGCACTTATCACTCGAGCGGCTAACTCATAATACTTGGTTACAATATGAGTGGTCCACATCACCAACACTTAGAAATGACAAATTACATGACCAGCGAGGCTAGTGTCCATGCTATCCAAAAATATATAACTAATACCTGGGTGTAGGGCATATGTATCTATTAAAATTTGCATACTATACTTCGTAGAAAACATACCCTCAAACCACAACATAATGCAAGTTATAAAATAATATACAATAAACAATTACAACTTGTTTTTTGTCAGAATTTAAAATTAAATAAAGAAATAGATAAATGTATAATTAGCCATATATTTTAGTGATTATGGGTTAGACTCACTTAAAAAAGTCTCCAACAAAGTCGCCAGCTTTCGTGTCCCAATTTTCTGTTGCACGACTTTATAAGAGTCGTCACTACATTTTATAGTAAAAAATATAGAAAAACCTTTTAGCTCAATCACATTGGACTTGAATTTTTGATATCCGATTTCGGGAGTCGGTTACGGAATAAGGAAGATATTAGCACCATATCCACCCGCTTTAAGTGTACCCCTCACTAAGTTATATGGCTTATATTATATTTTTAAAATTATTTGCTAATCTAATTAATTATTAAAAAGGACAAAGTTTAATTATTTTTATTATTGTGTCTGACAATGTGACATTGCTCTTACGTATCCATATTTAGGTAGAGAATCAATACTACATAGTTCTTTGGTACAAAAATATTTATTGATTGAAAGTTTTAATTAAGGAAAGACACAATGTAGCACGACCTTCCAAATTATGAGTTGAGAAAAAGAAGCCCTCTGAGGTGACGTTTCCTCTATCCTTTATGACAACGGGCCAACCGCGTGTGGACGTGTGGCACTAAGACTAGCTCTCTGTGGTGCACATACTACCAATCATAGGTGTAGCGTGTCACCTTTTGGAATTGTTGGAATTGATAGGCAATTAAGGCTAGGCATTGAATGTTGTGCGTGAATTTTCGAAACAATTACAATGCAATGATGGACCTCCATTGCACATAAATGAATGCAATTATGGCACAATAAAAGGAATGGCTGGAGCTCGCTTCCAAAGAAATGGAAATTCCATTATGCACGGATCTCGAGTACCAAAAAGGAATATGTTTTTTTCTTTGAACTAGCAGCGTACCTGTGCACTTGCACGGGCCGCTTCTTTGTTTATGTATAATGCAAATATAATATACATATATTTTATAATATCGATAAATCATGTATTGAAACATTATATAGGTGCAATATTAACATTGATTTTTTAGTGTATATATAGAATATTAATAATTATAAATGCGTTTGTATAAGCATTTATTTGTTGAAAGTGTGATTATAAGGATTTTTTAGCATATCTCTTAAATGTTTATGTTTTATTTTAGATTAATGTTCATTGTGTATAAATATTTGAATATATTTTTAGCATTCAAATATTGTATAATTAAATGTTATTTATTTGATTATGTTTTAGCTAATAATCATTGTATGAAAATAACTCATAAATTAAAAACACACTAAGTTAGGATATGACAGATATTTTTTCTTATAAATTTAATCAAAATAATAAAAAGAGTCTAATAGTTGATTTGTTATATTCCTAATTAAAATACATATATTTTTCATGAATATATATACCATTTTTATCTTTTAATTAAATAATATAATGATAGTAATTAAATACATGTGACCCGTGCATTCGCATGGCTAAAAACACACATGTTACCCGTACATTCGTATTACTAAGAAAACACGTGTTACACATGTATTCGCATAGTTAAAACGTACATATTACTCGTACATTCATATTATTAAGAATATACATCTTACTTGTGTATTTGCATGTTTAAGCACATAAGAAAAATAAATTGATAATTTTTAATTTGAATTTTCTACAATTAGTATTAAATTATTATTAACATATAGAATATATAATATAAAATATATAAAAAGTATGAAGGAAAAAATGTGAGGAGAAGGTGACATGCGACATGAAGAAAAAAATGTAAGGAGAAATTGACATGTGGTATAAGGGAGTTTTTTTTTTTATTATATCGTTAATAGAGAAAAATTAAAATTCAAAGAATCTGATCTGTAATATTAAAATTCAGTGCGAAAAATGTCAAAAAAATTTGATGAGGTGAAAAACTACAATTATTCTTAGATTAATGGTAAACATTAAATTATATAGATAGATTAATGTAAAGAAATAATTTGAATGTGAAAAATGATTTCAATTTCATCTAATGTTCAATGACTATTACTTTTTAACATAAAAAAATATAGATGTTGTAAACACTCAATTTTAGTGGGGTAGCGACATGAACCAATCACTAATTAATATTAAATTATTATTAGCATATAAAATATATAATATATAAAAAGTATGAAGAAAAATATGTGAGGAGGTGACATGTGGCATGAAGAAAAAATGTAAGGGGAAAGTGACATGTGGCATGAGGGAAGGAGAAAGTGACATGTGGCATGAGGGACGGAGAAAGTGACATGTGGCATGAGGGAAGGAAAAAGTGACATGTGGCATGAGTGAGTTTTTTTTATTATATTGTTAATAGATTTATGGATGGGGACTAGAAATCCCAAAGCACCTTATTTATAGAAAACTCATACTAAACTAAAACCTAGCTAACCAACAATTTTTTAAGATAAACATGGTTATACCCAAATTTTAGGGGTCTTAACAATTTAGTTTTAACCTCTTTTTGTTCTTTATTTAATTTTCGTTTTTATTTTATTTTGTTTTTCAAATGAGTTTCTAGAAAACTCGTATGTTTATCATTTTTTTCGAAATAATTATTATTTTCTTGTTGAGAAATTGTTTTAAAAAATGTCTTGGGCTTTTTCTGAACTGGACAAAAATGGGTGTTCACACGTGTCAATTGGCACTCTATGTATGTCGACTTGCATTCTTATTTTTTTGATATCAAGTGTATACACTAAGTTTTTATAAATTTCTCAATTGGTGCCTATGAATTTCTCAAAGTTTCTATAGAGAATGGTACATTACTTTCCTTCAATGTTTTCAACTTCGCTACAATATTTTTTTCATTCTGCACAGTGGAATTTCAACCATTTATTGAGATAGTGGAATTATGGCATTAAAGAAATATATCAAATCTAATTAAATTTCATTCCTTTTTATTTTTTGTGCAACATTTATATTACAAAATTATTAGCAATTTGTACGTTACAAAGGCAAACATAAAAACATTGGATATAGTAAAGGTCAATATTAGAATATAAAAATTACATCTATTCAATTATATATTTGTCCTTTAATCATGTATTGGCTTTATTTATACTAGTGTGTACAGACACTTCGTGCCTGTCGGCGAATATTGTGTGATACTACATATTCAATTTTTATATATTTCATTTTTTTGAATTAAAATGTATTTGTTGTGTTTGGTGTACTTTATATTATATTTTGTGTGTGTTTATGATCATGTTTAATTTAAGGTGAGATATATGGTTAATTAATGTAGTTGTGATAATTGTTTAGGATTAATATATATAGGGATGATGCTACATATATTTCAGGGTGTGGAAATAGACATCCTAGATTGTTTTTTGAAAAAATGAGTACACCACTCATAACTCTACATGACACGCTTTGTGAAAAAAATAATAATCATTATCGTGTTAAATTATTTTATAATATTAAGGATATGTCACTTGAGAAACTTCATGATCTTTTCTCCGAGACAAATATCCAATTGTTTTTTTGTATGTCTTATTTGAGTCTAACCAATTTTTTTCTCTGGTTTGATATGGAAAAACTATTGAATTTACAAAGTTTTATCCAGGTGGTTTTCGTTCAACTTTAGAAATATTTTTTTCAAGTTAACAGTACAACTGTAGAAATAGTTTTTTAAAGTTACCCATTAGTTTTTTCAACATGTTTACCCATTAGTTTATCTTCTTTTGAAGTTAACAATACAATTGTAGAAATAATTTTTTCAACTATGAAAATTGTGAAAAATAGGTTGCATAATCGAATGGAAGAAGCATAGATGAATAATTATCCACTGACTTATATTTAGCAAGAAGTGTTCAACAATATTAACCAATCATAGAACAATTTCAAAATGTGAAATAACATAAAGATTAATTTTAAAATATGTAATTTATTTAATTAAAATATATTAAATTTTGTAATTTTGACATTAGTGTTTTTATATTTCTTTTATAATTGATGATATTTATTGTTTTGATTTTAAACATATGTTGCACACGTTTTCTCTGGGTCCTAGATCCATCACTATATATATATATATATATATATATATATATATGCCTCCCAATGATAGATGTTTAGGATACCATGAACTCTAGAATGTGAGAGACCCTTTTCAGTTTATCTTCCTCATTGAGTCATGTGACGTCGTGGGCATTAGGTGTGCATATGTATATTTCAGTATTTTATTTGTTAATTGAACTGTCCATCTTTTAATTGTTTATGTTTTTTACTTTGATGATTCAGGTAATGCATCCCTTATGTTCACCTTATACTCAATAGGGATTTGACTTAGACGAGATTCAGTCTCACAATTTATTAACAGTATAAACTAGTCTCCAAAGTATGCATCCTCATCATTTCGTTTTCAGATTCCATGTTCATCCATTTTCAATCTCGGAAACAGAGCATTGCAAAGACAAGCTAGGAATTTATTTTGTTCTTCATTTCTTGTAGCATAAAGCCTCAGTTAGTTAACTTAGTTATCATTTTCTTTCATTCAGCCATTTATGCTTTTCAACCTTATTAGTTTAGTCCTATAAAAATTGGAAAATCGAAAATGTTCCTAAAAAATTTCAAATGTGGGTTAAATTAGTCATTTTTAGCGTGTTTTAAAAAACTTGATATGAACTAATTTAACTCTAAAATGACTAATTTGACCCCACTTACAAAAAATTGTGATCATTTTGGGTTTTCCAATTTTTGATGGACCAAACTAATAAGCTCAAAAAACATGAGAAATTGAAATGAGTATTTACTCTTTGTTCAATTATAGTTGTTTTCATGGTTATCGTTAGTTAGTTAACTAGGTTTTTGCTTGCTTTCTAAGCAATCTTCCTTTGGCTTTCTAATCTTGTGTAAATTGGCTTAACTTCTAGCCATTAATCAATAAGATGAGATGTTGCATTTCAAGGTTTGTAAAATGGTATCAGAGCTCGCAATTTGAGAGTTCTACTGTGTCTGCTCAACACCATTTTCAAAGAACATTCCTCTGCATTTTTTCAACCTTCTTCTTCATCTGCTTCCTCTCTTTCTGCAAGTCACTACAACTATTGATTGAATTGTTTAATCATATTAATGATGCAGAATTAAGATTTGAATTTTCCCACAATTATTGGTTAAACAATTTTACTGCTACTAATTGAGTTTTCTTGCCACTGTTTCAATTACAATTCAATAGCAAATTATGCATTTGATGAATCACAAGGGAATTCTTTTCTTCTTGTCCTTAGTGTTGATCCTCAAAACCCAGCCAATCCATAATATTTGCATCCAGGAGAAAATTCAGGTGTTGTCCTTGTATCACCACCATTGGAAGGTGGAAATTATCACCCATGGAGTAGGTCCATGAAAAAGGTTTTGTTATCCCAGAATAAGTTTAAGTTTGTTGATGAATCAATAACAATGCACAACTCCATAGATCCCCATCATGATATATGGGAGAGATGCAATACAATGGTTGTGTCATGGATCACGAGATCCCTTACTCATAAAATTGCACAAAGCAGTGTCTACATTGACATTGCACACGATCTAAAAGAAAGGTTTTTATTTGGGGTTACTTTAGATTTCAGACTTGTTACAAGAAAACCATTCAATTAGGCAAGGAGAGATGGAGATATCCAGTTAGTTTACCACACTAAAGACCTTATGAGATGAATTGGAATATTTGAGACCTACACCTTCTTGTGTTTGTCACATACAATGTTGATGCAATCTTCTTAAAAATATCAAAGATCACAAAGAATCAGAATATGTGATATGTTTTATGAAAGGATTAGGCACCAATTTCACACTACCAAGTCACAGATCCTATTAATAGAACCATTGTCTTCTATCAATAAGGTTTTCTCACTTGTTGTTCAAGTTGAATGACAACTTAGCACCTTGCACATAAGTGAACCAAAGACCTTATTCAATAGTAGAGACTAAGATGAATCTTGGAGGTCTGAAAATGGCAGGAATAATGCACCATCCATAAGAGACCAAGATGAATCTTGGAGATGTGCAAGTGTCAGAAATAATGCACCATTCTATAGAGGGTGAAGCATATCAGGAGGAAGGGGATACAATCAAAGGTCAACGTCCACCGAGTTTTTCACTCGTTGTGGCAGAAGGAGACATACAATAAAAATATGTTCTTAAACATAGATTCCCACCAAACTACAACAAATCTAATCCCAATGGAAGAGTAGTAACCTTGTTGAATCTTAACAACTACAACAAGCATGTATCAGGTAACATTAACCATGTAGAAGTTAAGACAACATTAATCAGATGAGTCATACAATTGCAGAAGGAACCTCTACACAAAATGATGATTCCAACCATGCATCAGGTAACATTTCTTATTGGATATTGGACAATGGAGTTACTGATTATGTAAGCTATTTCCAAGCTATTTCCTCTCTAATTTTGATACACTAAAACAAATTAAAGATATCAATATAAAGCTTCCCAATGGATCTTCTTTAACTGCTAGACAATGAGGAAGTATCACACTATCTGCAAACCTCATACTTCACAATGTCTTATACTCACCTGATTTTCATTACAACTTGATATCCATTCATAAACTCACAAGATCATTGAATTGCATATTGATATTTGATTGTTCTCATTGCATTATTCAGGATATGAAAGATGATTGAACATTTCGAAGTAATGAATAGCTTGTATGTGCTCAAAGTAATCTCAAGGTCATCTAAGCAAGTTACCCATAATGTAAACAACATCATTTAAAACAGTACTAATAATGTTCACTTTGATCTATGACACTCTAGGCTTGGACACCCCTCTAATAATATCTTGCATTTTGTATCCAAGCAATTACCCTTTATTAAATATGTCTCTTCTATGATATGTGATTTATGTCATATGGGCAAAATGACAAAGCTTCCCTTTTCAAAGGGAATGTATAACACCCAATTTCCCTTTGATGTTGTACAAATGAACATATGGAGACCCATAGGTGTCCCCTCTATACATGATCATAGATATTTTTTTACTATGATTGATGGCTTTAGTAGATAGATATACATGACCCTTCTTGATGTAATCAAAGGCTGAAACTCAAAATCTTATTCATAGTTTTATTCAGCTAATGCAAACACAATTGAACAAAACTATTAAAATCATAAGAACTGATAATGGAGTAGAATTTCGTATGCCTACCTTTTATCAAAACTTAGAAATCATACGCCAAACAAGATGTGTTGAATCCCCCAACAAAATTATATTGTTGAAAGGAAGGATAAGCACTTATTAAATGTAACTAGGTCTATTATGTTTCAATCCAAATTGCCTAAACCCTTTCGGTCCTATGTTGTTAGACATGCCACACATCTAATTAATAGGATGTCATTACTCTTCAATACAATAAGGAACCTTCACTCACTGAGTTGAGAGTGTTTCACAGCCTTTGCTTTGCATCCACTCTAAGCAACCATAAGACAAAATTCGACACTAGAGCAAAGAACTGCATATTCTTCGGTTACAAATTTCAGACTAGGGGATTTATGCTTCTTGATCTAAACACTAGAGCTATTTTTCTGTCGAGGCATGTAGTCTTCTATGAGCATCTTTTCCATATGCCAATACACCCAACACATCCAACAACCACAATTATACTGATTTAGACCCATGTACTGAGCCAAACCTTGAATTCTTGCTTTATGATGACCATACCAATTTCTTACCACCACAAACCCAACCTAAACCTAGTTCAAACAATCTACATGCGTCACGCTCTAAACCTAATCCATCCCTGTCTCCTTCACTCATTCTTCTCCTCATCCTCAAAGTTCAATTAGAACTATACATCCCCCATCATATCTTCAAGATTTTCATCACAACATCCTTACCCAATCTACTTCACCTTCATCCAAAGGAATCAGCCATCCTTTGTTTGATGTGTTATCTTACAATTCCTTGTAAACACTCAATTTTGTTTGGCTAATTTTTATAAAAATCAAAATTTTGAAGATAACATGTAATGCAAAATTCTCTTTCAATCACAAATGCCCAAATAAGCAGTACTTATTTTTGCAATTAGTGGAGGATGATCATTTTATTAGTGAAACTGAAACCCAACTTTTGCCTGAATTTTGTACGTATACGGGGCAAGATATACTTGAGTGTCATTTAACGTATAATGCGTTAAAGGGTGCTACTGGTGTTGGGACTATGAAGTTCCAAGGATTGATCAATGGCCTTCAGGTGCAGATCCTCTTAGGCAGTGGTAGCTCTGACAATTTTTTGCAACCAAGATTAGTTCATTGCCTCAAGTTACCTATTGAACCCGTGACTGCATTCCAATATTTGATGGGCAACAATCACTCCTTAGTTGATGAAGGACTGATCAAAGAGGTCCAAGTTCAGGTACAAGGTCATACTCTTAAGTTACTTGTTTATGCAAGTAATTTTTCACATGATTGATTTATGCTCCATCATTTTCAGCCAATACCAAATCGTCTACATAGACAAGTAAGGTAGTAAAAAGCATTCCTGATTTCTTGGTGAACAAGGAATGGTCATGTTGGGACTGGATATAACCTAATGAGAGAAGACATTGTGACAATTTGTTGAACCATTGCCTTCCTGCTTGTTTGAGACCATAGAGTGATTTATGTAGCTTACAAACCTTGTTAGGTTCATTACAGATTACTCCTTGAGGAATGGTCATGTAAACTTCCTCATGAAGGTATCCATGAAGGAAGGCATTATTAACATCAAGTTGATGAATAATCCAGCCTTGAGATGAGGATATGGCAAGAAGAAGCCTTACTGTTGTGAGTTTCACAACAGGGGCAAAAGTGTCAAAGAAATCTATCCCCTCAATTTGATTGTAGCCTTTAGCTACAAGCCTAGCTTTATATCTCTCAACACTACCATCTGACTTGTATTTTATCTTATAGACTCACTTACACCTTGTTGCCCTTTTGTCATAAGGTAAATCAACAATGCTCCAAGTTTGGTTTAGTTCTAATGCATTAAGCTCATTCTGCATTGCTGTAATCCAGTGTCGTGATGTAATGGCTTGATTATAATGCTTTGGTTCGGTTTGAGTGGTGATGGTCATGGTGTATTTAAGATGAGCAGGTCGAATAGATTGGTAGGATAGCACAGCAGATAAAGGGTGTGTGACTTTGTGATCTTTTGTGCTTAGGAGATCACAGTGAAAATCTCTTAGGTGAGTAGGGGGTCCTCTAATGCGACCTGATCTTCTAGGACTATGTAAGTTGGAATCTATAGCCCTATGATTCATTCCTGGTTTCAGTAGGAGTATCATGAGGGTGTGAGTCATAATGTTCTTCTAAGAACTCAAGGTTGTTTTCTGCACTACTGATATTCACCCCAATGTTGGTATCATTACTTTTATAGGGAAACATGTGCTCATAGAAGGTAACATGCCTAGAGATAAATATTTCTCTAGTTTGAAGATCAAAGAGGACAAACCCCTTTGTTCCCTTTCTATGGCCAAGAAAGAGACATTTTCTGGCCCTGGGATCAAGCTTTGTTCTGTGATGGGTTAAGGTGGATGCAAAGCATAGGCAACCAAAGACTTTTGTGTCAATTAAGTTAGGTCTTTTCTCATACAGAAGCTCATAGGGAGTCTTGTTCTTTAGGATAGGGCTGGGCAACCTATTGATGAGATATGCAGCCTGCTGAACTGCATAGCTCCAAAAGGACTTGGGTAGCTTGGACTGAAACAGAAGAATTCTAGTTGTGTTTAATAGGTGTCTGTGTTTCCTCTCTACAACAGAGTTATGTTGTGGAGTCTCTACACATTAGGTTTGATGTATCATTCCATGTTCCTTAAAGAATGTTGGAGTGTCAAATTCTACTCCATTATCAGTCCTAATGGTCTTTATTTGTTTATCAAACTGAGTTTTAACCATTCTGGCAAACTCTATCATTAATCTTCTTGCCTCAGCTTTAGATTTCATTAGGAATAGCCATGTGTGCCTGGAGTAGTCATCTATGACAGTGAGGAAATACTTGTGACCATGGATGGATGAGTTCCCTAGTGGTCCCCATATATCCATGTGAACAATGTCAAAAACATGCATACTTTTATTCATATTATTGGGAAAAGGCAGCTTAGTTTGCTTTCCTAAATGACAAAAATCACAAGCAATTTTGTTTAAGTTTGAATTCACATAAGCATAGTCTTTGCAAACAGAGTTTAGTACATCATAAGATGGGTGGCCTAGCCTAAAGTGCCACAGGTCAAAGGAATCATAAGTGCATATAGTATTTACAATGTGTTCATTAGGTATGCAATTCTCAATAGTTTCTATAGTTTCTCTAAGGACATATAAGCCATTCCTAACTTCAGCATGTCCAATCTTCTTCAAGGAAGTCATATCCTGAATGGAACATTTTGAGTCATCAAAGGTTAGGGTGCAATGCATAGACTTAGTTAAAAGAGATAAGATTGAATTTAAAGTCTGGAATGTAAAGAACATTGTGCAAGATTAGTTAGTCTGTTAAGCCAATAGTTCCACTGATTTTTTCCAGTGTAGTGCAACCATTTGGTAAGGTTATAGTGATTGGTCTTATAACATGAAAGGCCTTAAATTTCTTCAGATTGGGGCACACATGGTCAGTGGCCTCAATGTCAAGAATCCATAATGTTTTGTTACATGTCATTTCCTGATTCTGATTTGTTGGATCTGTGTTGACTGCACTTGTTGGCCTTGGATCCATGCTAAGTTGGTTGATGTTGTGCTCAGATGTCCCTTCTCCAATGCTTTGAAATAGTGATGCCAATTGAGCATACTGCTTGGGACCAAAGTTGAAGTTTGTGGCAATATTTCCTGCTTCATCAGGGGCTACACGTTCTTTTCCTTTGCTAGTTGTCACATTATTGACAGATCCACTTAATTGTTTAAGCCTACCAGGTTGCATATTTGGTGGGAAGCCATGCTTGAAATAGCATGTCTCCACAGTATGCCTTTCCCTGCCACAGAAGGAGCAGATCTTGATGCTACTTGATTTGGTGTTTCCATAGCCTTTGTTAATGCCTCTGCCCCTGCTCAAATTGTTACTTCCTCTTCCAAAACTGGGTTTAGCTCTCCATTGTTGGCCTTGTTCTTGTTCTTGTGTTCCTTGTGATCTATTATTAGCAGCATTGAACAAGACCTTGGGATTGATCACATTCATTCCTACTAATTGTCGCTCTTGTTGGATGAGCAATGAGAAAGCCTTGTTGATCTTGGGAAGAGGCTCCATTAACAGGATTTGGGCCCTTGATGTACTATATTCATCATTCAACCCTTTGAGGAAGCAGATCACATATTCTATGTCCCGATGCTCCCTCATTTTGTCGATCATTCCACATCCACATCTGACTACACATAGGCATGGTGGCATTGGCCTTAGGGATTCAAGATCCTCCCATAATGTCTTCAATTCTGTGAAGAAGCTTGAGATTCCTTTGTCTCCCTGTTTCATAGAGTGAAGTTCTTGTAGCAAATCTGAAATTCGGAAGTAGTCACCTTTTGAGAATCTTTCACTCAGATCTTGCCATAGCTCCTATGCATTGTCTATGTATGCGATGCTTTGAGAAATATCGGGAGATAGGCATTTTATGATCCATGATATCACCATATTGTTGCAGCGTTCCCAGATATCAAAGTTTGGATCTGTTGGAGGCCTTGGTGGGAGTGAGCCATCTATGAATCTATACTTGTTCTTGGACCGTAGTGCTCTTCTCATTGCCCTACTCCAAGATTGATAGTTGTTTCCGTCCAGCGAGGGTGTAACTAGGATTGATCCTGGGTTTCCTCCAAGATACATGTAGTAAGGGCTATGTGTATCATATGAATTCATGACAATTGGAAGATCACCTTCTTGGTTTTGATCCTCCGCCGTTGTTGTAGATTGGGAGCTGCTTGATGAGAGAATAGGGAAGAAGAAGGAGTTGAACCAGAAATCTTGGTTTGTTGTGATTTGCAGCGGAGTTATGCTCCTGATACCATATTGCATTTTGTAAAGAAAACACTACTTTCTTCATTGATTAAAACTTGCATACAATAAGCTATTTAAAGAAAGAAAACAAAACTGATTTCCCAACAGAAAGTAACCAACTTCCTGAAAAGGAAAGAACCCAATAAAAAACACTTATTGGGCCAACTAACTAACTAAAGCCCAATTAGTTTCCTGGACATGGCTAATATACTTGGCTTTTCTTTCTTGGTCATCTTCTTCCTTGGTTTGTCCCTCTTGGTTGATTCATTGCCTTCATTATCTACCAATTTAACTTCTTCAATCAAACATATATCCTTAGGTGTCTCCAATATCTCCTACCAGTTTCAGGTGCTGATTTGGTTTTGGGAGCAACTTGGCATGCAACATTAGGCCCACACATTTCTAATTACGATGCTCTTACCTTAAAGTTTTATCTTAATGATCAATTTGTGACATTGCATGGAGAACAACCTCGATTACCATCTACGGCTCAATTCCATCACCTACGTAGGATGAATAACACCCATGCTATTTCAGAGTTATTCGCACTACAGTTTCAGCCTATTGACATGTCAGAGGAGCAACGGCTAGACCTTCCTGATAATATGGACCATGACTTAGCTAAAGTCTTTCATTGTTATAGGGTCATATTCTCACACCATATTGGCTTACCACCACAGAGATTCTAGGATCATAGCATTCCTTTGCTTCCAAACAGCAACCCTGACAAAGTATGCCCCTATAAATACCCACATAGCCTGAAAGAACAACACACTCTTCTCTCACTCATCACCGACAAGACTATAATACACTAAACAAAAGAAGTCATTTTTTCAGGAAGGGACGTTGACTAGTACTTAAAAGGGGTGCCAATAGATTATGTTTTGAGGATAATTTCCATATGGGGTTTCCTTATTCAATTGAGTATCTAGTATAAATATTAAATTAAAGAGAATGTTCCAAAAGGTGTACTGGTTTTGGAATTTAGTTTAGCGACAAGGTGGATGCTCTAATTGTTTTGTGAAACTGAGGCTTGGAAGCCTGAGTTATATGCGTGTGTATAAACATGAACACAAAAGAAGAGGATGAATGTAATGAAGCCAACAGGAATTAAAGAGAGGGACAAATTAGTCAATACAACTGGACATATGGCACATGACATTGGCACTCAGAAATTGAGGAGAAGCAATAGGAAAAAATAACCAATTCCCAACTGAATGATTACGTATGTGGCTGAACGGAATATTAGGCACGTTGTGTGCATATGAGAGATTGTGGAATTTGTGGCATTATTATCCTCTCTCTAACCTCTGCTCTATTTCTTCTAGAAGTTCTTCTAATTTTCTTCTTTTCCGCCATATGTTATCTTCCTTTCATTGTATGAAATTAGTTAAACCAAACAATCATTATTTGACATTATTTACAGTGTTGTCTTTCTGGTTTTTGTTAAGAAACTATTCTTGCTGCATTATTGTTCCTTACAATGAACTTCATAAGTCATAAGGATAATTCCTTGTAGATGTCAATGCTGCATCATTTATCTGAGGAGGCTTTTAAAGTTGACAGGAAGGTATTCAGTTTTGTTTCTTATTCTTTGAATTGCTATTCATGTACTCTTCGTTGTCATTATATGCCCTTATACTTTATGTCTGAGACAAGAACACCTCGTAATTGGTAAGTACCTCTAACTTTATATCCCTTTGTTTTAAAAATGAAATTGCTATTGCAATCCTATGATAACGTAGTAATGATGGAGAACACTATGAATTTAGTTTTGCCACCTTTATAATCTAGATATCATGAAGTCTTTAATTTTAGATTATAAATTATAAACACTTAAATGGAGGCAAACTCGTTCAATTAAAAAAATTAGTGAAGCAAAGACGTGAGATACATATATATATTTTATTAACCATGACCATCTAGTAATAATGGAATGCGCTGGATTTAATTTGGCCACCTTTTACAATCTAAATATCATAAAATCAGCAAGCATAAAGTGTAAATATTGAATGGAGGCAGATTTATCCATTTAAAGGAAAACTATAGATGGCCTATTTTATTTTATCGGAATTTTCGTCTCTACCTTCTTATATAATGCAAGGGAAAGCTCTACAACCAACACCATCTCTATACTATTAAATTATATTATTTATCAACAAACAATTTTTGTGGAATTTTTATAGTACGGTCATAGTTCGAGTCGTCTCTAACTCATTGCTTAATGCAAGAGGAAAGTCTACGACGAGCATTATCTCTATGTTATCAATTCTGAATTAAATTAAATTATTTACCGAAAGCAATGAAATTTATATAATATGGTAATGATTCGAGTTGTTTCTAACTTCTTGCTTAATGTGAGGATAAATATACAACCAGTATCATCTATATGCTATTAATTCCATTAAACTGAAATCATTATATTTTTAACATTAACTTAAGTCAATCGAACAAATCAACCAATTAATTTTCAATCCAGAACTATATATTCTTCATTTTCCTATTGCACCTAGGGATACGTAGGTGCAAGATGACATCTTATCAGACACAAAATTAAAAAATAAAATATTTTGCTTTAATAAATAAATTTGTTTAGGGGTATAAAAGTTCATGTTGTTAGCGAGTAAACCATTTTAATATTGGCGTACGGGATGTTAATACATTCCCCGATCTATAATCGACTCCCAAGTTCAGAACTCAAGTTCAAAAGACCAAATTATCCACGTTGGGCTTAAAAGAGAGTTTTCGTTTTAACCACAAAAAACGTAGTAGCGACTCCAAATCATTTGGGAGATGTAGAAATTGAGTTTGTTTCTTCCTAAGTCACAAAGTCGGTATTCCAACTGAAAATTGAGTTGCAACACCATCCATCACACTCTATCCATCACCGTCGATAATGAGCCTAAAACTTATAAACAAGCCATTATGTCTCCTCATTGGATTAAAAGGCTATGCAACATGAGGTCAATACTCTTGAAATTAATAACACATGGTCCATAGTTGATTTTACTCACCAAAAGATTCTCATAGGCACAAAATGGGTTTATAACATAAATTACAACTCAGATGGTAGCATTGAAAGATACAAGGCAAGATTTGTGAAGAAGATCATGCTCCTGACTTTGACACGATTTTCATGAAGACACCAAGATCACAAAAAGAAGAAAAAGAAGACCATGAAGACATAGAAGTCTCAAGCTTCAAGAAATTTATATATTAAGTCTTCATATGCATACTTCTATCTCTACACCCACTTTAAATATTTAGTTGCAATGCTCAAAAAATGAAAATCATTTTTAAAGAATTGGATATGTCTAAAATGCAAAGTCAAATTGCTAAGTAATGAGTTACTTCACCTTGTTAATAGGTTACCATAACTAGGTAACGGGTTACCTGAACTGTGAGGCATTTGGTAACAGGTTACTAGAACTGTGTAACATGTTACTTGATTGAGAAAATAGTTACAAAGCAAAAATGACTGATGTAACCGATTAATTCAATGTAATAACTTTTAAGTAATCGATTAGCACCCCGTGACAATCGATTACACAGAGCTGTTGAAACCAAATTTTCAAATTCAAATGAACAATTTTCATCCAACGTGAATAGGTTTCATTCCAGTCGTGTCTCCTCTTCATGGGAGGTTATCATGACTGACTAGAAGCCTATTTAAAGGCATTCAGACATCAAATTTTAATACACATCATAACATACGAAATACACAATTATTCACTATCAGACAAAACTTTCAAACACTTAATAAACAAATTTTCTACACATTTTTCTTATGCAACTTTGTTTCAAACTTTCATACTGTCTGAAGTTGCTTGATAAAGTAAAAATTGTTCTAAGCTCTCAAAAGATTAAGAGCTTTTTTTACTAAGTATTTATATTGTGAGATCAATGATTGCAAGTTATAGATTTGTTCAAAACTTGTAAAGGCAACCCAAAGCCAATATTGAAATTCTTCATCTTGTTGTAAACTTTTCGACACAAGGGTGTGTTAAGAAGGGGAAAAGAGTTCATTTGAAAAGGGAATTTTTAAGGGTAGATAACTTGTGAGTGTGTAAGGTACAAAAGTATCAGGGAGATAAATTGTAATTGCAACTCAAATTATCTAGTGGAAAAATCTCTTGTGTGGCAAGGGTATTGGATGTAACCTTTGGTGGACAAGAAGGTGAACCAGTATAAAACTCTTTGTGTACTTTTCTTCTAACTCATTCTTGTCAGTTACTTTTTTCTTTACTTGGTTGAATTCTGCATAAATAATCCGATGCACTTACACTTTGTTATCATAGCAAAAAAATCAGTCATATTCTCCCAACAACTAATTCACCCCCTCTTAGTCGGCATCTTGAACTTACAATTGGTATCAGAGTTCATTTTGAGTAATCTATTCTTAAATATGATCTTGTGTTTAAGATGACCTCAAGAACATTAATGGGAGAAGGTTCCAACATCAATATCCCTCAAAGCTTTGTCGAAGAATGCTACAACTTCTAGAAAATCAGGATGAGAATCTTTATAGAATCTCAAGACCTAGATATTTGGAACGCGATTGAGGAAGGACATTATGAACCCTTCACCGTTATCAATGGTGAAAGGGAAGTAAATCCAAAGTCTTCATGGAATGATGAAGACAAAAAAAAAGTGCAATACAATCTCAAAGCAAAGAACAACCTCATTTTAGCACTTGGAATTGACGAATTCATCAGAGTGTTAAACTGCAAATCTGTCCAAAGAAATGTGGGACACTCTAGAGATTACACACGAAGGTACTATGGAGGTCAAAAGGTTAAGACTTAATACTCTCTCTTAGGAATACGAAATGTTTTGTATGAAGCATGAAGAGAAGATACTTGATCTTCAAAAGAGATTTACTCACCTTACAAACTATTTGATTGCACTTGTAAAAGTATTGTCAAACAGTGAATTGAACTTGAAAGCTCGAAGATCACTCTCAAGATAATGGCAACCATAGTGACAGCCATTTCAGAAAATAAAAGCTTATCTTAAATGTCATTGGCCGCACTATTTGGAAAGTTGCAAGATCGTGAGTTGGAATTGACCCAACTTGAATAGCATGAAGAGCACGAGAATAAAGGAAAGAATATTTCTCTCAAATCTAAAGCATAAGCATATGAATCCTCAGAAGATGAATCAGAAAAATAGGAAAAAGAAGACATGAGCGTGCTGATGAAAAAGTTCAGTAAATTCCTAAAAAGGAATAAAAAAGGCAAGGGTGAACAACTGAAAAGATTCACCAAAAGCAATGAGGTCTCCACATCAAATCAAAACTTCAATTGTTTTAAATGTGGATAACATGATCACATGAAGATGTATTGTCCTAGTTTAAAGAAAATTCTTGATAAGTGCCAAAAATATCTAATTTTCATACACTTTTCATGACACTTATCATATGCAAATCATGCAAAACCAACTTAATTCAACAGTTTTTAGATAAATTGTCATACTTTGATTATATATTTTGTCCACCTCTTTTCCAAATATTTGTGTGAAATTTTCTAAGAAAAATAAAGAGAAGAAAAAAATCAAAGAACATGAAGCTGCTCACTAAGTAGTCTAGCGTGGACACTCAACACCGTCCAGCTGACCTAACACCAACTTGGTTAGGTGATGCACAATTTTTACACTATCATACTCATGCATGGCACAAGGCAACCTACTGAAGCAGACAGCTCAACGTGCACCTTGGGACCGCCCAGTTGAAACCACACACCTGGTTAGAGTAGGACAAGCTGTTCAAACAGGCAGCTCAACGTGACCACCTAAGCAGCTAGGCGGGTTGGGCCCAGTAAAGGAGTCAACTTGACTTAGCCACCAAGCAACTATGACATCATGCATGACCTCATCTGACAAGATCTCTTAGCACTTTTCAGAGTAGCTCACAATAGCCTGGTCAAATAGCTCACAACTAGCTTTGGTGAGTCAACACCAAGCAGCTGACTAAGCTGCTTGGTCATGGACCAAACCCATGCTGAAGGGTTTGGTGCGCCTGGCATGGACAAGAAGGTGAGCCATGCGGTTACGAGTCTCCTATAAATAGAGGGCCTCTTACAAGGCTAAAAAAACCATCCCATATTGAATTCCACTTCAATTCTACATTCTTCTTCTTCACTTCTTCTCTCTAGATTTTCTAGTCATAGTTCTAAGCTTGTTCTAGGTAAACTTTTGTAATTTTTACTTAGAAATCAAGAGGATAAAAGAGATGGCAAATGTGATACAAAAACATAATTTTATAATCTCATTTGGATCCAAAAACATCTCATCCTTGGATAGATGGTTTATGCTCCTATACATTGATTTGGATTATGGTGTAATTTTATTTCTTTTCCTCATTTGTATCATCTTTTGATTTCAATACATTCAAGTTATTATTTTTGGTTAAGTTTTGATTCTTTGAGAATTTCATAATGCGGTTTTAGCTTGATTACCAAAAACTTGATTTAAAGGTCCAAAAAATGCTTCTTCTTAAATTGTTGACAAGTGAACTAAAAAGTATAACCTACATCTTAGTTCACTTGTCATATCAAGCATCTATTTTAAGCAACGTATGTTCAAAGCTAAATGATGTTAATGGATCCTGAAGTAGGATGTGACAACATACTCCGACGAGTGGCATTTAACTATTATTTAGTGTATTACATAAGGTTTGAAAATCATCTTAACATACTAGGACACTAGATGAAGGATTTAGAAATGATGTGTGGAATTAACCAAAAGTGTAACACATAACTTGTTAATATTTTCAAAAAACATTTGAGTCTAGAAATAATTACATGTTTCAAACCAATTTTATCCTCAAGAATTTGTGAATATTAGTTTATGTTTTGTTGTTAAGTTTTTATGCAACATAACACAAAATGATCACAAAGTTGTTAATCATTATTTTAGCTATAATATGCCTATATAATTTTCTTCTAATGTAATACCCTTTGGTTCCACAAAACCTTATACTATACTACAATTGAATCTTGAAAAGAGATGCAAGTGTAACATAGTAAAATATTGACTTCTAAATTTTATTTGTTGATTAAAAGATTCCTAAAAACATAAGTTCAAACCAATTCATGGTTTGTAACTTTGTACATAGGAGTGCAATCCAATCAATGGATTATTACTTGACAAATAAAGAGTGGTGAATAATAATCTAACCACTAACATTTACTTTCTGTTATTTCCTGTCTGCAACTAACATATACTTTTCATCGTTTACTTTCCACAATTAACATTTACTTTCAGTCATTTACATTTTTGCAACTAACATTTATTTATTGCTTTATTCTTTATATCAACCTTTCGAAAGAAGTGGTACGGTTAACTTCTAACTTTATTCTTTTGTTTATTTAATTCTATGATATCAACCTTTCATAAGAAATGGTTTGATTAACTTAATAAAATGAGACCGACCTTTATGGTATGGTTAAAAGGAATCCGGAAAGGGAGTAAATAAATAAAGTTACCAAATAAATAAGTTTTTCATCACTCATCACTCTAAAATAAAATAAACTTGCAAGGCACTTGAATTATCCTTCAACAAGGTGATAAGTTTTGTTGTTGAGGGGCGGATTCCAGCTGCCCATCAAATCTCGCATTTTCAACAAATTGGTGTCATTGCCGAGGAATTGCTTTTTAGACAAAAATTATAGTATATTATATCATTAATAATTGTGCATAGAATTTATTTATTTTACTTTTTGTACAAATTTAATTTTTATTTTGTATAAAAATACAAAATACAAATAAAATTATTTTCTTACTGCTCTTTTCTTTGGAAATAGACACATTTCCTTTTTTATATTTTATTTCAGCAAAATAGATCAGCATATCAACATCCAAATTGAAATAGACAATTCCATAAAGGAGTTTCAACAGAAGCTCATCAAAGTACACCAAAAGTTACAAAAATTACTGAAACAGTTGGAGAAGGAACACCACTTTTTGTGTTATGGTTAAGCTAATCAAAAGTCAGACTATTTCATCAATAACCACTCAACATCTCACCAATCTCAAAATAAACTAGAGGAAATACTGGAGAAATTCATGCAGACAACCATCAAGCATCAACAAATCACTAATGATGTTACTAAAAATATGGAGAATCATATCAGACACATAATTGAACAGCATTCAGCTATTTTAGAGCATTGTGAAAGTATCACGACCAGAAATGGAAAAACGGTGGGAAGGGTTATAGAAAAAGAAAAATAAAAAGAAAGAGAAGAAGAAAAAGATGAAAAAGTGTACATAAAAAATAGATGTAATAGAAACTAGCGGGGTACAAAAAGAAAAAAAATACCCGCTAGTTCAAAAAAAGTACCCTATCCCACAGCTCCATCAAAAGCTAAGAAGGAAGAGCAGTTTGCTAGGTTTATGGAAATATTCAAATCATTACACGTCAATATCCAACTTAATGCAACTTGCAGCGCCATCCTTAAACTAACATCCCTCATAAGCTAAAAGACCTAGCAAGTGTGACTATTCCAGTCACAATTGGGGAAGTTTCTACAGGCAAAGCACCTGTTGATCTTGGATCAAGTGTTAGCCTGATGCCACTATCAATGATGAGGAGAATTGGAGGGTTGCAACTAAAGCTAACAAGAATGTCTCTACAATTAGCTAATAGATCCATCAAATATCCGGAAGGGGTTGTAGAAGATGTGTTGGTAAGAGTACATAAATTTTTGATACCTTTGGATTTTGCTATAATTGACATCTCTGAATTGTTAGTTATCAGTGACAAAATACACCTAGAATGAGGAGGGGAGTTGAATAGGTGTCGCGGTTCCCAAATACCGCTTTTCGCACCAAAGCCCTATTCTGGAAAATGCCTAGTTAATCGATTAACTCACTGGCTTAATCGGTTAAATCGCACAAAACAGAAAATTGTTGAATGGCTTGATTGCACAACTACTCACTAATATTATAGAAATGATATAGCAAATATATTTGAACTAATTAATCATCATATGGCAGAATTATAGTATTCAAATTATTAGCTAAAATAGGTAATTAAAACAACTTGAAAACGTAAAGAGATAAGGGTAAGAAACAACCTGCAACAAGGATTTTATATTGGTTCGTTAAGTGGTCCACTGCAAAACTACATCTAGTCCTCCCCTTCCGATCTCGAGAGATTTTCTTCACTAAAACTGAAAAAAATGTATATTACATACACACTTCCAATTACAAGACCTTAAATGTTACCTTCTTGAATTCCTAGAACCCCTACCTTGGTTTGACTACCCTAATCGCATAGGAAAGCCTTTCCTACGATCTAACCCTAGCCAAGAGTATGTTCTAAACTCAAGACCTCGAAGTCTTGGTGAAGACTCACAGAATCTCGTTGTAGGTAAGACACTAAGAGACGACTTTCCTTATCACAAACACAACACAAAATCTGAGTATTATGAAGCACAATATGGCTCAATTATAATAATTAAAGACCAACTATAAAACCTATACAAATCTCACAAATTATTAAGAATATGTATAAGATCATAATCATGGAGAAACATATAATTTCTACCCTACGAAATCTCTAAAAGAAATGAAAGAATCATGCAAGAAAAGATAGAATTATGAACAATTTTAATCACATGCAATTGGATGACATTTTAATCCCTAAGCATGATACTATGTCACATTCAATTCTCTCTGCCTATATGACATACAATGAGCACGAAAATATGCAACTTAGCAATTCTAAAAATGAATGAATGATTTAAGCATGGTGTAAAAACACAGTTTATATAGAAAAGTTGTTAGACGCCAACTTAATCGATTAAGTGCCATTTTAATCGATTAACGGGTTGTTGAGAATAAATGAATTCTGTTTTTCAGTTATCTGTTAAAACTGATGTCACATTAATCAATTAACGCCTTGCTTAATCGATTAACTGGCATATTTTCAGCTAAGAGATTAAATGATAAACTACCTATATGTCATGCTTATCAACTATACATGTTTTACCATTATGTTATGTCTAAGATGCACAAATAACATGTCTGATCAATGCATGAACATATAATAATCTAGATGGTCATAGAATGCATGGTTGTTGATGTCAAAGTTAAAAGCGCATAGCTAGACAACGGAAGCTGAATTTTATTTAAAACCTGCACACGTCAAACAACAAAGCAACCTTTGTCCCCCTTTTGACATTATTAAAAAGATAAACTAATGAATTTTGGTCAAAAGTAAGAAGAGTTATAAAATGAAATCAAACTGTAATTAATCAATTAATATTGGGAATGTGATTAATCAATCAGTTGAAGGAAAAATTGAACACGTGCACATGTTGATTAGCTTTTAATTGATTAAATAAACATGTTAATCGATTAAACTGACATAATATAGTAATTGGACAGATTTAATGGCATGGAAGGTTATACAAGAACTAATCACGCATGGAATGATCAAGCATATTTATTATAGCATTCAAGTAGCAGGCTTAATCAAACATAAGCCATGCATATAACCAATCATGATCAAGTACCATTAAACATATATTCATAATATATTTGACATAGATAAGCATATTATGTACGCAAATTAAAACCAAAATAGTAATGATTTAAGTTCAAATGACATGCATATCAAGTCACATTAGCTCAGCAAAAGTAGATAGTTAGAGTTACAATCCAAAAAGTATAAGAGAAAATATCTTTCAGAAGTACAAAGCAGCAAAAATCCTGAAAATTAGCCATATAGAAGAACTAAACCTAAGGCAATCTAGGGTCTAAAGTCTTCTAATCTAGGGATACGGAAGAAGGTCTTTGTCATCAAGAACTGTCCGACTACTATCACTTTGGATGAGGAATCTCAGCTTTTCAAATTCTGCACAAAACCTCTAATTTAGTGCCTCAGCATTGTTCTGAACAAAGCTCCTCAGAGCCTGATAGTGGTTATCAATTTAGGCGACCTGAAATTCCTCACATTGCTCCAAGTCTGTGTGGTAGGGGTCGTTCAGAGACTGAAAATGTAGATCCATTCTATTAATCAGCCTTTGCTCCATGGCATCCAACTGAGCTAATCCAAAGGATGGTTCCTGTGGCGCATTTCCAGTCGGCTCCCCCTGAGTTCCTTCATTAGGATGATCTATTCTAGCCTCATCCTCATCATCAAATAGATCCAAATCCATGGTAGTATAATCCTCTTGGTATGGTCAAGTACTTCCATACTTGTAGATACTTTGGCTTTCACCAACAAGGTGATCTTTATCAGAAGTCTCCGTGATGATGATGTCAGATACGTCAATATGCAGATAATCAATGAATCATTTCCGGATGAAAATATATTTCTCCTTCAAGACTGACCATGGTTTGCTGATATAGCCAACTACAAAGTCTCGGGAATTATTCCTGAACATTTCAACTAATAGCAAAAGCGAAAATGTCTCAAGGAAGTCAACCATTACATCTGGGACGAGTCATATTTATTCAAAGAAGGAACTAACATCATAATTTGAAGATGTGTTGATTCAAAGGAGGCTCGGAAAATTTTATGGAATTGCCATAATTAAGCTAATGAAGGGCACTACAATGGAGAAAAAAATGTTGCGAAAGTCCTCCAATCTGGAACAAAATGAAAGAATCAGTTACATCAATTAGAGGAAATGAGTTTCCAAGCTTATGAGTCTTCAGGCTTGTATAAAGAAAAGGCTAAAAAGTACCATGACTCCAAAATTCGAAGCAAATAATTTTTCCAAGGTTAAAAGGTACTTTTGTTCAATTCAAGATTTAAACTGCTTCTGGGAAAATTCAAGACCGGATGGTCAGGACAATTTGTAATAAAAAAATATTAAAGAACATGGAGTAGTTGAATTGGAAGATCCAAAGTCTCAAACGACTTGGACAATGAATGGATAGAGGTTAAAACCATACTTAGGTGATGAATCAGGCTTCATCATCAGAATTGCATCAGAATAACCTCTACAGCTGAAATAGGCGTCAAGCTATTGATTTTAAACGAGCGCTTACTAGGAGACAACTCAGTGGTTGGTTAGTTATATTCTTCCTTGTTTTTAATTTTAGTTTGAATTATGTTGTGTGATTTCAATTATTTTCAAATTGTTAGTTTAATTATGTTTTTAGTAATTTTCCATATTCATCAAACATCTCCTTTCAAAATCAATTTTTTCCATTGGCTTGAGGACAAGACATCATTTAAAGAGGGGGAACATGGTTGATGAATATGTGAAAATTATAAACTTTTTGTAGAATGTACATTTATTTAGAAAGTAATTTGTTTGTCCATAAAAAACTCATTTTTTTTTCAAAAACCAAACTGAATTGGCTAAATGAAATTAATTGACAAAAGTTGCATGATTGAAAAAATTGCTAAAGCACATTTTTAAGCATCATTGAGAAAAATGAGATATATGTCTAAAATAATTTTGTGAAATCGCAAAATGTCATAACAAGAAAATTTTGTGCAAATGGAATTTTAAGTTCGTGTAACATGATTGTTGCAAACAATTTTTCAAAATAAAAAGTGTATCCAAACCAAGTGAGGGAGTGAGCCAAACACATGTGAAAAAGAGTGAAATCAACATTTATTTTGTCTAATTAAACTTGTTTTAGTCTTTAGTTCTCTTAATTGCATAAGATTGATAAGAAATGATCAAGGCGTGTTTATTCTTTAGTTAAACCAAAAATAGCCAAAAAGTCTAACCAAAAATAGGATCATCCTTTGAAAAGCCCCTTTGAGCCAAACAAAGTGAATTAATTATTTTCAAACAAAGTCATGAACAAAGAGAACATAAATTTTTAAAGTGTCTGAAAAAGAATAAGTTGGGGTTAAATTGGAAGGCTCGACTTCTTGAAGAGGAAAAATTAAAGTTATTTCAATCTCTTTACAAAAGCAACAAAAATTGTCAAAAATAGAAAGAAAAAAAGAAAAAGAGATTGAAAATACAATGAAAAAGCAAAAAAGAGCCAAGGTTCAAAAGCTAAAAGGTTTGAGAAGAAATTATGAAAGAAAGCAAAAGTGAAGTGCTTAATTAAGAAAATTTTTGTTCTCTTGAAATAAATTTGATTATCCAAGAAAAACCATGATTTTTTCAAGCCTAGCCTCATTACAACTAAAAACAAGTCCTTAGTGATCCTTGATTCAATATGCAATTTAAGAGAATAGGTAAGACAAAGACCAAGTTCAAATTACTCATTCAAATGGTTGAATATTGAGTGAAACACTTACATCCCTTGAAAATATCTACATTTGAACTTGTGTGCACAACAAACACTTTTTGATTGGAAATTATTTACTTTGATTTTGTTACACATTTTTTTTATGAAAATAAGCATGAACCTGATCATAAAAAATTAGCCAATGTAATTCAGATGTGCTTTACCATTTGTTTGGGGACAAACAAAGTCTTAAGTTGGGGGATTTGATAAGTGCCAAAAATACCTACTTTTCATGGCACTTATCTTATGCAAATCATGAAAAATAAACTTAATTCAACACTTTTTAGATAAATTGCCATATTTGATTATATATTTTGTCCACTTCTTTTCCAAATCACTGTGTGAAATTTTCTAGGAAACGTAAAGAGAAGAAAAAAAAGAATAGTCAAGCAAGAAGGTGTCCACATAAGACACTTTTGATGCACACATGGCAAGCTAAGTGCTTGGCCACAAGCATGGACCAAAAACATGAAGTTGCTCATTAAGCAGTCTAGAGTGAACACTGAGCAACACCCAGCTGACCTGACACCAACTTGGCTTGGTCAGGAACAAGCTTTACACGGTCATACTCAAGCCTAGCACAAACCAAGTATCTAAAGCAGGTAGCTCAACGTTCACCTTGGGAACGCCCAGCTGGAACCATACACCTAGACAGAGCAGGACTAGCTGCTCAAGCAAGTAGCTCAGCGTGGCTGCCTAAGCAACCAGGCGAGCTGAACCCATCAAAGGAGTCAACTTGACTTAGCCAACAAGAAACTATGACATGAGACACGACCTCACTTAACAAGACATCTGAGCACTTTTCAGAGTAGCCCACAATACTCAACGCCAAGCATCTGACTAAACTGCTTGCTCATGAACCAAACTCACGCTGAACGGTTTGGTGCGCCTGGCGTGGACAAGTAGCAGAGTCAGGCGGTTACGAGTCTCCTATAAATAAAGGGCCTCTTCCAAGGCTAAACAAAATCATCCCATATTGAATTCCACTTCAATTCTACATTCTTCTTCCTCATTTCTTCTCTCTAGATTTTCTAGTCATGGTTCTAAGCTTGTTCTAGGTAAATTTTTGTAATTATTACTTTGAATTCAAGAGGAGAAAGGAGATGGAAAATGTGATACAAAACAAATTTTTTAATCTCATTTGGGTCCAAAAGCATCTCATCCTTGGATAGATGGCTTATGATCCTATACATTGATTTGGATAATGGTGTAATTTTATTTCTTTTCTCATTTGTATCATCTTTTGATTTCAATACATTCAATTTATTATTTTTGGTTAAGTTTTGATTCTATGAGAATTTCATAATCCGGTTTTAGCTTGATCACCTAAAACTTGATTTAAAGGTCCAAAAAATGCTTCTTCTTAAAGTGTTGACAAGTGAACTAAAAAGTATAACCTACACCTTAGTTCACTTGTAATATCAAGCATCTATTTTAAGCAACTTATGTTCAAGGCTAAATGATGTTAATGGAGTCTAAAGTAGGATGTGACATCCTACTCCGACGAGTGACACTTAACTATTATTTAGTGTATTACATAAGGTTTGAAAATCATCTTATCATACTAGGACACTAGATGAAGAATTTAGAAATGATGTGTGGAATTAACCGAAAGTATAACACATAAGTTGTTAATGTTTTCAAAAAACATTTGAGTCTAGAAATAATTCCATGTTTCAAACCCATTTTCTCCTCAAGAATTTGTAATATTAGTTTATGTTTCCATGTTAACTTTTTATGCAACATAACACAAAATCATCACAAAGTTGTTAATCATTATTTTAGCTATATTATGGCTATATAATTTTCTTCTAATGCAATTCCCTTTGGTTCGACAAATCCCTATACTATACTACAATTGAATCTTGAAAAGAGATGCAAGTGTAACATAGTAAATGTTGATTTATAAATTTTATTTGTTGATTAAAAGATTCCTAAAAACATAAGTTCAAACCAATTCATGGTTTGTAACTTTGTACGTAGGAATAATGTGCAAAAGAGTGCAATTCAATCAATGGATTGTTACTTGACAAATAAAGAGGAATGAATAATAATCTAACCACTTAGATTTACTTTCTATCATTTACTTTCCGCAACTAACATTTACTTCCCGTCATTTACTTTCCACAACTAACATTCACTTCCAGTCATTTACATTTCCGCAACTAACATTTATTTATTGTTTTATTCTTTAATCTTTATACCAACCCTTTGAAAGAAGTGGTACGGTTAACTTCTAACTTTATTCTTCTGTTTATTTTATTCTTTGATACAAACCTTTCATAAGAAATGGTATGGTTCACTTAATAAAATGAGACCGACCTTTATGGTATGGTTAAAAGGAACCCGAAAAGGGAGTAAATAAATAAAGTCACCAAATAAATAAGTTGTTTATCCCTCATCACTCTAAAATAAAATAAACTTGCAAGGCACTCGAATTATCCTTCAACAAAGTGACAAGTTTTGTTGTTCATGGGCGGATTCCAGCTGCCCACCGAATCTCGCATTTTCAACAATTCCATTGAAGGCAAAATTTGAAAAGAATACTGGTAGACGAGCGTATATTGCATGGGAGGATAAGAACATAGGTTCCATTCAGAACCATAAAATGAAAAGGAAGCTCATCTCTCTCTAATAGCGTCTCATCTCTTTGATGATGATGAAGTAAGTGAAACTGAACTTTTTAATGGGCCATCCTTTTTTTATTACAAAATGCTTTCAATGAATTGTATAGTGAATATGTCAAACGCACTAAAATATGTTTCAAACAAAAAAATTGAGATTGATGCATTCCACAATATTCCTTCTTCTTCTTTTCCAAATTGTATTACTCTTGAAAGTAAAATTTCCACTTTGAGTCTACAACTCAAAAATATTAGTAACAGTAGTACATAATTGGATGACATGCTGAAAACTCAAAGACACTCCACTGATCGTGGAGGTCTTGGTTTCTCCAAACATTATTCACTTAAGAAAAAGGAGGTGTCTAAGAAAATTATCTTTCAAAATTAAAGTATTCATACTCATCATATTTCTAAATTTAAATCAAGGATATAAATGCATCTACACAATTGTACTTTTTGTCTATATCACGGGCATACCTATAATACTTGCAAAATTAGAAAATATGGTATTCCCTTAGGACATTTTAAATGGGTAGATAAATGTACTAACCATGTAGGACCCAAACTAAATTGGGTAGATCATTGGATTTGATAGAGTCGAGAAGCCACCATCTACTCCAATAGAAGGAGTTCTATATGTTGAGGGACTCAAGCACAACCTACTAAGTATAAGTCAACTTTGTATCAAAGGGTTCCATGTGGCTTTCTACCCCGACAAATGCATCATTGACAGTAAGGTATTTGAAAACTATAAACTAGTTTGTAATAGAATTAATAATATCTACATAATTGCTATAAATGATTCTTCTCTTCCCATAAAATGTTTAGCTATTAATGGTCATGATGCATGGCTATGGAATAGAAGAATTGCTCACACTCATATGGATCATTTGAACAAATTAGTTAAGAAATATTTGGTTGTTGGTTTACCCAAAATGAAGTTTGTTAAAGACAAACTATGTAGTGCTTGTCAAAAGGGTAAACAAACAAAGACATCTTTCAAACCAAAGCATATGGTTTCTTCTGATAGACCATTGCAGTTACTACACATAGACTTATTTAGCCCTTCTAGGACCAAATTGATGGTAATTATTATGCTCTTATAATAGTAGATGACTTTTCCAGATAAACTTGGACTCTATTATTGGTACACAATAATGAGGCATTTCATGCCTTCAAAAAATATGCTAAGAGAGTACAAAATGAAAAATCATTGAAAATAATTGTTATTCGAAATGATCAGGGGGGAGAATTTAAAAATGCTTCTTTTGAGGAATTTTGTTATGATAATGGTATCACTCACAATTTCTCTACTCCTAGAACATCACAGCGAAATCGTGTTGTAGAGAGAAAGAATACGTCGTTGGAGGAACTTGCACGTACTATGTTAAATGAAACTAATCTACCAAAATATTTTTGGGCAGATGTAGTAAGTACGGCATGTTATATTTCCAAATGAGTCTTAAGTAGACATATTCTTAAGAAAACCCCCTATGAAATCTTCAAAGGTAGAAAACCAAATATTTCTCACTTTCATGTGTTTGACTGCATATGTTATGTGTTAAATAATGATAAGGAAAACTTGGGAAAGTTTGATGCTAAAGCCAATGAAGGAATTTTCCTTGGCTACTCTCTTACAAGCAAAGCTTTCTAAATTTTCAATAAGAGAACTATAGCTATGGAAGAATCTATTAATATGACTTTTGATGAAACTAGTCCAACCTTGGAAGAAAAATCCATGGTTGATGATGATGACTTTCCTAGTTCATCCTCGGAAGAATCCATTAATGACATGACAGCCAACATAGAGCATCTGAAAATAGTTGACATTATACCTTCACAAGAATAGCATATTCATTCAGATTTACCTAAGGAATGGAGAATTCATCAATGTGATCTTATAGACAACATCATTGGTGATATAAGTAAGGGAGTATCTACTCGCCTAAAATTGAATGATGTTTGTCTAAACATGACTTTTGTTTCTCAAGTGGAACCATCCAAGATTGTTGATTCAATCGAGGATGAACATTGGATTCTTGCTATGAAAGAAGAGCTTAACCAGTTTGAGAGAAACAAAGTTTGGGAACTTGTTCCTAGACCTAAAGAAAGACATGTTATAGGAACTCGTTGGATATTTTGAAATAAATCAGATGAAAATGGGATCATTGTAAGAAATAAAGCAGGACTTGTAGAACCAGGATACAATCAGGAAGAGCATATCGACTTTGATGAAACCTTTGCTCCTATTTCTAGACTTGAAGCTATTAGATTTTTGCTTGCATATGCACGTTCTTTATATTTCTAGTTATATCAAATGGATGAAAAGAGTGCATTTCTGAATGGTTATATACAAGAAGAGGTATATGCCAAACAAACTCCTGGGTTTGAGGACTACAAGCATCCCTCTCATGTCTATAATCTTAAGAAAGCCCTCTATGGCCTAAAGCAAGCTCCATGCACATGGTATGATCGTCTAACAAACTTTTTAACCGATAAAGGATTTACTAAAAGAAACGTCGACACTACCTTATTTATTAAGAAAATAGATCATCATACTTTACTTGTCTAAATCTATGTCGATGATATTATTTTCGTTTCAACTAACGATCTTCTGTAGTGAATTTGGTAAGATGATGCAAGGGGAGTTTGAGATGTCTATGATGGGAAAGTTGAACTACTTCCTTGGACTACAAATCAAACAACTCAAGGATGGTATCTTTGTTTGTCAGTCTAAATATTGAAGGGATATGTTGAAACGCTATGAAATGGACGATTGATTAATGCCAAAAATACCAAATTTTCATACACTTTTCATGGCACTTATCCTATGAAATTCATGCAAAACCAACTTAATTCAACACTTTTTAGATAAGTTGTCATAGTTTGATTTTATATTTTGTCCACCTCTTTTCCAAATCTTTGTGTGAAGTTTTCTTGGAAAAATCAAAGAGAAGAAAAAATCAGAAAAATAGTCAAGCAAGGAGATATCCACATAAGCCACTTTTGATGCACACATGGCAAGCTAAGTGCTTGGCCATAAGCATGGACCAAAACATGAAGCTACTCACTAAGAAGCTTGGCATGAACAAATAGGACCGTCCAGCTGACATGGCACCAACTTGGCTCGATCAGACAAAATTTACACGGTCAGACTCAAGCCAGACACAAGCCAACCTGTTGAAGCAGGAAGCTCAGTGTGCACCTAGACCGCCCAGCTGGAACCACACACCTGGCCAGAGCAGGACAAGTTGCTCAAGCAGGCAGCTCAGTGGTGCCAACTAAGAAGCCAGGCGGGCTGGACCTAGCAAGTGGTCAAACTTGACTTAGCCACCAAGCAAAAATTATATCATGCATGACCTCACTTAACAAGGCCCCTGAGCACTTTTCAGAGTAGCCCATAATAGCCTAATCAAGTAGCTCCCAAATAGCTTTGGTGAGTCAACACCAAGCAGTTGACTAAGCTACTTAGCCAAGAACCAAACCCATGCTGAAGGGTTTGGTGCGCCCAACATTGACAAAAAGGAGGGTCAGGCGGTTACCTAGTTGCCTATAAATAAAGGCCCTCTTCCACCCTTTAAAGACCATAATAACACTTTCATTCTTCACTTCTTCTCTCAAAAGCACTTCTCTCTAATTCTTGTATTTTGGGGCCACGGTTCCAAGCTAGTTTCTTAGGTAAATTCTTCAAATTTTCTCTTAGAATTCAATTGGAGAAAGGAGTTGGAAAATGTGATACAAAAGTTAATTTTTTAATCTCATTTGGGTCCAAAAACATCTCATCATTGGATAGATGGCTAATGCTCACACATATTGATTTGGATTATGGTGTAATGTTGTTTATTTTCTTCATTTGTATCATCTTTTGATTTCAATACATTCAAGTTATTACTTTTTGTTAAATTTTGATTCTTTAAGAAATTCTTAATGCGGTTTTAGCTTGATAACCTAAAACTTAGAGATTTGGCGCTTCCAAGAATATGTCAAGTACCATTTGTACTTTTCCTCTCAAATTTTCATCCAGCAAAGTCTGAGTCCGAATATCTCACCAAATTACATATACTTATTTAGGGTACCATAGTCCTACATTAAGTGTGCCTTTATGATATTTTAATATCCTTTTCACGACAGTAAGATGTGACTCTTTAGGTCTTGACTGATAACATGCACACAAACAAACACTAAACATAATATCAGGTTTGCTAGCGGTAAGGTAAAGAAGGGAATTGGTTTTCAAACCTCAACAACAATGGCCTCTTCCTCTAGAACAAAGAAGTAAAGAACCAATGTAACTCAAGGGAGGCAAAAAAATCCAAATGAAGTCAATACATTGGATTTGGCGTGACTCTTTGCCAACGAGGAACAAAGAACCATCTTCGAGGAGAATTTCATGCAACGGTCCATCTTTACTTCAAAGTATGGTGTGTTAAGTTCTTTTGAGGATAACAATTTCATTTTCCCAACCATTTTTAAGCACCAAAAAACTTTTGATTTCTATGAAATGCATCATGCCTACAATCCAGAACTTGTACGGGTATTTTAATGTAATTTGGGATTTAGGACGAATAAACTATTCTCCTATGTCAAAGACAAAGAAATTGTCATAGACTTTAAAACCCTTAGTTTACTTTGTAGTAATATACCATACATAAGAACAATAGTTGAATCTGGCATTCAATATGATTTAGAAGGGTTTAACAAAATGGATTTCTACTACTCTATGTGTTTATACTCCAAAAGGGAAATACAATTGTGAAGCAAAGGTCAGTAGGTGACTCTGTGCGTAACCGCAATATTTTGTACGTTGGTAACTTGAACTTGGAGGACAGTTTGCTTCATTATCTACTAAACTACATCTTAATTCCAAAGCTTTCAAATCATTCACAAGTGAATGATATGGAACAACAATTTATATATGTTATTAAACAGAATGTTCCAATTAATTGGACATTAATGGTAATGAGACAAATTTGGGCCTTTCGAGGAGAGCTCGAACCACTGCCTTATGCTATTCTCATAATTGCCATTCTTGAGTATGGTGGTGTTTTTTTTGCTGGAGAGTCTAAGATCTCGCTTGATGCTCGCAAAAAATTGATGTGGATGTCATCCACAAAATGGATTTCTTTCGACATACTAATGACCCTCCTTCTCATCCCGCATTTCATGTTGAATCATCTTCGTCTGACTCCACTCCTACCAATCAAATGATCATGGACGAGTTGTACTCGCTTAAGGGCTACATCACTACTCGGATGGATGCTCTTGACACAGTGAATCTATAAGTCTAAGAAGAGATTAAACGCATATCAAATCGATTGGACTACATGGACCTGGACTCTCAACAAGCTGATCCAGATCATTAGGAGTAGCGGTCTAGCATTCTAGGAATTCACTTTTGTTATTGTTGTTGTTGCAATTTCAGAATTGATGTTATTGTTGTTTTTACTTGTTCTTTTGATATTGTTTACGAACATCTTGCTATTTGCTAATTGCTATGTATGAATTTCTTAATTATTGTTCTTAATGCTATGTTTTGATTCGGTATATAACTATCTAGCATTACTCGGAATTCATAAGTATTATGCAAAAATTATAACCTTGGCTTGTTTATAAGTCAACATATCTTGTTACCCTTGTCTATATATATTTGTATATTGTGTTGGACAAAACTAGCTTTTCTTCTTCTTGATGATGTCAATAGGGGGAGAAAAGTTGGAGTTTTATGTTTCTATCAAATCATTTCATGCACATACAATAAAACAAAGGGGGGTATATTAGAACTTTCAACAAAGTTATATCCTCTACATATGCTAAACCTAAAAAAATCAAAGATCTCAAATTTCAAAAGGTATTGGTTTGTCATCATTAAAAATGGGGAGATTGTGAAGAAGATCTTACTCCTAACCATGGCACAGTTTTGATGAAGATATCAAGATCACAAAAAGAAGAAAAGGAAGAAGGCCATGAAGACATAGAAGACTCAAGCTTCAAGAAAGTTATAGATTAAGTCATCATATAGGTACATCTATCCCTATACTCACGTTAAATATTTAGTTGCAATGCTCAAAGAATGAAAATCATTTTTAATGAAATTGAATGTATCTAAAATGAAAATTCAAATTGCTAAGTAATGAGTTAGTTGACCTGGTTAACGGGTTACCATAACTAGGAAATAGGTTACCTAAATTGTGAGGCAGTTGGTAACAGGTTACTAGAACTGCGTAACAGGTTACCAGACTGAGAAAATAGTTACAAATTAAAACTGACTGATGTAACCAATTAATTCAATGTAATAATCGATTACCATCTTGGACAGAACTTTTAAGTAATCAATTATCACCCCTCGGCAATCGATTACATAGAGTTGTTGAAACGAGATTTTTAAATTCAAATGAACAGCTTTCATTCCAATCGTGTCTCTTCTTCATTCCATACGAAATATACAATTAGTCACAATCACACAAAACATTCAAACACTTAGTGAACAAATTTTCTACACATTTTTCTTAAGCAACTTTGTTTCTAAACTTTCATACTTTCTGAAGTTGCTTGATAAAGTGCAACGTGTTCTAAGCTTGCAAAAGATTAAGAGCATTGTTTACTAAGTATTTATATTGTGAGATTAAGGATTGCTAGTTATAGATTTGTTCAAAACTTGTAAAGGCAATCCAAAGCCAGTATTGAAATTCTTCATCTTGTTGTAAACTTTTTGACACAAAGGTGTGTTAAGAAGGGGGAAAAAGTTCACTTGAAAAGGAAATTTTTAAGGGTAGATAAGTTGTGAGTGTGTAAGGTACAAAAATATCAGGGAGAGAAATTGTTATTGCAACTCAAATTATGTAGTGGAAAAATCTCTTATGTGGAAAGAGTACTGGATATAACCTTCGATGGACAAGAAGGTGAACCAGTATCAAAACTCTCTGTGTAATCTTCTTCTAACTCATTCTTTTCATTTACTTTTTGCTTTATTTGGTTGAATTCTGCATAAATAATCTATTGCACTTACACTTTGATATCATAACATAAAAATCTGCCATATTCTCCCAACAACTAATCCACCCCCCCTCTTAGTTGACATCTTGAACTTACAAGATTAGTTGTCAAGGGTTATACTTAAACAAAATGACTGGAATTTTTTTTTACATTTTTGCTCCAATGGTTAAATTAACCACTATGAGACTCATTCTTGCAATTGCTTATGCACAACAACGGACTCTACATCAACTACATATCAATAATTCCTTCCTCCATTTAGACCTTGATGAAGAAGTATACATGACAATCCCTCCTAGAGTCAATGGGCACCAACTAAACCAGGTTTGCAAACTACACAAGTCCATTTATGGACTAAAACTAGCAAGTTGACAGTGGTACCATAAATTGTCTTCCACTTTATATTCCCTTGGATATAAAAAATGACAACATGACCATTCTCTATTTAAAAAATATATTGGTTCAAAACTCATTGTACTACTCATCTATGTTGTTGATTCGATCTTAGCTGGAGCAGATCAAGTTGAAATTTCCTTTGTCAAAAACTATCTCAATGATATATGCAAAATCAAAGATCTAGGACCCCTCAAGTATTTTCTAGGTCTGGAAGTGTCAAGATCAAACAAATAAATTACAGTCTCCAAAAGGAAGTATGCATCAAACATCTTACAAGACATTGGTTTCCTTTCCTCAAAGCTTGCTTCCACACCCATGGTCAGAACATCCAAGCTACATCAACAAGATGGCAATCCATTTCATGATCCTGCCATGTAAAGAAGACTTGTGGGCAGACTACTTTATCTCACAAATTCAGGACTTGGTATGAGTTATGCATTATTGAAATTAAGCCAATTTATGACTTCTCTGATGGATACACATTACAAAGCTTTAACTAGAGTGTTAAGGTACATCAAAGTTGCTCCTGGACAGGGATTATTCTATCCATCTTCTTCTTTGTAGTACAAAACCTTCTCTGGTTCTGATTGGGAGTCTTGTATGGAGACTATGATATCCATCTCTAGTTACTATGTATTCTTAGGCACCTCAATCATCTCCTGGAAATCCAAAAAATAGTAAACCATGGAAAGATCCTCCTCATAAGCAAAATACAGAGCTCTAGCTGCTACTTCATGTGAATTACAATGACTCACTTACCTCATCCAATCCCTTCAAGTTGATTTCAAAAGACTAGCTCTTCTTTGCTATGATCATGCTTCAGCATATCATATTACCAGTAATGATGTCTTCAATGAGAGAATCAAGCATATTGAAATAGATTGTAAGTTGTGAGAGAGACTTAAAAATCACCTTTTCTGTTTACTACCAATCCAATCATCTGAACAGTATGTTGGCATTTTGACCAAAGCTCTTGATCCTCAACCTTTTCCATTATCTTCTTTCCAAACTTGGAGTTGTTAACATTTATTCTCCAACTTGAGGCAAGCTATTAATAGTATAAACAATTTGCATAGTATGCAACCTCATCACTTCGTTTTCAGATTCTATGTTCATCCATTTTCAATCTCAAAAACAGAGCATTGCAATGATAAGCTGGGATTTTATTTTGTTCTTCATTTCTTGTATTGTAAAGCATTAGTTAGTTATCCTTTTGTTCAATATAATCATTTTCATAATTACTATTAGCTTGGTAAGTTAGTTAATTAACTAACTTGCTATTTGCTTGCTTTCCATAATACGCATAAATATGCCATCACATAAATATGCAATCCATAATGTCCAAATTGTCCATCCTCATTAATATGAAATTCAAAATGTCTAATACGCACTTCAGTCCTTATAAGTTATAACAAGCTTGCCAAATTTGTAACAATTATCATTATTATAAATTTTTATTTCATAATTAAAAATCACAATGAATAATAAATAATCATTTTCTGAAACGAATAATTGATTGTACTTATTTACAAGTCTGTATGTTTATATGAACCATGATTTTCTTTTTCTTCTTTCTAGTTAGTTGAAAATGTCAATTCTAGACAATGAATTCAAATCTTGTATTCTAATTATGTCTTTTCATAATGAACTTGATAATAAAACACTATCTTTTCATATCATTATTTATTTTCTTTCATAATATAATAATTACGTAGAGTCCAACTCATTTTGTAAGATCGACATACAAATGTTTAAAAAGACGACACTAGACATTACCATTAATTTGGCACAATTAATCAGCCCCTGAGTAAATAGAGAATGAAGAAATTGGAAAGATTTGTTGACTAACCACTTCATATCATAGAATATGTGTTTCCACCCTTCGTCCTCATGGTGCTCCATGCCCTCCATTTGTCTATCATTCGTGAAGAATGGATCATAACCAATCTTCATTCTGACCTCATGTTCAAAAACTCAACCTTCAATTCCCGGATGTGAGGTTGTTTTCTTATTGGGAAATGGAGTAAATAATAAAGGCGGCCAAAAAAATATATATAATAGAAAGGGATTGTTTGTGTAATTACTGTAAATTTTGATATTTTGTAGCTGATGGGATTGTTTGTGTAATTACTGTTCTATTCTATTACCTAGTTTCTACCTTAATTTCTTTCTCAAAACATAGTTTAAGCTAAACATATGTTAATATAGGAAGTATGGATATCACAATGTAAAAATTCCATGGTTATCAACAATAGTAATGTTGCTTTCTACCAAATATAATTAGGTTAAATCAATGTAAGGTTAGGACAGACACAAGCACAATTGGTGCAAGAACCCTAACTCAATTCTCCACCTTAAAAAATTAACTCCCTTATGTCAAAACAAAAAATATACACAATGCATGATTAGAATTCCTTATAGAAAATAGTATACTACTAAATGAGATATATGGATGATTTATTATGCAAATCCTTAATTATTCCCAAGAAAGAAACCACATACATATAAGGCAAAAAAATTGTCCCATCACATCCCACTTTGACTACTTTGGTAAAACATCTAATTGGCCTGCAGTAGTGGTAAGTCCCTATTATTATTATAACAAAGTTTATGACTTTAGGAATCAGAAAGTTCTATAAGTTGATTAACCACGTTTGGATCTGCAAGGGTACTTGTATCTCCCAGTTCATCAAACTGCCTGGAAGCAACCTTTCTAAGAATTCTTCTCATTATCTTTCCACTCCTTGTTTTTGGGAGGCCTGGTGCCCAATGGATTTTGTCAGGTGCTGCAAATGCTCCTATCTGAAATGTTAAAAGAATGCAAAAATCAAGTTATGGGGGGAATTTATGCACTGACAGTGTGTATGAGTTTTATACGCTGTCACCGCATAATCCACCATTCATGTTTAATCATCATTGATTCAAAAAAAAAACAATACACATGAATAGTGGATTGTCTGTGTATAAATCTTTACACTAATAGTGCATATATATAACAGTCATAGAAATGGATCTATACATGGCTGCCCCGCCCAGCATGGTACTTCACATAAGATAATGTTTACCATTGGATCAACAACATATTAAGGTGATGTTTGGCTTGTTTCATGTATTCATTCTCACTTGATATTGTTTTTTCATCTTAATTACAAAAATTCCATGTTGGTTTCAATTTGTTTCCTGATTACAAGGATTTTATGAAGGAAATAGTGAAAACAAGACTGTTAAATTACATGAGAAGATTTAATGGATCAAGCACAGGTACATACCTGTTTTCGAACAGTGACGATGAGGTCCTTCCGCAGTTCTTCACTGTAAGGAACACCATCCACAAGTGTAACAAATGCATATATACCCTGTCCTTTGACCTACAGTAAAAATGATAGTTGATTCAGATACAGGCAGCATTCACATGGTAAAGCTATTCAGAAACTAAACTTTACTTCCTACATATGATACAAGCACACACTTGATGACTCATACACAATATTATTATAACCATACCTCATGCTCCACACCAACCACAGCAGCCTCTGCACATTTAGGATGTGAAACTAGAGCTGATTCCACTTCAGCTGTGCCAATTCGATGTCCACTGCATAAAACATGATTATATCATACTTACATAGAACATCATTATGCCTATAGAAGAAGAAATTTCAAGGCTGGGGACAAAAAAGAGTTCGTGTGACTCAGAATACCTGACATTGATGACATCATCAACTCTTCCAGTGAGCCAATGATACCCATCTTTATCCCTACAAGAAAGTTAAATATATTGAACAAAATTAACCCAAGTTGCATTGTTCCTGTTTTTGAAGAAAGACAAGAGAAGTATACACCCACTTCACTTAAATCAAAGCATGCAAGTGTTCTAGAAATTGGAACATTTTGATTCACACTGACATGAGCTTTCATGCATGGTATTATAATTGGGCCTAACACAACCAAAAAGTAGTTCATAGGAAAAGAATTGTCTTGGGACTTTATCACCTAGACATTTGTGGGTAGCCCAACATAGCTCGAATTCAATATTATATTAGAAATATTAGAATATAATATGGGCCTAGCTTCACCCTAAAACCTTAGCTCATAAGGGTAGGGTTGGCCAAATCATTAGAAATGGTTCATTACTCAGAGACGTGGGACTTTATCACTTAACACGAGGATATGCAAATTTGAGCATACATTTTTTTGTGATTGAGAAGTCATGTCTCGTGATTGAGAAGTCATGGGTTTAATTTTAAAAAAGCATATACATATATATATACCCTCCCCAACTATCTCCCCTTATATATATTCTTATATTTCCAATCTCACCCTCCATAATATCATAACATGAAATTGCAGACTTTAATATGTGCTTGATATTATACATTGTTGATCCTAATCATGAATATAAAGGTGAAGATTGTGTTAGGCAATCGATGTCTAACGTAAACCTTTGTCGAATCTCTATAATATGGATCAGCAATGTGATGGTATTAATGCTAGGTCATTGCCCAAAAGCAACTCTTTGTATCGACCGGGTATAATGTCAAAAGAGTAAAAGCCATAGCATTGCTACTTGAATGCAGTGAAAAATAAGCAAGGTTCTCATATTTGCATTAATAGGTAAAGAAGTTAGTTCAAGAGTCTAGAATACAAATTGGAACATAAAATATAGATACTCTTACTGGTAAATCAATAGAAATAGTAGACACAATGATTAGGAGGATCAATTTTATGTGGTTGATAAAAACAAAGTGGGCTGGGAAAAAGGCAAGAGAATCAGACACTTCAAGTTTGAGGTTGTGGGGCACCGGTAAGACAAGATCGAGAAATGGGATCAATATAATTGTGGATAAGAAATAGAAGAAGGATATGGTGGATGTAAGAAGAATTGGATATAGGATCATAGCCCTAAATTTTGTAAAAAAGACACATTTAATGTGATTAGTGCTTATGCAATCCATGTAAGGCTATAAGAACAGCACAAGATAAAATTTTGGGAGGATTTGAAAGATGTAGTCTAGGAAATACCTTTAGGAGACTAAATTTTTATAGGAGGGGATCTTAATGGGCATGTAAGGAGGCACACTAGAGAATTTGAAGGTTTAAATGAGTTATGGCATAAGGGAAGCAGATATGGAAGATAGGACTATTCTAGATTTATCTTTAGCTTTTGATTTTACAATAGCCAACACATGTTTTAAGACACAGGAGGAACACCTTATCACATATAAGAGTAGAGTTGCATGTTCTTACATTGATTTGCTTCTAAGGAAATCAGATAAAAAAAATTATTTCGACTTCAAAGTCATATCTAAAGAGAGCTTGATGACCCATCATAGAATTTTGGTTATAGATATAAGGATTAAGAGTAGAGTGGAGAGAAGACGCCAAGATAGAGTCCCCAGAATCAAAACTTGGAAATTGAAGGGAAAGATACATACGACCTTCAATTAAAGGGGTTTGGAGGTACAAGGAAGTGTTCACGATATGTGGGAGGAAATTGACAAAGGAATTAGGAAGATAGCAAAAGAAATATTGGGTGAATTTAGAGGTTTTGGACCAAAGTGCAGAGAATCATGGTGGTGGGACAAAACTGCCCAAGATAAAGATAAGGTGAAAAGAGAATGTTATAAACCATGATCATTGTATAAAAATATTGAAAGTTGGGAAAACTACAAGGTAGTTAAGAAGACACTAAGAAAGCGGTAAGAGAAGCAAAAGATAGAGCATATGATGGGTTATACAAATCTCTAGATATCAATGGATGGGGAAGAAATGTCTACAGGTTTGCAAAGGATAGGAAAAGAAAGACAAGAGATTTAGACCATGTGAAATGCATTAAAGATGAAAATGGATGGTGAACAACAAAGATATTAAGTTAAGATGGAAGAATTGTTTTCACAAACTGTTCAATGATGGACATGATTCCTTGTTTTCTGATATACTAAACATGAAAGAGAATGATCAAAATTATGTATTTATCGTAGAATTTGAGAGTTATAGGTGAAACAAGCTTTGAAAGTGATGGCGAATGACAAATCGGTTAGACCATATAATATACCTATTGAGGCTTAAATGGTTCTAAGAGAGTAATGCATTAGTTGGCTGACAAAGTTGTTTAATGAGACTATCTAGTCTAAGAAGATGTCAAACGAGTGTAGGAGAAACATTTTAATCTCTATTTATAATAACAAGGAAGACATACAAAATTGTGCAATATTATGAAGCTATGGGATAATAACCAATTTGATTTTATGTTGGAGTAGTCGATAATGGAGTTTATATACTTGCTAAAGCAATTGATAGATAGATACCAACAAAATCCAAAGACTTGCGCATTGTTTTCATTGATTTTAAGAAAGCATGTCATAAGATGTTTGGGGATGTATTGTGAAAAGCTCCAGAGAAGAAATGTCTTCAACTTAGCTATATTTGAACAATCAAAAATATATATGATGGGATCAACACTAGTGTGAGAACACAAGGTGAGGTCTCAAAAGATTTTCCTATTGCCATGGAACCACATCAGGATTGATTGAGCCCCTACTTGTTTACATTGATCATGGATATGCTTTGATTGAGTCTCTACTTGTTTACATTGATCTTGGATGTGGTTACTAAGCATATCCAAAAACTAGTGTCACAATGCATGTTTTTTTGTGGATGATATATCCATGTTTTTTTGTGGCAAATTACATGAGAAACTAGAAATGTGGAGACAAGCATTAAAAGCATATAATTTTCTTATAAGTCGAAGTACGACGATGTATATAGAATGTAAGTTCAGTAAGAGGTAGACAACCCCGTTATGGAGGTAAGGATTGAAGATTATAACATACCACAAGTCACTAGATTTTAGTATCTTGAGTCAATCATACAACGTGATGGGAAAATTGACAAAGATGTACACCATAGGACTCAAACGGAATGGATGAAATGCTAGAGTGTTTCAAGTGTCATGTGTGTTAGAAAAGTGTCATTCAAGTTTAAGGGGAAGTTTTACCGCACAACTATAAGATCACAACATTATATGAGACTAAATATTGGAAAGTAAAATGTCAGCAAGAGAGTAAACTCCATGTAACAGAGATAAGAATGTTGTCTTTAATAGATGTATATATTAGACAAAATAGGATTAGAAATGAATGTTTCATGGAGAAAAATTGTGTCTCCTACTGTAAAAAAGATGGTGGAATCACGCTTTACAAGGTTTGGACATATGGAGGGAAATCATTATAAGCCCTAATAAGGAGATTAGATTAAATAAAGGTTAGTCTAATTTTTAGAGGAAGAGGAGATCAAGAAAAATTATAGGCAAAACAATTAAAAAAGATTTAAAAACCAATAATTTACCAACGAACATGATTTATGATAGAGCATTATGACGTCGTTCGATTCATGTAGCCGACCCCACCTATTGAAATTAAAACTTGGTTATTGTTGTATTTAATATATAGGGCCAGTCAGGTGAGCCTCAACATAAAGTTGCTTGTGTAATGATTTGAACGGTCAAAACTTTAAATCATGGAAACAATCTCTACTCGTTGGGGTAAAGTTGGGCACTTCTACCTTCCCCAGACACTACTAAATTGGAGTATCATGCATTCAGTCACCCTTTTAAATATTTATTAATATATAGTGTTATTCCCAAATCTTAATTTAAAAAAAACCATAATATTTGTGAACCATATCCCCAACACAGCTTAAGAGCATCTGACGTTAGTGAATCACTGACCTTCTGCAGCCATCGCCGGTAAAATAGTAGCCAGCAAATGGCTTGAAATATGTTGTTTCATATCTTTCATGATCACCATACAGAGTTCTGAATGCCCCTGGCCATGAGTTCTTTACACACAAATAACCACTGCACTCACCTTCTAATTCAGCACCTTTCTCATCCACTATGACAGGCTACAGTTACAACAAATTTGTCAGATATAAAGGCAAAATATAAGAAAAGAGAGGAGATTAAACAAATTCATTTTATTATATTTTTTAATAGGCAAAGTTTGCGATAAGGGAAAGAGAAAGTGAAAATTGTGCAGTTGTTAGGGTCTGAACCCACGTGCTAACACTGTATCTCACAACTCTACCGACTGAGAATGAACATATAAGACATGCATAAAATACCTGAACTCCAAAGAAAGGAAAAGTCGCAGAACCAGGCTTCTGGGGCCAAGCACCTGGTAGTGGAGTTATCTGCAAACAACAGTGATTAATTTTAGTCCAGGAGAGAAATGTACAAATATGATAAATCTATCTGTTTAACTTTTTTGGCATGAGATTGAACCTAAGACAACTATACATTAGAAGTTAAAATACCATGAAGCCTCCAGTTTCTGTTTGCCACCAAGTATCAGAGATAGGGCACCTTGAATATCCAACAACGTTGTAAAACCACCTGGAAGAGAAGGACAAGAGAATGAACAGAATGTTCTTTGATTTAGGCTATTAAATTGTAGTTAGCTAGGAAAAAATATCAATAATAACCTCCATGCACTTGGATTTATGGGCTCGCCTACACTTGCCAGGACTCGTAAAGATTTCCTCGAGGAGCGAGTTACATACTGCATGAATTACAATGTTTTGAATGAGCAATAATTAAGAACATATAGAACTCAAGCCTCTTGCACCAGGCAGAGTTCCCTTGCTCTATCATTGTATTCAGATATTGCATGATGGGAACATTTATTCAAAATATCAATATAAAACACGAGTCATATTCCCATACGAGATAAAAAGATATCAATTTTAGTTGATGATGCATCAAAGCTTCATTTGATCAAGACCTTGAATATTTGATCAGGATGATAAGAATAGAGAAGATTTCAAATAAATATGAAAAACATTCTAGGCATGCATTTTTTACTCACAAAGGACTAAACTAAGTTTCTCGGACCTGCAATTGAAAGTTTGACAGTAATTTGTGATATGGTAGAGGAACGCTAAAAGATGAGTTGTCCAGAAGCATGTAGTCACAAATCACTTTTCACATGGTTATACGATACACACATGTAAGCATAGACTTATCTTACCTCATCACCATCACGCATAAGGGACCGCACCAATGTGGGGGCAGTGTAAAATGTTGTCACTTTATATTTGTCAACAATGTCCCAACAGCGCCCAGCATGGGGATAATTGGGAGCCTGCAATCAATGTTGTTATGATCAGATTAAAAGTGAAGTAAAGTAATTCTTTGCAATTCCTTGACTATCATAATTCTCTATCTATGAACTTACAATGCCAAATTATTACAAGGACGTGGGTAAAAAGCACTGTGTTTCTATTTATGAATCCTACAAGTATATTTCTTTCTACAATATGCTTAGAAAACAATTTTTGTGTATAAGCTCAGCATGCGGAAATAGTGGGCGAGCCTCGGCACAACGGTAAGGTGGTTTGCCTTGTGACCTAGATATCATATGTTCAAATCCTAGAAACAGTCTCTTCGCTTGTGAGGGTAAGGTTGCGTACATCCACTCTCTCCCAAACCCTACTAGGTGGGAGCCTCACATACTGGGCCACCGTTTCTTAAGCTCGGCATGTGGGAATCAAATTGCTGACCTCTTCCTAATGAGGGCATTGAACTTCTCTCCATCAACTAAAGAGTGGTCCCTTCATATACAAAGTAAATCACTCTAAAGGGCATTTTAGTGGTTGAATTTCACTGGAGAAACAGTTTATTTTACTCATTGGAAATCCCTTTTTCTTTATTGAATTTAAAAAGGATTCAACCTATGACAAATACCCAAATCCCACCCTTCAACCAAGGTTTTAAGGAGCGGTTGTTGTTGTGGTTTCGGAAATTCCCAAAACCTTGACGTTTCAGACAATTGCAGGCATATGCAGCCACACTTTCAATTGCAATACGGTTTCGACAACTCCCAAAATCTTAACATAAGGATGTTTGTAGCGACCGAGGACCCAGATTTAAAACCTTGCCTACAACTTGAGGTAAGCCCTAGTGACTAGTCAATGAATATTCAGTAACTCTTTTTGGTTGCACCAATAGCATGTCTATTGGATTCATGTTCTCTAGCTCCAGCATGCATATATTGTTACAGTATATTTCGAGATTAAATTTATTACCCCTTCATACACAAGAACGGATGCACCATTGAGCATGGGTCCATAAGTGACATAGCTGTGCCCAGTAATCCAACCACAATCAGCTGTACACCTGGGGAACAAAGGTGTTAAATAAGAGTACTGATCCAGTTTTCATCTAAAGCGTCATAAAGATAAAAAAGGATAGAAGAAAAACTTGAAGGATACCAATAGATGTCGGATGGTTTGTAGTCAAATGCATACTTGAAAGTTGTAGCAGTGTACACCATGTAACCACCAGTTGTATGGACGACACCCTTTTAGAAACGAATGTTAGAAAGCAGCAACCTCAAGTAGAGGAAAGAAGAAAAAGGATAACATAAAAAGCAGCAACAACACATAAATACCTTAGGTTTCCCTGTACTCCCACTTGTATAGAGTAGAAAAAGTGGATCTTCTGCATCAACCCACTCCACTGGACAAGTAGTTGGATAACGAGGAATGACATCCTGCAAACCGGTAAAGAAATAGCAAAAAAGAATGACATTGAATCATAAATAAAGAAGCATTACACATGTCCATCCAAAATATATTTATCACCCAAAGAAGAAGTTGTAGATTCATAGCAACCCTTACAATCAGAAACAAATTAATGTGTTTGAAATACGTAACGAAATTCAGGCTACAATTATTTTTTTGGTGCACAACAAGGTCACAAGGCACCAACATATAAAGAGACTGAGACAATTTGCGACTCACTATTCAATAATTCTTAGGCATGCAATGTAGCCATTTTTTAGAAGTACAGAAGACAACTCATATTGCCATACCAGTTCAGTTAGCTGACCAAGAGAGACTATACAAGCAAGAAAAAACAAACATTTATATACTAACCTGCCACCATATATCTCGCCCTTCCTTCCATTTGGTATCTACCCTCTTCAATGCCACTGGGTTTTCGTAAACTAAGGATACATCTGCTTAGACAGGGAGGAAAATGAAAATAAACAAATTAATTAAAGAAAATAATATGGTACTCACTCCTACATAACATACTTAATGTCTCACTAAATAAAAGAAGAACAGAAGAGACATGAATAAACAACACCCAGAAGACTATGAAATTCACTGACACACTATTTTAACTGAAAAGGCAGTAGTCATTTTACTCAATGAAAATGGTTGACATATTCCCATATTGGTAAGCTTAAGCTTTCTTTAACAAACAAGTAGCATAATGGAACAACATAATATTTATTGAAGAAAAAATTTTATAGTCCTGAAACTATTAACAAATCGACGATATCCCCACCTATAGAGACCCCATTTTGGGCTGAATCATTGATGGCAGCATCAACTATGTCTTTCAGATAGATAGCCTTAGAGCCCCTTTTAACAGCATTGCAAGTAATTATAACTTTTGGTTTACAATCAATGATTCTCTGGGAAAGAGATTCTGCAGAAAAACCGGCAAATACAACCTAAACAAATAAAAAACACTAACAAGTATTAACTCAACATAAGTGAAACATATCGAGAAATCTGATAATTTTGAGAAAATGAATAAAAATAAGAAAATGGTGGACAAAAGACAAGAAAGTAATTGTGGGATACCGAATGAATAGCACCAATGCGGGCACAGGCAAGCATTGTGATGGGAAGCTCCATGAGCATAGGCAAATAAATAATAACAGCATCTCCCTTCTTCACACCATTATCTTTCAGGTAGTTTGCAACCTGGAAGGAAGAAATATTCAGTCATCCTTCCAATTCCCAATAGAGTTTTACAATGGAACATGCAAGCACACGGGATTGAGAAATTTCGAAGACAGAAGGGAAAGTCAGAACTAACCTGGCAAACTTGATCTCGAAGCTGAGAGTACGTTAAAGAGTCATCTAAACCAGGCTCATTGCCTTCCCAGTAAATGGCGATTTTGTCACCAAGTCCAGCTTCAATATTTCTATCCAAGCAATTATAAGAGATGTTGGTGATGCCACCATTGAACCACTGAAGCAGATGATCAAAGAAACAGAAGACGTGGCCACCCAGCTTAAGAACAAATACAACCAGAAGAAAATCGAAGCAAGATCCAGATGAGATAGTGGAAACAAATGAATTACCTCAATCTTGATCTTGCCTTTCCTGATATCAATATTTTCATCCCATACTTTATCACCCCATCTTTGTTTCCAATAGAACTCTGATGCTATATCAGACCAGAATCCAGCAGGGTCCTCAATGGATCTCTTATACATCTCCAAATACTGATAGATCACAAATCATACAACAACAAAAATCATTAAAAAAATTAAATTTGTTGTGTGCATCAAGGTGACACATACAGACAAAGACTTTTTTGTAAACAAAGTTTTCTATATTCACACTTATCTATTGAACCGCTTTTCAAATTTCAATAAAGAATGAAACCCACTGAAAAATTGTTTTTTTTTTTCAAAAATCCAAGGAACCCAGAAAAGGTTATGAAGCTGCATATCAGATTTTCACAATCAAGATGTTGGTCTAATTGTGTAACGTCCCGCAAGATAAACAGAAAGACCAAAAGGTCAAATGTCTGAGTCCTCACAGTTACATTTGTTGAGAGGAATAGAGATACACCCGGGAATGGAGTAGCCATGAGAGTGAGGGATACACTTGGAAGTACAAAAAAATATCAAATTTCACAGAAAGAGATGAATTAGAAAAACCTGTTCTGATGATTGAATATTTGCTTGGGCAGCAAAGTCCTTGCTTGGGATAACAAAATCAACCTCTTCAGCAGCAACAGATTCACCAAGTGTGACAGCGTTGAGGTGAGAAACATGGCCTGCACCAGAAGACACATGCTTCAAGGGTTCAACATGGCGAAGGTAGTTATTGGTCCTAACATTTGAAGCCATAACAATTGAACTTTTCTTTCTCCTTCTATCCTTGTTCTTATTGATGATGTTTTTGTAATTAAGTGATGGTGTCACAATAGAGGTTGGATCCAATAGGAGTGGAAAGAGAGATTCAGAGGCAGCAGCAGAAACAACAACAACATTACTTGGGTGAACAGAGGCTGGGTTATAGTGAAGAATTCATTCTGCCATAAATATCATTTAATGTACAGATGAATATTATATTAGTTTTATATTCACATTGATAGTGATCAAAAACCGAATCATTGCCATGAAAAAAGTAAATAAAAATAAATTCGAGCACAAAACTTTGATTTGATTATTCACTATTAGTAAAGAATTAATTTATTTCATACGAATAGAATATTTTGACTATTTGATTTTTGAGAATCTCACTTTTATATCAATGTCTTATTTGTAGTTATTTGAAAAATTTTATGTAGGCTAAATTGTAATTTAATCAAATTAAGTCAGTAAGTAAAATTATATCAAATATTGCATGATCACTTTCCATTTCTATTATTAATTAGCTATTTTTAATTAACAATGTGTTGGTCTAGTATGGTAAGATTTTATTGATTCTTGTGATGACCAAAAAAGATCAAGAGTTCGATTTTTGTTACTAACATTTATTAAAAAAGATAATCATATATTCTAAGGATTAATTTTTTACCCAAAAGGGTGAAAAATACATTTGGTAGTAAAAACAATTGTCATCATTAAGTCAAACTACTACATTACTAATAAGGTGAATTTCATTGGTTGAACTAGCTAATTTGGTAGATATTAAATTTATTTAATAAATTTACAATATTTTCTTGGGTACATAATAAATTCACAATATGATACTATTGTTAATTTTTTATTCTGAATAAAAAAATATATCATTACATAAGTATTTAACTGAACAAAAACAAGAAAAAGTTTAATACACTCTAATATCACAAATAAGTTTAAAGCATCATCACACAATTTAAATTTTATGTTTTAATTACAACAAAATTATAGAAATAAGACTTAAACTTAATTCAAAAAAAAAGTTTTATTCCATCCTAGTTGACAAATAATAATTATAATTACAATAACAATAAATATAATTACTAGTAATTTAAAGAATTTGATTATTTTCCTCTCAAAACGATGTTGTTTTGACACTTTTTTCAATTATTTGAACCTACCAAATTGAGTCGTTCGAACTAATGGCTTAGATCAACTTGACTGTTAGGACTGGCTGGTCTGAATTGTATTTAATAACTATATTTTTCATATGAAGTAAATTTAATCTAAGTAATTATTGGATGGAAAGTTTGAGTTAAATACATACATTTTCAGTGTATTTACATGGTCAATACATCACCAATCATATATATGTATTACTTTTATTTCAGAGTCAATAATATTAACATATAAATAATAATGAATAGTATGCTAAGGTATAATAAATTCTTATATTATAATTGCATTGATATTAAACTTCTAAAAGATCATATCCTCCTCATATTAAATTTCACAAAAATCTAACATCTTTTAGTAATTCGTTTATATATATCAAAATAAAAGTAAAATATATACTAATTAATTATATATCATGTGATATTGAAACATTCTTGTGAGTTGGAATTGTGTATTTTATATTCACTATTAATTAATTACATTTCAACATTATTCGATCACCTTAAATGTTATGGGATATAGGTAGAGTGTGACATGAACCCTTTTGAACAATATATAAACAAATTTTAAGAATTTATGAGTTAGTTTAATATTAATATAAAAAATTGATTTAAATTACAAGTCAAATTTGACCACGAAAAGAAAATGGTAATTTTTTTATAAAATAAACTTATTTCAAAGTACAATTCGGTAAACTAATTAATTTTCTGCCGCTAAATATTTTATGAGTTTAATACTTGAACATCTTAGATGTAAGGTTTTTAATATTTTTAGTAAATTATTTATCATTTTTATTTATTATTTTCAATAAATGGTTGATGATTATTAATGCTTAAATAATGAACGATGCACCAATAATTAATAAATCTTACAATATGAATGACATTATTGACAACTCAAAATTAATATTTTTATTCGACATTAATTAATCATATTTAAAAAAATTATTTTATAAAATCATGATTCATCGACAAATAATATAAATAGGAATGTTAACAAGATATTGAATAAAAAATATCAATGCTGAGTTGGTCAAGGGTGTAGGGTTCCTTGGATCCCAAATATTATATAATATTATAATGTCAAAAACTAATATTTGATCCATGAGAAGAATATTTATTGGACCAGAAACGAATTATTATCTACCGTTGGTTAATACAAAAAATAAAATTAAAAATAGAAAAACAAGAAAATTTTAATCCCTAACTTCATTGTGAAGAGTGAAATAGTTTATTTGTTATTGTTCATTTTAGTACAAAATAAATCATTGGATTTTTGCATCCAATTTCTTTTATTATGAATTGTAGTATTTAATTTCTATCTAACAATCTTAAACTTGCAAATGATTTATAATAGGTTTACTACTATTTCACATATCAAAATGAATATATGGAACTATCTTATTATTAGAAACCTGACTCAACAAATATATTATAAAGTAATTTCAAAGTAAAATTGGTAAGGATGAATTACATAACTTACTTTGGTCATATCCAAAAGGAGGTTATGTTAGCCTTTTGACACATCATTTTATGCTTCCAATGAATTTAGCAAATAGATTTAGATGTCATTCAAAATCTTTTTATTTTTCAAAATATTCATTACTTTTGCAAGTTTTATGGCGTTCACCATTATGTCCAACTTAATTTGAACTTCATTATTAAAATATCTAAAGTATTTACAACTTTACATGTAGTAAATAGACATACATAATGTAAATAATAATTACAAAGATAATATAATAATTTTCTTTGAATTGAATTAACATCAAATAATATATAAAATAATTGTCTATAATTTCAAGAAGTTGAGTATTTGTGTCTTCTTTAATTATTTGTCTTGTTTGTTTTACTTTAATATATATATAACTTACACATACATACAAATTAGTAAATTCCAAATCTTGGAGAATTTCATTTCTCTATTAATCTTTGCATTCTTTCTTTTGGAACTGCATCCCAAACATTTATGTCCAAGTATGGAAAATGTTCTTTAGCTAAATCATGTTTAGTAACAATATTTCAATGCAAGTTAAAAGAACTATCAATATTCAATATTTAACTTATATAATTTATCATATCATACAACTCCTAATTATACAAGAATGTTCAATATGATTGCTTATTCTTGCATTTTACTTCTAATATCAACGATTTATACTTCCAAACTCAATCTAAAACATTATAAGAAATATCTAAACTTATTCTTTATATGAGCATTAAGCGTATTCTTTCTCTTGAGTCAAGGCTTACATTTTAGTCAATTTTTTAGAAATGTCTAATCTTTCTACAAATCTGAATCTTAGTTTTTGTATGGTTCCTAGTTGTAGATCTAAGAGGAAGAAGACTCAATAGTCTTTAATGGTCATTTTCCTTTATCATCATGTTTCTTACTACCATTCATTCCAACTTCTTGATAGTAAACATAATTCATGGAGTAGTCTCATTGATTCTTGCTAAGTACATAATGCAATTCATACACATTCCATTTGTCCTTTCTAGAATTACAATTCATTTAGAATGGACCATAATTTACTTATATTCATTCTTAATCACATAAATTATTGCTGCAATATTTGTCATGGTGGTTAAGTGTTCGTTAATATCTTAGTCACAGACTTGCCATTAATTTGAGAGTTTTATCTCACAAATTCCATTGTTTCTTAAGAACTTTTAGTTTTGAGAGAGTTAACTTAGTATTATCTTCAATTCGTAAGTATCATACTCACCACATCATAATTTTCTAGGCTTTATTATGAGATTTTTCTTTATCATTTTTAGTATCAATAGTAATAATATCATTACCTAGAATGCAGAAAATTGAAAGTACTATATCAATCCATGTTAATATTTTGAGACATAATCAATTAAAACAATTATTATATGTTAATGATTCGCTTTGGGTGATAATGATGCTAATATAATATAATATACATTAATATAGTAATTAATTATTTGTTATCTTTGTATTTCTTAAATAAAAATATTTGATATATCAATCAGCAGCACTTATGTTCATTAATTATGAACACAAATAATTAACATTTGGACAATAATGAAGAGATGACTCGTAATAATGAACTACCATTTAATCATATAATACAATATTATATATATATATATATAAGTATTAAAACTTATGGCTAATTGAAAATAATTTTACAATTATAATGTATTTTTCTTCTAATTTGATCACTTTGATAATTAAAAAATCATTCATATAAATTTAAAATTATTAAACTTTAACATATAGTGTCCTAATAAATATATAAAAGAGACAGCAAAATATTTCATTATTAATTTCAGTGGTGTTGATGCATATGATTAAGTATGTATCAATCACCAAAGATGTTGCACAATGCAATAGCAAATAGTTTCTGCTAAAGTGAACAGCCATCTAGAATTATATGTTTGAGTAGGAAAAAATATGAGGACAGCCTTTGAGACCTAGTTCAGTTATGCTAGTAAATTATATTATGCGTTTCTCTTCAATAAAAGAGCGTTGTTTGATCCAACTCCATCCAAATTAAGGATTGGATGGAGATGATAATATGTGTCCTTAAAAATATTTTAAGAGTGTTGATTTTAAAATATTTTTAAATCATAAAATTATAAATCATAAAATTCACATTTATACCTCACTTTATGTGGTATCTCTTGAGTATGGGAGAGAGGATTGCAACCCGTTCTAAAAGCAACAACAGAATGCGTGAACATCTTTCGCAAGTTTAATTACTGTTCCTAAAACATTATTTTTAGTTTTATTACTACATTTCAACTTTTCATTTTTTAGAGTTCATTGTCTCTTTTGATCTCTAATGTTGCATCGTTTTTTATTTTTCTTTCTCTCATTCAATAATATATCTTCTTCATCCATATTTACTAACATTCTCACACAAATCATCTCTGTAATAAATTCATGCAGGAGGAAATATTAATACTTCAATTTGTTTAAAATTTAAGTGTCTAACAACAATTTAAAAAAAACATTCACGGATGTATGCATGTAAAAATTCACAAACCCATTTTTATTATTATAGAAAACATCACTAATGAGAAATATTCGTCATTACTTATTCTTTAATGGAAAAATATGAGTTTTTAAACGATGATTCTAATATCATACTAAACTATTATAAACATATTAATGTTAAGATTTAGAATTTCATATTTTCATAAAAAATGATTAAGAGAAAGTGTGTCATTTTTTGTGATTTGAAGAGAATTCTTACATCTACATGAATATACTCTTCATAAAATGTTGATTTCTCCATAATCTATAGAATTTTTGTTTCTACCTCTTGACTCATTTCTTAATAGTATATTACTTATGAATATAAGGTATTTCGTGAATGGACAGAGTGAGGACTACACCATTAATTTATATGACATAATAAGGTGATTCTATCGAAACATTCCTTCATAGAACATTATTTTCCAAATGTTTAAATCATTTTACATATCGTTTTATGTAAGATGACTTTCCATATAGTTAAGTCATTTAACACAACCTTTCTTATAAGACGACTTTCTAAATAGTCATATCATTTCACATAATATCTATTTGATTTAATTTATTTATTCAAATAGAAATAATATCAAAACAAATGAATATTTCTTCCATAAATTAGTCAACATGATTAATTATATCTTTAATTATTAAATTATTGTATGTGTGACACAATTATTACAAGGTAATCTTGTTTGGTGTCGACCACAAGTATTTCTTTGTGAGGTAATCATTTTTGAATCGGAAACATTCATAGTATGATGAAGCTACCTCTATTAACATAAAGTTTTTTTTACATATACAAGATTTAATCTGAATAATTTATTTAAGAGGACTTAAATGTATACAACATTAATCAACCAAGTGTTGGTCTAATGATGTAAGATCATACTAGATCCCTAGAACGACTAAAAGATCAAGAGTTCGATTACTCCAAGCGACACTTGTTAGGAAGGTCAGTCACACATCAAAGAGATTAGTTCCTTACCCATAAGGTGAGAAGATACTCTTGATAATACCTAACAAAAAAAAATATACAACTTGAACTAATCATCTACCGAGAAATAATTTCTGATTTAATAATGTGTCCAAACAAATAGTGAATATGAGAAGCTGCATGGAATTTTGGTAGGTAGATACAAAATGATTAGGTGGAAAAAATCAGATGATTGGTGGTAGAGGTGAGAAGAATCTGACCTTATCTGCTCACCCGGTACGACCCAATCATGATCAAGTCCGAATAGGGTTGGGTTTCATCGGGTCTAGAGTTGGGTTGAAATTCAAAAATTAGACCCGGACAATATCTGTGGCCAGGTAGGGACCAATCATGACTCAGCTTGACCCATCCCGCGATCACTCAATCATTGTGTCTCTATTCAAATATGTACAAAATAATAAAACTTTTTGGTGGAAAATATTATTGATTCTCTAAATTTTTCACATATATATATGATTAAATATATATACATATATTATTTTATACATCAAATTACATAATCATAATAATAAATAATATTGAGAAGTCTTTATCTAAAATGAGTATGTATGATATTTAGTGTTAGGTATCAGTGGCCTAAACACACCTAGAAGGGAGGGTTGAATAGGTGTAGCAGTTATCAATTACCGCTTCTCGCACCAAAAACCAATTCTGGAAAACAACCCAGTTAATCGATTAACCAGTAGGCTTAATCGATTACCACACAACAGAAACAAAATGATTAGAGCAGCTAGTTGCACAGTTATTTATCAACAGATAAGCAGAGATACATCAGATACCTTTAGGCAATATTAACAAGGATATAGCAAGGTATAAACATGCAAAAAATCAGCTTCAAACTTGAATTAAAACAGTAAGAATTATAAAGGAGACTAAGAGAGAACAACTGTAACACCCTTTTCCTAATGTTTAAAGCAATTACATACAAGACCATCGTTTACGATATTGGTTAGTTATATTTTCCTTTTTGCGAAAATAGCGTATAATTTTTTTTTCTTTATAACATATGAACATATGCTTCTTTCATAACTCACCACTTAAACTCTAGACTAAAAAACAATACAACATAGTAACATACACATATTTATATATATAGATCGTCAGTTCAAAAAGCGTCATAGTCCAAAAAAAGAGTACATCATCCAAGTCATGCCATCCACATATACACTCCAGCATAATAGGACATATATATACACAAATATACACACGCAAAATATCCTATGGCTGGGTGTACACTAAACTCCCAACAACCGCACCAAAGAAAACTATACGATCATACCATGCATAAACAGACCGTCAGAACCTCGACCCAACATCCTCCTGCTACTGTCCCTCAGAACTACCCTCCTCAGGGTCTTCCTCTAGATCCTCATCATCACTGGAAATATATATAATATCCTCCCTAACCATAGGCTCGGCTGGCGCAAGGGAGTATGATGGTGAAGGAGATAGTCGAGTCCTCCTTATCGAGCCACAAATATCAGCCTCGTCATTCTGAATCCTCCCACGTACCCCGTGAGAAGAGGACTCAAGAGCAAACTCCAGATTCTCTCTCACAGTAATAGCGGGTTAATCCATATGACTCTCCCATAAAGAAAGACGTCGGATACATCGACAAGTCTGAACTCCCCGAGTCGTCTCAGTACGACTAGCCGGGGTCACAGGTGGTCCCCCATCAGAACGTCTCACCAAGGCTCTGGGTGTACACCGGAATGGCGCAATCATACGTGTCCGGGCATGATAGGATCCAGAAGATAGGTCAAGAGGAGCAGTAGGAGATGGAATATACCTGGCAGGAGCAAGAGGAGGCATGCATCGTAACTCGTAAACGTCTGGTATGTGCTTGATATAGACGGCTGGAACGGTAGAGCAGCGGGGGAGTATCACTCTATGCTTGTCTGAGTATGAACACCTGATTTCTATGTCTCCCCTAAACACCGCCCTAGACCGGTCCACCTCAACCTCTGATAAGTGCCAAACATACCTAAAAATCATACACTTTTATGGCACTTATCTTAAGCATAATTGAGAAAACCAACTTAAAACAATACTTTTTGTATAAAATATCACAATTTGGTATATTTGTGTTTGTATTACCTTTTTATGTATTTTGTAGGAAATAAAATGAAGAAAAGAA
>NC_032010.1:9530230-9531327 GCF_001865875.1 Lupinus angustifolius | reverse complement strand
AACAAGCCCCGCTGAGCTGACATGGCCACCTGCCTGACCTGGCCACCTGCCTGACCTGGACCAAACTGCTCAACCAGGCAACTGAGCGGACATGCTTAGCTGCTCAGCCTAGCACCAGACTAGGCCTAGCACGGTCAGAAATATGTTTGACACGGTCAGACACGAGCTTGACATAAGCCAAGCTGCTGAACAAGCTGCTCAGCGGTCAAACCAAGCTGCTCAGCGGAGAACCAGACTCCTAGCTAGATCAGCAAGCACCAAGCCACATCCCAGTCAACACGGTCAGAAGCTGCTGAACAAGCAGCTCAGCAGTGAAGCATGTGCGCTGGGCGGTGCTTACCAGACTTGACTTAACCATCAAGCAAACCATGAAGTCATCCATGACCTCACCTCAAGTAGCCCACCATAGGCTTTTCAGAAGTAGCTCACAATAGCTGGTCTCATAGCCCACAACTAGCTTTCATGAGCCATGCACAAGGAGGTGACTAAGCTACTTGGTCTCCTAATCCTAATCCTCATCCTCTTCCTCATCCTCATCCCCATCCTAATCCTAATCCTAGTCCTCATCCTAATCCTGATCCTCATCCTATTTGGTCAGCTGCTGAGCGGTCCAGCTCAGCAGCTCAACAGTCTGGAATGGAGCCTATAAATAGAGGTCATTTCATTCGAGCAAAACATATTGTAATTGAGCATTTCATCATAAAATCCTCTTAAAAACACTTGAAAGAAGGAATTCTCTGATTTTGAAGTCCTTTCTTCATTTCTTAGTTTAGAGTTTTCATTTTCAAGTAAGTTTTGTAATTTGTAGTTTAGAATTCAAGAGGAGAAAAGGAGAAGGCAAATGAGATACAAAAATCAATTTTGTACTCTCATTTGGAACTCAAAAGCATCCAATCCTTGGATGGATAGCTCATGCTCCTAAACATTTTCTTCTGAACAAGGTTATGTATTTTCTACTTCTTCTTAATTTACAAAAGTTTGAATTTTAATCATTCAAGTTGGTGCTTTGGTTAATATTATTTGTTTGAAAAGTACTTAATGCTCTTTTTAGATTGATCACCTAAAAAATGATTTCAAGTCAAAACTACTTGTCTCAA
>NC_032010.1:9451967-9530130 GCF_001865875.1 Lupinus angustifolius | reverse complement strand
CACATAATAGACTCATCACAAGATACCTAGCACAACATCAATTTTCAGTCTTTGGACAGAGAAATGAATTTGTAAGTGGTACTCTCAATGTAATGAACAAATATTAACAATTAGTTCTGTCAAACAATAACCTTTCTTTGGAGCGACTATTATTCACATGAGAAAAAAACTTTATAATTGTTACATATTTATCATCACATGTATGTTATTATTTGACCAAATTGTGTCTTCCTTTGGGCCGAACACAATTCACATAACTAATCTCATACTCATCTGTGTATTCAATTAATTTCCACAATAGAGGTTACTTTGGCAACATATTGCATCAATTAGCCCAAAATAATTAGCAGACAAAAAATTAAACAATACGAGTTCATTACAAAAAAAAATAATTTTGGAATTAAAACCTTCAGATTTGATATCTTTTATGATTACCAAATCCAATCCCATAATATTATTCCAAATCAAAACAGTGCAAACTATTTAAAGAAACAATGCAAAGAAAGCATTTAGATATAAATAGTTGCACTTATGCAATAACAATATAAGTCACTAAAAATATGTACATTTTAGTTATCATAGAACAAAATTATTATGGAACAAATATGATAATTTCACCACACACAAAATGTAATGCACTGAACAGTGCCTAAGACCATAAACAATAGTGCCAAAAAACTACATCTTGATATTAGTACACACAGTTTATTGCAGAGGGAAACCAAGAATATATATAAGTCTGAAACCATAACATGTTATATATATTGAATTGCTTCCCCGCTGATATGGACAGTTATCAGGTCCAGGTTTGAGACTAGAGTCACTAGACTGTTAAAGCCAAAGTGATGCAATCAGATATAGTGTGATGATTCAGCAAGAGCAACAAGCCATACCAGTAAATTCCAACCAAATTTACTCATACTTTGCTTGACAGAAACCATTAATAACAGTTATATACATATATTCAAAACCCTACCATATCCAGCCATGTTCCTCGAAGCTCAAACAATTGTTCACTTTTTAGAACAAAAACAATAGAAAGTTCAGGCAAGGTTCATAAGAAATAACAACCAGGGGTTGAATTAAAATAATCAGGAATGACCATAGTGTGAACCAAATGAAACATAAATATGTTCCTTTCCAGATTCGTTCCATTAATCCACAGCAGCAATCAACAAAAGTAACAAACAAGAAATTGATTTAAGTCATATATTTCAAGACAATTATGCAATAATCAGATTGCATAAATTCCCAAATTAAACCCTAAATTCTCAATCTTTATAACATAACAGCGGAAGCATAATTCAATAATCCCCAAATTAAAATTAGGGTTCATACAAGATTGGGGAAAACACCCTTAATGGAGAATCATAAAATTCAGAACCTATGCTCTGATACCATTTGTTAGAAATTCCTTATGATTGGTGAAATATCAATCCTATGATCTTGAATTTCATGATTCTCACGCACATATATGAATCAAAGGGTGCAGTGTCATACCTGAATCCATCTTCCTCAACCAAATTCCCGATTCCTCTTGGGACTTGCGTTTTCACTCTGATGGGAGATGAGAAAACTAAATTTGATTTGGTGTATTTGGGACCATAACCTTTCTTATGTGTTAACTTATAGGGTCTCATTATCCCCTATGAGTTAACCTGATGGGTATCCACCCATTAAACCCATATTCATTATAACCTTTTAGAAATCTAAGGGGTGTCACTAATTAGACCACTTATAATGTAACCCCGGAATAAATAGCTAATATCATTGTATCAAATATATGATGCTCACCTTAATTAGAAATTTATAATTTCTAACAGAAACCATAAAAGTTATGATAAAATAAATGAGTTAATCAAACAAATAATAGGCATTCGTTCAATTAGTTATATAGGAATAAAAAATTAGGGAACAAAATATTTGATATTGTACACAAATCACATTAGCAAATTTTACAAATATGTTTTATATTAGAGCAAGAAACTTTACTATTTTTATAACACTTGATTTAGAATACAATAAATTGCACCTGAACCAAAACTTTTAAATCCATAAAATGTAAGCGATATCGTAGGTTTCTCATTATAATGTTCAACAACCCGTAGTTTATGTTGCAAAATAGATTCCCAACTAATTGTACCTTGTTTGGTTGTTACAATAAACTCACTTTCAAGTTCACTTAAAAGACAATAGGGATACAAAACATGTTGAATTGTTGAAACAATCAAACTTGTAATCATTTGAAAAATGGACCAGCAGACAAATATAAAGTAGAAACCTCTTACTTTTTTATTAACTATGGATTGAGGATTATGAGTATGTGCATGTGAGGGTTATCATAATATGTCAAAAACACAAATCTATACATGTGTTTGATCAATTGTGATGTGATACGATTGTAGCGGTCATCACAACTGCAATATTGTGACTACATTACGTGATGTGATTCACAATTTGAAACAGAGTAGTGGTGATGTATTGTAAGGTTGAAGAAGGTGAGGGCCACAATTTGGATTTAAAGGTGATATTCGTGATTCATGATGTGATTGATGTCAACGATGTTGACAAATTGAATTCGTTTAAAAAATCTGAGCAATGGCAAAACATCTACATACATCAACAGTAGATCCATAATGTCATTTTGATGGCAAAGAATAGTGAAACAACGCCATTTTGAGACCATGTAAGCAAAGTAACAACTATGTTTGATGGCGCTAAAAGACTGAATTACAGAAGGACTAAAGTGATAACGGAAACAAAGTTGTTGAACCAATAGAAAATAATTAGGTTGATAGAGCAAAATAATAGTTTTGCCTAAAATCACTTGTTATAAAAGTGTATTTGTAAATTGGACGGAGATGCATTGTGTCAACTCTCAAGTCTGTGTCTCAACCTCCTATCCACCAATTAGAATTGGACAAATCAATAAATAAATTATTTATAATTTAATACCACTTTTTTACTTCCTTTCTTTTAACTTTATGTTTCTAACTTCTTTCACTCCTTTTGTTCAATCTGTGTATTTCAATCCAAATTGAAATACCTACTATTTTCATATTTTCCATCAACCCATCACAAACACCACCTCTTCCTTATAGATAACAAAATGGTGAAAAAAGGAGAAAGGTGAAATGTAACAACATTTGGAAATTTTAAAAAATTATGGTGTTCATAAAAATCTGATGTAAATCAATTAGGAATTAAGTTTTCTATTTTATTTTATATTTTTTCAGTGTTTTGTGTCACACAAAAGGAAGTGAAAATGATAGAGAAGGAGGAAGAGTGGGTGGAAGATTCACTGCTAGAGAGAGAGAGAGAGAGAAAGGGTGAAAAATAGATAAAGAGAGAAAGTGTTTGTGTTATGTTTTTGTTGTAGAGATGTGAAGAGAACAAGACAACATGAAAATGGAGAGAAACTAGCATCACTGAAATGAAAAAATGGAAAGAATTGAGTGAAAAAGAAAACAGTGAAAAAATGGAAAAGAATCGAGTGGGAGAGACATCTTATCCTCATCCTTGTAAATTAGCCCGTTGAAATTCATATTTTTTTCAAGGTAGCTTGTTGTAAAGAAAGCATAAACTTGAGAATTGAATTTTACACATCCCACTTTCAATTATTTTTTCCAAATTACATTTAACCACTCCAAACACTCAACTCCCTCCTAATATCATTCACCACACTCTTCATTCAACCCATTCCCATTCATCCTATTATTTCCTAACTTTACCTATTCGCCCCACTTATTCTCCCTCAACCTTCATCATTCTAAAACTCAATCTCCTTCGTTTTCAATTTTCCTTCACCACTTTTACTACTGCAATCTAGTAATGAAGTCTGTCTTTTGTTACTTGCACCGGAAAGTAATGGATCTTGCATATTCTGCACTGGATTGTAAAAACTCATTTTTACTTCTACAAGAGGGTCTTGAAAATGTATTGTTTAACAGTTTTGAAATCAGTTGCAGAAGTTATAATATAATAGGAAAAAAACCGACAATATAAAAGTTTTATACAACATTAATGCATCATTCACTATTTAAATTTGACTATTATTAATTCTATAATACAAATAAATAATGAATATAATACTTTGTCATTATATAAATTTTTACACCGATTATCCATAGATATTACATTTATATAATAATGCCCCCTTATTTATTATGCATTGGATTGCAAAACACATTTTTTAACTTCTACAAAAGGGTCTGTCGAGAATGAATTTTTTTCCAGTCTCATGATCCAATTATAAAAGTTATATTTTATTTTAAAAAACCACTTCCTCAATGGTGTCTCGAGAAAGTAAAAAAAATGCATTCTCAAGGCCCTTTGAAGAAGTAAAAAAGGCTTTCTGCAATTCAGTGATGCAAGATCCATTAGTTTTGGAAAAAGAAACTTCAAGGAAAAATGTAAGAATTTTGTGTTTGTGCTAGAGAGGATGTGGGTTTTGTGGCTTGAGGGAGAAGGGATATTTGGGATTGTTGGGAGAAGAAAGAATGGGTTGAGAGAGAAGAAAAATGTTAGGAGGGAGTTGAGTGTTTGGATAGGGGAAGGGTAATTTAGCAAAAACATTAAAAGTGGGGTGTGTTTCATTAAATGTTGGGGTGTGTAAATTCTGAAAGCAAAAGGTGCACATGAATGTGTTGATCAATGTTACTAGGTACATGTTAATGTTAATTGGTACAATGGTTCATGATGGGTCATTAAACTATGTACGAGTGAAATTAGATATACGTATATTTTATACTATAACAACTTTTATTTATAAAAATTTTTAAAACAAAAATGTATCACTTGATGGTAGATCATGTTTTATAAGCATAAAAAATATACAAGTTGTGTATTTAATTTTCAATACTAACATTTTGGTAAAAATAAATCATTTTCATTAAAAAAAATAATTTTAAATGGAACTGATCGGTATGACCGGCACAGTTCAATTGAAAACCGACCGATTTTGTCAATTTTAACCAATTTTGGTTGGTATGATTGCATGACTAATATAATTATCATACCTTACCAATATTAGTATCGGTTCACCAATTTACTGGTTGAATCAGCCGACATAAACCAGTTTTCATTGGGTTTTTTTATGAAGTCAAGTTATCAAGTGGACACAAGTAAATTACAAAACTGAGAAAATGCAAATGACTACTCAATAAACAAACGTTAGAATCTAGTGCATTTACTCTATTGTATTTACCTTTTCAGTCTAGGTCTAACATGCTTAACGGTAGGGACTCGATATAGGAAGAATATGTGAAAATGTATCTATACGAGGCTTTAATGTATTATGTTTTGATTATTACAAATGTGTTTCACATCTATATCATGCATCATCTCATGGAATATATGTATTATGATATATTGAAGACTAATATTATATAAGAAAAAGATCTATACAAGATACTGTATGAGTTTTATACATTATCAGTATATCATCAATCATTGATATTTATTAATCTTTGACTTTTTAGAACAAATAATCCTAATGAATGGTAGATGATATGGTGTTTGTGTATAAATCTTTACACCGATAGTTTATAGATTTTACACTCATATTATATTCTTGGATAAAAAAATTAATTTTAAGCGGAATCTGATGTTGAAATTTGAAGAAATTTTTTCGCTAAAAATTTATTCCCAAGTTAGGTCTAACTCAAATCAGATGCAAATAAATATTTACCGATCTCCACAAAACTCTATTTTATGAATTACAATAATTCATATTAGTGGAAACAGAAGTATAAAACTCCATTCATGTGTTACAGTCTGCAAGAGAGCACACATTACCTACATAAGGATAAAATGATGAATAAAATAGTATGATGCATGATAATAACCTAAAAATATCTCTAGTGTACATTTGTTACTTTTGATTAATGTAATAGCACTAACTAAGCCCCTAAAGATAATTTTAACTAACAATACAATCGAGTAGACTGGCCACTTCTTCTTCTTAACAAGTGAATGGGAATGGAAGTAACACTATGCAATCCTTTGTTACCAAAAGAAAATATAATGAAATGCAGTCAGCACTGTCGGCATATCCTGTCATGCAAAGATAACCACTCCTATACTCCAAACAACCTTTTAAGGGGTGTGAGGCTAATTTACTTCAACAAAGGGTTTATAAGTGATTTAAATTGTGGACCGTATCACTAAACTCCAAATCACAATGATGTGGTCGCATTGTGCCACAACATAACGCATCAAACTGCATTTGTATTGCATCGGATCGCATGGAATTTAGAAATATTTTTTTAATCACAAAATAATTCATACTACAATGTCCACAATCTGTATCACAATATCCACAATGTCTACAATCATTGTAATCACAGTTGTTACCATAGTCACCATAGCAACCATAATTTAAAACTCAGTTTTATCATTAAAACAATCTATACTTTTTAAACCAAGTCAACTAAAAAGATTGTCCTATTGGTTTGTGACACACATCCTCTCCGTCTTTTCCTGTAGACTTACCTCTAACGAAGTGAAATGGCACAAAATGTTAGAATTAGCAAATTTACGAAGTGTGAAAGAAAGGAAGAAGAAACAGTGTAGAAGAAAGAAGAATAGAAGATGATGAATAGTGTAAAGAGGAAATGGAAATTTCTGGTTGTTGATTAACAACCTAATCCTTCTAGTTATAGTAAGTTTCAACTACAAGCCCAATTACACATACTACAAAGCCCAATTTGTTTTCTAATGACTAAGCTATTGAATTACAATGCATTATACTTAACCCTTAATTCAAACTAGCTTGATTTAGAATTCCTAGCATTCTTTTCTATTTTTCGAAATTCTCCTTCTTCAAAGGCTTTGTTAGAATGTGTGATTGTTGCTCCTCTAATGGACAAAATTCCAGCCTCATATTTTGTTTCTCCACTTGATCTCTCAAGAAGTGATACTTTGTGTCTATGTGCTTACTACGACCATGTAACACTGGGTTCTTAGCCAAACTAATTGCAGATTTATTGTCCATTAGCAGAAGCATTGAGTCATCACAACATACTCCAAACTCTCTCAGTAGAGATTGTAACCATAATCCTTGGCAACCACCCAGACAAGGGGCCTCCGCAAGTTTAAACAAATATCATGTGGTACTCTTCCTATCATCTTTGTCTCCACTCCAATATGCATCAGTGTAGCCATACCTTGTGTTTCGTTTGCTGCCTTTGTTGATAGGGAACAACACACCAAAGTTAATGATTCCATGTAGGTATCTAAGTAGTCTCTTAACTGCAATCATATGACCTAGGATCTTCCATATGTCTACTAGCCAGGCCAACTCCATTGGTTATGTCTGGTCTAGAGTTGCATATGTACCTTAGTGACCCTATCATCTATCTATAGAGAGTTGCATCAACTGTTTGATCACCTGGATTTCCTTTGCATAACACATTTCTAGTCTCATCTGGTGTGGAAGTTGAGTTGCAGTCAAACATATCAAATCTCTTTAGGGCATTAGATATATATAATTTTTGGTGCATCACTATGCCTTTATTTGATCTAACAAATTCTATTCTAAGAAAGTAAGACAAAGTGCTTGATCAGACATTTGAAACTCTGATTTCAACTTTGTCTTGATGCCCTCTATCTCTTCATCTCTGCATCTTGTTTTCAAAAGATCATCTACATACAATCATATTATGACTAATGTTGTTGTAGGTGAGCTTTTGATATAGATTCCATGTTCACTAGTGCATTTGATAAGGCCTTGTTTCATAAGGAATCCATCTATCCTTTTGTTCCATGCCATGGGGGGTTGTCTCAGTCCATAGAGTACCTTGTGTAGGTTCTAAACTTTATGCTCTTGTCCTAGAACCTCAAAGCCTAGAGGTTGTGACACAAACACTTCCATGTCTAATGGACCATTCAAGAATGCTGATTTTACATCCATTTGGCTCAAACTCCAATTCTTTGAACTTGCAATGGCTATTACAAGTATGATAGTCTCAATTCTTGCAACTGGTGCAAACACCTCATCAAAGTCTAGACCAGGCTTTTGTAAGAACTCTTTAGTAACTAACCTGGCCTTGTACTTGGCCACTGATCCATCTAGTTTGAACTTCAACTTGTAAACCCATTTCACTACAATTGCTTTCTTTCCTTTGGGTAATGAGGTGAGTTCCCAAGTGTTGTTCTTTTCAATTGACTTGATCTCTTCCTTCATAGCTTCAATTGAACACACCTCTTTGGCTGCTTTTTCAAAGGAGATAAGTTACATCTCAGCTAAAAGGGCCATATGAACTAAGTCTCCCTCTGATGTGATTGTTGTATCAGAGAAGACTTTATAGTCCTTCAATCTTGCAGGTATGTTTCTTTATCTTTGTGGCCTCTCATTTATGTCTGCATCACCTTCTCGGGTTGTGGTGTTCACAAGAGTTCCTTGAGAAGTTCTTATGTCCATCTAACTCATCTGATTTGAGGGTTTATCAATTGAGTCCCAATCCCAGGACTGAGTTTCATGAAACCTGAGATCTCTACTATATGAGATGACATTGGAATCTGGATTATAGACCTTATATGCCCCAGTAGAATGATATCCTAGGAAAATCAACTTTTCTCATTTATCATCCAGCTTTCTTCTCTTGTTGTCAGGGATATGTCTATAGAAAATTGCCCCCAAACACTTTGAGGTGTCTCACACTTGGTTTAACACCAGACCATGCTTCTTCTGGAGTCACTTTGTTCAATCTTTTTGTGGGACATCTGTTTATTATATAAGTTGTTGTAGCCACTGCTTCACCCTGGAATTTCTTTGGTAGTTTCTTTGTCATCAACATACTTCTTGCCATATTCAAGACTGATCTATTCACCCTTTATGCTGTTCCATTATGTTGGGGAGTATAGGGAGCAACTATCTCATGAGTGATGCCTTCTTTGTTACAATAGTTGTGAAACTCATGAGATGCATATTCCCCCTCTCCATCACTCCTTAACAACTTTAGCTTATTGCCATATTACTTTTCAGTCATTGCCTTAAAGCTTCTGAATTTGTTGAAGACTCATTTTTTATCTTTAGCAAAACAATCCATAGCTTTTTAGTAAAATCATCCTTGAAGGTTACAAAATAGTTGTTTCCTCCAAGGGATTGAACTTCTAGAAGTCCACATACATCAGTATATACTACCTCTAATGGCTTGGTTGTTCTAAATAGTACCTGAGCTTTGAAAGAGTTCTTGGACTGCTTACTTGTGATGCATTCTTCACACAATTCAGTTGGAGTCTTTATGTTAGGCAATCCATTAACCAATCTATCTTGACTCAGCATTTTTAAGCTTCTAAAATTCAGATGACCAAGTCTTTGGTGCCATGTCCATGTCTCTTCATCTATGGTCTCTAGACATTTGTTGTCACCAAGATTAATGCCAATCTTGAATGTCCTATTATGTGAAAGGGGGGCTTTCAAGATAAGAACATTATTCTTATTGAAAATCTTCAACATCATGTCTTCCATTCTCATTTTGTACCTTTTTTTAAGTAGTTGGCCCAAGCTTATCAAATTATTCTTCATCTTTAGTACACATAGTAAATTTGAGTTATATGATGCAGTTCCATCTTTCCTTCTTATCATCACCCTCCCAAATATTCTTCATCTTTTGTACACAGAGTAAATTTTGTACCTTTGTTTATCGTGCACTTTTACTAAAAACACTCCAATTATTAGATAAATCTCAAAACTTTTGATGAAGTGGTAGAGTCAATAACGCTCCTAGACACTGGAGTTATTGTGGCCGGACACAATGGTAAACTCACTTGGTTGGTGCACCTTGACTTAAAAATTACAGTCTTGATACACCTTTTAGAATATTTACTAAATTGGTGTACTTTTGACACACTTGGTAATGATATAGTCGATTTCCATTTTTTTTCTCATGACAATACATAACTCGACAATGGGGTGAGAGTTTATATTTTTTTTCATTTCTTACACATAATTGGCACTCTCATGAGAGTTTTTCAACTTTCTTTGTTTTCTCTTCTAAGTCGGCTCCCCATAGGAATTTTTGTTCACTCCCCTCATAAATCAGCATTAGGGGGTGTTTTTAATTTTTTTCATTTCTCTCCTAAATCGCCCCCATGAGAGTTTTTCTTTGTTTTGCACTTTCCCTCATAAATTGACAAAAAAAATTTACTCTCCCACATAAATCAGCAATAGGGTGGGATTTTTTTATTTTTTTGTCCCACACATAAATCAACAATACAATAGGATTTTTTAGTTTTATTTTATTATCACTCCTAAATCAGCAATAGTGAATGAGTGGTTCATATATTTTTTTGTTTTTTTTCTGTCCCACACACCTACAAAGGATATTTTATGTTGCACCTGTAGGTTTATATATTGCATAGTTAGCTTTATATATTCACATTCCACTCTTCTTTAGAATAACATATAATCCAACAACTACTCTTCTCAACAAAGTTTATGGCAAATTCACTTGGTTAGACATACATATACACGATTCTCTGAGGGAAAGTTTCCTTGTTCTTCCAAATTTCTTTCTTCTACTTTACATTTGGCTTATTAAACTTGATTAGAGGTTAGTACATAAATCCAGCTACTATATTTTATCTCATTCTTCTAACTTTAGTATATTAACTTGTGATAAATTATTGTTTTAATGTTCTTACTTCTTAAATGTAGATGATTATTGTAAGAGATATTGTTAGCGATTTTAGTGATGAAGATGACATCGAAATATGTAGTGATGATGAGAATGTTGAATTTGATGTTGGTCCATCCGGTACTATGACATATACTACTCCATCATAATTTTTTCAGATGACAAATTCTGAAGTTGGTCGTGATTTTGGATATACAACTGGTTCACTGAATAATAATGATAATGATTTGTTTGTTGGGATGTAATTTGAATCCAAGCAAGCCACAATAAAGGCTATTAAAGAATTCCATATTAAAAATTCCTTTGATTATGTTATTGTAGAGTCTAAACTAGATAGATATGTTGACAAATGTAAACATTTTGGTGTCATTGTGAGTGGCGAATATGTGCTTCTTATAACATTAAGTGTGACATTTGGGAGATTAGGAAAATTAGTGGAGCACACAGTTGTGTATCTATGATAGTTTCCCAATATCACAAGAAATTAAATTCGTCATTCATTTACTCTGTGTACTCTGTGACAAATGAAAAAAAAATATAAACTCCCACCTTATTACCGAGTTATGTATTGTTAGGAGAAAAAATGGGAATTGGCTATGTCATTTCCGAGTGTATAAAAAATAAACCAATTTGATAAATATTCTAAAAGGTGCGTCAAGACTGTAATTTTTCAGTCAAGGTGCACCAACCAAGTGAATTTCCCGAACACGGCATCCTACCCAATAGTGATCATGGGTGTTGAGTATTGTCTTGTATAAGTTCATTCATTGTCTTGTTTGGTGAGAGACTTTATATACTTAAAAATACATAATAGTAAAGATACTATAATCATATATAGTCAAGATCATTCATGTCAAATCACCAAAAAGTGATATAAAACTAGAGTTTGAGTGGAAGCATACCTTAATATATTCTTAGAGAATATAGTGAATGAACTATAATGTCATCCTTCATCATGTATCCACCAACTCCATGTCTTTTGTCTTTTGTCCTTGTATGCAAATGCATGTTCATAGTAGAACATGTATATTCTTTGGCCTTCCAAGTCATTATGCATAATCTTCCTAGACTTAAAATCTCTCCTTTCTAAGTAGTGCATATCCTTCCATGAAGAGTTATGCTACTTCATTTTCTTATTTCCAATTTTACTCATCATAAAATAGAAATAAGACTTTGGTATCTACACAATAGTTTTCATGACAATTATGTCTATGTTCATATACCTTACTTGAATTAAGTCACTTTAATTTGGCTACATAAAAGTAATAACCTTAAAAACATTTGAACATTACATGTGTGACCCAAAAGTTCTTATAGTCTCCCATGGTGACCCAAAATTTCTTACAATCTCTCATGGTGACATATGTAACTTTATAAAATTGTTTTAGACTTTAAGAGCTAAAAAATACGTCATTATAAACCTCAAACATATCCTTATCTCATCCATTAATTATGTCAATATATAGGACCAAAGTGGCTTTCATTATATCAATCATAACTAAACCAATCAATGATCACTAATATTAACACAACTAAATGACATTAGGTCAATCATGAAATGTGCAGCATGAAAATCACATGAAGGTGATATTTACATGTTGATTTCCAACTGATCCTCCTTTACTTTAGTGAGATCCCCATAAATAAATTTCAGAGTGAAACTGAACCATAAACCTTATTCTGTAGAAAAATATATCCATAATTATGTCTATACCGAATGAACACCTAAATACAAACATCCACTAAACCAATATATTCTCAAGTGATAAAATACTCATCTGAGCAGTGTACTTGTGAAAGACCTTAGATGATAAACCTTTAGTGAATAGATCTGCAACTTGTAGTTAGTGTCAATATACTTTATGGACATTAGAGCACTCTGAACTGTTCCCTTAAACGGGATATAACAACCCTAACCTTTTGTCACAATATAACTTTAATGGTTTTTCAATATATCAAAGTCAGTAGCCAAGTAACAATTGTGCAGCCATATCCAATAATTAGATCTCTCATAATAAGCTATGAAAATCACTACCATAAGCTATAAGTGTATGCTTAACACTTTCCAAAATAGCTCATCATCCACCTAATAGACAGATACGACCTTACATAGATTTTCAACTGTATTGACATCTAATAAGACTAAATGATAATACTCAATGATCACTAACCTCTACACCAGAATTGATATTTAACAATGCTTATGTGTTGAACGCTGTTAAATGTAAGGCGGAAGATAATCAACAGCTCTTGGTGAAGTAAGCGTTGTTTAGTGTGATAGGTGAATACACATTCGACAATGCTTGCTTCAATGAACACTGTTAAAAGTCACACATTCACACATTCAACATCGCTTGTTTCAATGAGCGCTATTAAAAGTCATACATTAACACATTTAACAGCGTTTGCTTCAGTGAGCGCTGTTAAAAGTCATACATTCAACGCTTTTTTCTTCACCGAGCGTTGTTAAAAATCATACATTCACACGTTTAACGACACTTGCTTCAGTGAGCACTGTTAAAAGTTACACATTTAACAACGCTCGCTTCTGTGAGCCTTATTAAAGGTCATACATTCAAACAATGCTTCTTTTAGTGAGCGTGAATCTTTGCAGATTTAAAAACAAAACCTCACACACAATAATACACATATCATTCAGTTTTATATTTCTATTCTTCTTGTTCTTCTCCATTGGTTACCTTTTTTCTTTTGTTTTCAGTTTCACTCTTCAAGCAAGCTGTCAATTTTTTGTTTATCTTTGCAAGCACAAAATGAATCATTGTCTTATTTTACCTCATTTATTTCTCTTTGATTCACTCTTCTTGCTTCTTGCATTTACATTTATGTTAAGTGCTTATTTTATAATATAGGAATCTGTCAAGGTTGAATATAGCTAGAGTCGTTGGTGATTTACCAAACTTGCAATCTCTATATGTATTTCTTGTATTTGATTATTATTTTTTCATCCTTATATTCTTTATAAATTTTGGTTTTTTTCTTATTATATTGAATCTAACTATCTCTTTTTTTCGTTGACAAGAAATCCTTTTATTTCTTGAGTTAAGGGAGACAAGAAATTCATGGATTAGTCGTCTACATCTTCATCACCTTCGCCACTTTCATTAATGCATATAATCTTCTGCGTTAATGGATTTGAACAAAGGTAGACAAGTTCATACAATGGTTTATGAATTGAGTTTTCAGAATGATGTTGCTATTGTAAATATGGTGGAGTTGGAAATGTTTGTCATGTTTTGATAGAATATTTGAGAGAGATACTGACTTATTTAGAAAGTAGGCATTTAACAACGCTCGCTTCAGTGAGCCCTGTTAGATGTCTATTTTCTATAGCGCTTCAAAAGCGCTATTGAATCTAACATTATATTCTACTATCTCACATAGACAACGCTCAAAAGTGTTGTTGAATGACTATTTTAAGCGTTGTGGTTTTGCTATTCTAGCGTAGTAAACTGAATCACTTTATGTATGTGAGAACATAATTTCTTTGTTATTTATAAGTACTTTATAACCTAATTGGTTGCCTTCCAATTATTTGTCATTGAGTGTCGCGACCCGATTTTTGGTTGGAAGACTAGCTCTGCGACTTAGGAAGATGCGAACTCGATTTCTACCCCTCCCGGTGATTTGGAGTCACCACTACGTTTTTTGCGGTTAAAACGTAGAAAACTCTTTTTATGCTTGAATTGGATAATTTTGGTCTTTAAAGAGATTCTAAGCTCGGGAGTCGATTACGGATCGGGGAAGGTATTAGCACCTCGTTCGTCCGTATTAAAACGGTACCCTCGCTAACAACGTGAACTTTTATACCCTTAAACAAATTTATTTAAACATTTAATTCGTGGAACAAAACATTTTATTTTTTATTTTTGTGTTTGACAAGATTTTATCTTGCTCCTACGTATCCCTGGATGCAATAGGGAAATCAAGATTACGTAGTTTTGGTTCGAGAATTGGTTGGTTTGTTTGGTTTGGCTTGGTTTGATTTGATTGAAATATATAATTTGAATTTTGTCATTTTTAAGATAGGTGAAGCAACAAAGCTAAAGTCTGCACCGCACCAAATCTTAAATAAGTTTTTGAAATAATTGAATTTGAATTATTTTTGAGACAGATGAAGCAGCAAAGCTAATGTTCACACCGCATCTAATTTCAAATAAGTTTTTAGAAATAGTCTTAGTTTTTTGAGAGATAGATGAAGCAGCAAAGCTAATGACCGCACCGCATCTAATCTCAAATAGGTTTTTTTTGAAATAATTAAAATTTAATCGTTTTACGAGATAGATGAAGCAGCAAAAACTAATGTCCGCACCGCATCTAATCTCAAATAGGTTTTTTTAAATAGTCTTTTTGATTAAGGAGGCCAAATTTATTTGTATTATTATTAGGAATCTTAATTTTATAAAATGTTGGCATAAATAATAATTTATAATGATGGGTCTTCCAACTTAATTTAGTAGTAAAAAGGTTAATAGACTCTTATTTTTGTTAGACAAATAATGGAAGAATTAAAGTGGAGATACTGGTTTATAGTGATTCGGTTCTTCTTCCCGTTTTTGTTTCTTAATTCGTTTCTTGTTCCTTATTCCTTTAACTGTGAACCTTCATCTCTTACTTCTAACTATCACATAGTTCTTAATCCTTACAGTAGCTTATTAAAGGCAAAGGAACGGGATGGACGTGATCGATGTATGGTTGTCCTAATTCGGTGATGAAGGCAATAAGGTCACCATTTGGAATCGACAGTGTCAAGGCTTTGGTAACATATCATATCCTTCTTCTATTCGAATTTTAATTATCCCTTTAATGCTCGTATTGATTGAGGATTTATGTAAGGCACTAATCTTGGGTGGGAATTCGTTCATGAACAAATCATATATTAAGACTGTCGATATGTAATTACTTAGTTTTAGTTCTTAATGGAATATGGGTACTTGTATTCTTTTGACATTTGGAACGTAAACTAGGTAAATCATATAGTTGGCAATTATGTAAATGAATGAAATAGGCACCTTACCTGAATATCTATCCCGGTCTTTTACCCCTTGAATGTCATCCTGGATGATTCTTGTTCCTGGATATTCCCTGCACCTGCTATGAATTGACTGAATTCTTCACCTTATGATGTTCTCCTCTGTGTGCTCACTGATTTATTATGTGTATGTATGTGATATCAGTATGCTCTCTTTTGATACTGTGTATATGCGAATTCTCTGGTTCTTTATGCCTCTGTCTTACTCTCAATAATTGTTTTCAGATAACTGTATGGTAGCTTATTCTGACTTGTACTATGTGTTGTATACTAGATATCTCTATTTTTCTATGTGTGTGTATTGCTCTCTGATAGTTGTGTGATATGCGTGATAGATTTCTTTCTGATTCTTCTTATGGATGTGTTGTATATTCTCTGCCACATGTGTTGTGTTATGTTCTATGTGTTTTGACTACTTTTTATAAGGGTCTTGGAGTTGATCCAGAGCACCTCTTAGGCTGCCCAAATAACTGCTAGCAAAATTGTAACTGACATCACAATAACACTGACATGCATCTGTTTCATACCACTTTATTAGAAATCATGCTAATTCATGACTGACTTTAATTTTGTGCCTGCTGAAATCCATGTCATGGCTGGTTTCTAAATGTATAACTTATCCTTGATTGCCATTTATTCAGTAACTGTCCAAGAATATGTGCATGATTATCATGAATTTAGCATCTTTTTAGCTTCTCATTGTTGATGTTTCTTGCTGGTTGCATTCCCTTTCGAATACCTAATTATAAAGTTTTTACTGCTTGTAAATAACTGTCACTTATGATGAAATTATAGCATTGATGTTTCAGGTAGGTTTTCATTTTCATTTTCCTAAATCTGTGGCATCTTTTGGCAATGCAGAAACTTGATATGTTGCACGAGCAAGGGCAGGTGAAGGGAAGTTTTTAGCATAGGTCTCTTTGACTATCTTAAAATCCTTCAAGTCAACCAACAGAATTGGTGTTTTAACAACTAGTGAGTAACTAGCACCACCAGATTTAAGGATTTCTCCCACATTTCTAGAAGCTGCTCTGTTTGATCTTCAACGTTATCATAGATGAACCTTCCGGTCTAAGGAACAAGGCCAAGAACCCCTGACACAAAAAGAAGGTTGGATTTGATTGCTTGAGAATATGGACCCAATGCTATAGGGGCCTTTTCAGTTGGAACAACTTCCTTGGTACCAATATGAGTAGAGATATTATAATGATATTGTAAATACTTCAGTTTGAACAACTTCCCAATGATGCAGGGGCCTTTTCAGTTTGAACAGCTTCCACCACCATAATTGTAATCAAATAATTCATTTCAGCTTTCAATCTAGTGATATTGTAAACATGATATTTTCCTTCAATACTACTCCTATATCATAGGCATTCTGTAATCATCACAGTCAATAACATGAGGATGTTACCTTATATATCATATGCGTTATGTTCACAAAGCAAACTTTACACATATTGGTTTATGCCAACTTTGATTATTGCCAAAATTAGGTCTACATGAAGTGAAAGTTGGGCGATGTATCTAAATTAATTCAAATTTAGAGGACGTAGTTGATTTTTGGGCATTACCCGCATAAGAATCATATCCAACTTAATTACATGAATGCTCACGCAAATCATGAAACCATATTTTATTTTTTATTGAGTCTTGCACAAGATTAAAGTAAGAGTCGGACAAAATTGAGTGTTCACAACTGCCCTTCTTTATTTATTGCTTCCTAGATAGCAAGGAAACTGATGTTTGAGTATTATCTTTGTAAGTAATTAGTAAAGAAATGAACGTCAATTTTGTTAGAATAGGCGAAAGCGGCGATTACCACATAACCTCAAAAGCGAGACAAAGCTAGAATTCGAGACACTAAAAGGTAAACGTGAGAACGCAGGTCGGGTACTGCCGAAACTCGATAACATTAAAAGGTAGGTGCGAGAACGCATGTCAGGTTCTGCCGGAACTCGAGATAAATAAAAGATAGGTGCGAGAATGCAGGTTGGATACTGTCGGAACTCGAAAAAATAAAAGGTAGGTGCGATAACGCAGGTTGGGTACTATCGGAACTAAAAATAAAAATAAAAGGTAGAAATCGATGTTTTTTTTAAAAGAACATTCTAGCGTCTGAATCTAGCAACGTCATAACATTTCAGCGTCTGGGTTCGACAATGTTTTTTCATTTAAGAACGTTCTAGCGTCTGAGTCTAGCAACATCGTAACATTTTGGTGTCTGAGTCCGACAATGTTTTTTCATTTAAGAACGTTCTAGTGTCTGGGTCTAGCAACGTCAACATTTCGGTGTCTGAGTTTGACAATGTTTTTTCATTTAAAAACGTTCTAGCGTCTGGGTCTAGCAACGTCATTACATTTTGGTGTCTGAGTTCGACAATGATTTTTCATTTAAGAACGTTCTAGCGGCTGGGTCTAGGAACGTCATAACATTTCGGCGTCTGAATCCGACAATGTTTTATCATTTAAGAACGTTCTAGCGTCTGGGTCTAAATATGTACTTCTATCTTATACTCTTGAATATACAATAGTAGTAATGCTCAAACTATTTTTAAAAGCAAATTGAAACACTTCAAAATACTTAAAACAATTTTCAAAAATAGTGTGTAACGGGTTACTACATCTAAGTAACAGGTTACGTGTGTGAGAAAAGAGTTATCCAACTTAAAACTTATCAGAGTAATCCATTAGTGTATTTGAGTAACAGATTACCAGTTTTAATAAAGTTGAGTAACCGAATACCCACTTGATGTAATCGATTACTCTAAATCGAATTTAAATACTCAATGGACACAATGTTTGGGTAATCGATTATCCGCTGGTTGTAATCGATTACTATGTTTTATCAAATTTCAGATTTCAAAATGAAAGGTTTTCATCCCAAACGAAATGTCTTCACTCCAATCCATTCCTACCTTTTCGTAGAAGCACTATAGGTGATTGGAAAGTCTATTTAAAGGCATTGAATCTCACAACACAAACACACAACTCTCATACAAATTTCAAAAGCTCTTATACACATTCTGAAATTATTTTCTGCACTTTTGACAACTAGTTCTTAAACTTTCAAGTTGATTTTTCTGAAGTTGCTTAAAGTAAAGTGTTTGGAGTTTACCAACTTATAAAGAGCATTATTACTAAGTATATAAAAGAGTTGATTGGATTGCAAGTTACATTATTTTCAAACTTGTAAAGGCAATTCCGCCATTGTTGGTCATTCTTCATCATTATTGCATAATACTTTCTTTCACAATGTGTGATAAGAAAGGGAATTAGAATCACTTGGAAAGGTGTTTATCCAAGAGCGGATAAGGATTAGGGAGTGTGTAAGGTACATAAAGATCTCGAGGGGAAATATTGTAATCGCAACTTATAATCTTTAGTGAAAAAATCTCTTGTGCTGCAAGAGTACTGGATGTAGCCTTCAGTGGACAAGAAGGTGAACCAGTATAAAAATCGTTGTGTATTTTCTTCTCCCTTATCTCTTCGATTATTTATTTGGTTAATTTCTGCATATATTTTCCGCTGCACTTTAACTCTTGATTTTGCAGAAAAAATGGCCATAATTTTAAGTCAACTAATTCACCTCCCCCCTTCTCTTAGTTGCAATCTCAGTCTTACATAAGACTCATGCTATTTGAACATTCTCATTCCTCAAAGTTCTCTTTATTGTTAATGGATCTTCCTTAAAATTAATAAGTTGTTTCTTTCTAAGGTGCAAGGTCTAGATCCATGCATTCTAGAATAAACATAATGTTCTCTCCTAAATTCTTAAAGTTAGTACAATTTAGGAAGAGTGTAGAATATATATTTGCAGACATTATAAAAGCAGACAATTCAAGAGAACAAAATACAAAACAAATTGCAATCATTTTTGTAATTAAACTCACAATCAACTTTAACTCTTAAATTCAAACAATGATAGGTCACATCATGAGTTACCTAACACAACATTAATATTCGATCTTTGGACAAAATTATTAACTTGTAAGTGATACATGCAATGTAGTAATCCAATATTGATAATCAGTACTGTCAAACAATAAGCCTTTCTTTGGACCGACTTGCTATTCACATGAAAAACTATATGATTAACACATTTATTACCATAAGTATGTTTGTAATTTTGGCCAAATAGTAATTTTCCTTTGGGCCGATTACTATTCACATAAAACTGGCTTGATATTCCATATCAATTGATAATAGAACTCTTGTTGTAATGGTTAAACATCCATAATAATGCATGTCAAATAATAAGTTTTTCTTTGGATTGATTTATCATTCACATATGAAACCTTTAATTATCACATATGTGTGTATAATTGGCCAAATATTAATTTTCCCTATGACCGGCTAATACTCACATAAATACATATATACACTAACATTCAACATTTATTATGATTTATGAATAATCTACATAAGAAAATTCACTTTTGTAACTTCTTACTTTAATTTGTTCTCTTAAAATGTTAAATAAAAAATTGATGTCAACTAACACATACCCAAACCAAGATAACTGTTCACAAATTGTTGGCAACAGTTACGATTCAATTTACTTATACTTAACGGCAATGACATATTGTAAATTGAAAATTGCATCCGTTGGGAGTTGAACCCACAACCAAATGGATTCAAAATTTTAGCATACAAATCACCGACCAATGACCAATTGTTTTTGCACTTTTCGCAACGTTAAATATGATTAACCGTTTTAAAACGTTAAATTCATAAACATTGCACCTGGTCTACTACCCAATCAATGCAACCAATGACCAATTGTCACTCTGATTTAACAACTTAAATATATTGAACCGCTTAAAAACGTTAAATTTCAAAACATTATATCCACTGGGTGTTGAACACGAAACTTGTATTCCAAAAGGAGATTCCAACAATTGCAAACAATAATATAGCTTAGTTCCTTTGGCAACTAAAATTATTTGAGTGCTCAAACTAATTTAACCCCAAAAATTGCACCCAACTGGTATTGAACCATAGACATTGTGTTCTGAATCAATGCTCAACCAATACAACGAATTTGGATCCTCTCTAATATTGGAAAGTCCATTACTATATTAAGATTATAACACGTGTCAAAAATAAAAATCCAACTGTCCTGATTTTAATTCATTTTTTTAATAAAATAAATTATAATTTTTGTTTCTCCTTAAAATTCAGTACTGGTCTCCAGTACTGGGCTCCAATACACTTGTTGCAATTAAAATTATTTCAACATTGTACCGAAATCCAGAATACATAATCCTGATGAATTTACATCAACATAACCATGCAAGAAAAGTTGACAAATTTATTGGTTATTATGTTAGTGGTTCTAATTCTTAATTAATACTAATGGGATTAATGAATTTAGAACCAAACCAATTGAATAGTAATATTCCTAATAATGTTATTCAAAGTATCATGATAAGAAATGCATACAACATATAGAGCTTAATCTATTATCTATCAATTAGAAACCCTAAACCACTCATTTGATTCAATCGAGTAAGATCATCTATTATCTATCAATTAAGTTGCAAATATGAATGAAGGGATGTCAATGAGAGTGAAGGCCACTGTAGGGATTAACCTTCCTCTTCACCATTATGGGCGGCAAAGAAAATTGGATATTGGTGGTTCCTCATCGGTCGGAAACATACCTATGTTCAGTATGCCAATATGGCATGGATGGTGAAGCAAGGCTTTCGATCCCACTGGAATTAGAAGCTCAAGGGGCTAATACTTTTCTGGAGCAAAATGGTAATACCTTCCCCTATCTAGTTCGGGAATTTTATAGCGACTTTCAATACAAGGACGGGAGGTATGTTCGTGTTGCTAAGGGAAGGTTGATAATATTGGATGAGGTGTTATTTCTAGAAATTTGAGGCCTAGCTAGTGATGGCTATCCTCTAGGTGATTGTAACGATGAGTTTTGAAACTCTTACGACTCAACTAGAATGTATATGTCATGCCTTATATGATCACGCTACTATGTGCAAGGTAAGTTGACCAAGGTTGGATCCATGATTGTTGAGAATAGGCTTCTTTATTACCTCATTGCCTATGTGTTGGTTCATCAAAACACTAGCCATGCTAAACCAACAGGTAATGACTTGAAGCTTATGTATGTTGTAAAAGAAGGAATCATGGTGAATTGGCCTGCCAAAATTCTGAAAGTGATGTCTAACATCGCTTCTTCTTCGTCTAGATTATTGGACTATGGGATCTTTATATCTTATGTCATTAAGCATGTTGGCATTGACATAAGTAATGAGGAGATTATTGCTGAGAATCCCAAGGAGCATCTCATAGATGATAGCCTGTTCCACAAGATGAGTATTTACAAATATGGTCGATTATGGATGTATCAGGAGGACTATCAAACTATTGTTGAGATTTCAAATGAGAAAGAGGTTGTTATTCTAGTTGAGAAAACCCAAGCATCGCAACCTGATGAGGCTACTAATATGCCTCATGAACCATCTTTTAGTTAGGCTCATTTAGATGCTATGGAATAACGCCTCAATGAGCGCATTGATAATGGAATGCAAGCCATGTAAAATATAATGTAGTCCATGAAAGAGAGGCTCATGGTTGAGTGTCATAGGCAAGAATTGGAAAACAAGATTCACTTTGATTAGCATAACTTTCTTTTCAAGACTTTTAGAGGCTTCTATCAACCACCTCCTAGTAGCTTGTCTAGTTAGGGCAACCATTAGTAGACCTAGTTGGCTTAGTCTAGGGTGTGTGTTTGTTTTTGTCATTGTTGTTTAGTTTGTACTTATATTAACTCTATGTATGTTTTGAATTTTGTTTTTCTGTGGCTTTTTGCCATATGTATTTTGAATTATGTTGACTTATACTCTTATGTTTTAAATAAATGGTTATCATGACTCATATGTGTTGCTCACATTCACATTATTCTGTTTCTTACTACTCCTTCAATAGAACTTCTATAATTTTTGAACATTTGTTGAATCTAACTTGTAATGTATAATAAAATCATGAATTTTCTCATTGAATTTCTAAAATATCCTTTACTTAATCGATTAATAACAAATATAATCGATTAACCATAGCAAAAATTGCAATTTAAGTGATTTCCTTACATGCTTAATCGATTAAGACCATGCATAATCGATTAAGAATAATCTATCATTGATTATTCTCTTAAATTTTGGCTAATTTTTTATTTGTATCATTGCTTTTTGATCATGTCAAAAGAGGGAGAAATGTTGTTCTCTATGTTTTGTAGATTTGATGCATTACAAGATTCAAAGATAAAATGCACAAAGTGAGGGGGAGAAAATTTTCAAGCTCAAAGTAAATCTCAAAATAAGTTGATTGTCTATCAAGACGGTTGCAAGATTTTCAAGATTGGTTTGTCATCATCAAAAAAGGGAGATTGTGAATGCAAGTATGCAAGAACTTGATTTTGATGTAGACAAAGCATAAAGCTTAAAAAACAAGGACATATCAACAATAACATAAAGACTCATTCAAGTTTCAAGAAAGGATCATCAATACTAGAGTAGTATTTTTATTTTTAGGTTCAAAGATGTTTTGAATTGGTAGAGTCTAAGTTAGGTGAACCTTATGATAAATCTCACATGATTAGAGTACAAACATGTTGCATAAGAGATTTTCATACATATCATGACTTAGGTGCATTTAGCATGCATACATGATTTTGGGCATTAATATATCATTTTCAAAATCATGCGTTGCAATTGATAATAGAACTCTTGTTGTAATGGTTAAACATCCATAATAATGCATGTCAAATAATAAGTTTTTCTTTGGATTGATTTATCATTCACATATGAAACCTTTAATTATCACATATGTGTGTATAATTGGCCAAATATTAATTTTCCCTATGACCGGCTAATACTCACATAAATACATATATACACTAACATTCAACATTTATTATGATTTATGAATAATCTACATAAGAAAATTCACTTTTGTAACTTCTTACTTTAATTTGTTCTCTTAAAATGTTAAATAAAAAATTGATGTCAACTAACACATACCCAAACCAAGATAACTGTTCACAAATTGTTGGCAACAGTTACGATTCAATTTACTTATACTTAACGGCAATGACATATTGTAAATTGAAAATTGCATCCGTTGGGAGTTGAACCCACAACCAAATGGATTCAAAATTTTAGCATACAAATCACCGACCAATGACCAATTGTTTTTGCACTTTTCGCAACGTTAAATATGATTAACCGTTTTAAAACGTTAAATTCATAAACATTGCACCTGGTCTACTACCCAATCAATGCAACCAATGACCAATTGTCACTCTGATTTAACAACTTAAATATATTGAACCGCTTAAAAACGTTAAATTTCAAAACATTATATCCACTGGGTGTTGAACACGAAACTTGTATTCCAAAAGGAGATTCCAACAATTGCAAACAATAATATAGCTTAGTTCCTTTGGCAACTAAAATTATTTGAGTGCTCAAACTAATTTAACCCCAAAAATTGCACCCAACTGGTATTGAACCATAGACATTGTGTTCTGAATCAATGCTCAACCAATACAACGAATTTGGATCCTCTCTAATATTGGAAAGTCCATTACTATATTAAGATTATAACACGTGTCAAAAATAAAAATCCAACTGTCCTGATTTTAATTCATTTTTTTAATAAAATAAATTATAATTTTTGTTTCTCCTTAAAATTCAGTACTGGTCTCCAGTACTGGGCTCCAATACACTTGTTGCAATTAAAATTATTTCAACATTGTACCGAAATCCAGAATACATAATCCTGATGAATTTACATCAACATAACCATGCAAGAAAAGTTGACAAATTTATTGGTTATTATGTTAGTGGTTCTAATTCTTAATTAATACTAATGGGATTAATGAATTTAGAACCAAACCAATTGAATAGTAATATTCCTAATAATGTTATTCAAAGTATCATGATAAGAAATGCATACAACATATAGAGCTTAATCTATTATCTATCAATTAGAAACCCTAAACCACTCATTTGATTCAATCGAGTAAGATCATCTATTATCTATCAATTAAGTTGCAAATATGAATGAAGGGATGTCAATGAGAGTGAAGGCCACTGTAGGGATTAACCTTCCTCTTCACCATTATGGGCGGCAAAGAAAATTGGATATTGGTGGTTCCTCATCGGTCGGAAACATACCTATGTTCAGTATGCCAATATGGCATGGATGGTGAAGCAAGGCTTTCGATCCCACTGGAATTAGAAGCTCAAGGGGCTAATACTTTTCTGGAGCAAAATGGTAATACCTTCCCCTATCTAGTTCGGGAATTTTATAGCGACTTTCAATACAAGGACGGGAGGTATGTTCGTGTTGCTAAGGGAAGGTTGATAATATTGGATGAGGTGTTATTTCTAGAAATTTGAGGCCTAGCTAGTGATGGCTATCCTCTAGGTGATTGTAACGATGAGTTTTGAAACTCTTACGACTCAACTAGAATGTATATGTCATGCCTTATATGATCACGCTACTATGTGCAAGGTAAGTTGACCAAGGTTGGATCCATGATTGTTGAGAATAGGCTTCTTTATTACCTCATTGCCTATGTGTTGGTTCATCAAAACACTAGCCATGCTAAACCAACAGGTAATGACTTGAAGCTTATGTATGTTGTAAAAGAAGGAATCATGGTGAATTGGCCTGCCAAAATTCTGAAAGTGATGTCTAACATCGCTTCTTCTTCGTCTAGATTATTGGACTATGGGATCTTTATATCTTATGTCATTAAGCATGTTGGCATTGACATAAGTAATGAGGAGATTATTGCTGAGAATCCCAAGGAGCATCTCATAGATGATAGCCTGTTCCACAAGATGAGTATTTACAAATATGGTCGATTATGGATGTATCAGGAGGACTATCAAACTATTGTTGAGATTTCAAATGAGAAAGAGGTTGTTATTCTAGTTGAGAAAACCCAAGCATCGCAACCTGATGAGGCTACTAATATGCCTCATGAACCATCTTTTAGTTAGGCTCATTTAGATGCTATGGAATAACGCCTCAATGAGCGCATTGATAATGGAATGCAAGCCATGTAAAATATAATGTAGTCCATGAAAGAGAGGCTCATGGTTGAGTGTCATAGGCAAGAATTGGAAAACAAGATTCACTTTGATTAGCATAACTTTCTTTTCAAGACTTTTAGAGGCTTCTATCAACCACCTCCTAGTAGCTTGTCTAGTTAGGGCAACCATTAGTAGACCTAGTTGGCTTAGTCTAGGGTGTGTGTTTGTTTTTGTCATTGTTGTTTAGTTTGTACTTATATTAACTCTATGTATGTTTTGAATTTTGTTTTTCTGTGGCTTTTTGCCATATGTATTTTGAATTATGTTGACTTATACTCTTATGTTTTAAATAAATGGTTATCATGACTCATATGTGTTGCTCACATTCACATTATTCTGTTTCTTACTACTCCTTCAATAGAACTTCTATAATTTTTGAACATTTGTTGAATCTAACTTGTAATGTATAATAAAATCATGAATTTTCTCATTGAATTTCTAAAATATCCTTTACTTAATCGATTAATAACAAATATAATCGATTAACCATAGCAAAAATTGCAATTTAAGTGATTTCCTTACATGCTTAATCGATTAAGACCATGCATAATCGATTAAGAATAATCTATCATTGATTATTCTCTTAAATTTTGGCTAATTTTTTATTTGTATCATTGCTTTTTGATCATGTCAAAAGAGGGAGAAATGTTGTTCTCTATGTTTTGTAGATTTGATGCATTACAAGATTCAAAGATAAAATGCACAAAGTGAGGGGGAGAAAATTTTCAAGCTCAAAGTAAATCTCAAAATAAGTTGATTGTCTATCAAGACGGTTGCAAGATTTTCAAGATTGGTTTGTCATCATCAAAAAAGGGAGATTGTGAATGCAAGTATGCAAGAACTTGATTTTGATGTAGACAAAGCATAAAGCTTAAAAAACAAGGACATATCAACAATAACATAAAGACTCATTCAAGTTTCAAGAAAGGATCATCAATACTAGAGTAGTATTTTTATTTTTAGGTTCAAAGATGTTTTGAATTGGTAGAGTCTAAGTTAGGTGAACCTTATGATAAATCTCACATGATTAGAGTACAAACATGTTGCATAAGAGATTTTCATACATATCATGACTTAGGTGCATTTAGCATGCATACATGATTTTGGGCATTAATATATCATTTTCAAAATCATGCGTTGTGCATCAATCATTCATGTTAGAGGTTCATGCAAAATTAACTAAGTATTTTCAGAAAAAACGTTAATCGATTAAGTGGAAATTTAATTGAGTATCCCCAAAAGAACAATTTGAAATTGAATGGTATTTTACCATCCTTTTCCATATCCAAAGGTATCTTAGTAATACAAAAACTTGTTCCAAGATTCATACACATTTTCTAAGAATATTTTATGAATAGAGAGAAAGAAACTTTCTTGTGAAAAGAAAGAGTTTTATGAATCTTTTGAAGGTTTTAATTTTCAAACATTGTGTGTTTAAAAGATTTCCCTTTTGTGAATCATAATCATTTATATTCATCTCTGAGATTGTAAGATTTATCATAGGATAGTTTATTCTGAATAATAGTGTATGATTAGCATATTGTAGGTGCAAGGAACTTATACACATCTTTATGATCCATTTGTAAGTTTGTCTCTTTGACGGTGTGAGGTATCACCTAGGAGGAAGAAAGAAATTTATGAGAAATCCTAGGTTGCGGTCAAGGTCGAAGAAGAGGTCTCTTTGGATACACTTGGTTAGAAGTGGCAAGGAGCTATTAGAAGCTAGGTCCAAGAGAATTCTTGGTGGAAGAAGTATTTTGTACAAACATTTGATTTTTTCTAGTAAAGCAAATCTCCCAAGATCAGAATGAGAGGACTGAATGTAGATTGCATGTGGATTGGTAATCAAACCAGGATAAATTAGTTGTGTTATCTTCTCTCTTATCCTACTCTATTACTTACATGCAATTATCGCATTTTCGCTTTATTTGATTACATTCATTTAGAGACATTGCATAAGTGAATTTTCTCTGTTAATCACTTTCAGTTATCTGTTTAAGAACATATTAGATTAGTTTTATCACTTCATTCTTGATGCATCAAGAACCAAAATATTTTCAATAAACCCAATATATTAATCAAATAAGGCTTCATTTAATCGATTAAGTCCAACTTTTTGTTAATTGATTAAAAAAAATTAATCGATTAAAACCAATAGCTTTTGAGATCACCTTTTGTAATTCAAATTGATTTTAATTAGTACTTCAACCAGCAATTCACCACCCCCTATAGGTGAAGTTAGAGCCCTTGTTAACCAACAGAAGGTCGGTGTGCTGTCGGAACTCGGTGAGGAAAGGGTGAAACCAAGGGCATAGGTCAGTGTACAGTGAGAACTTGGAGACACAAACATAAAACCAAGGACGTAGGTTGTGTGTCGCACGAACTTGGGGAGAAAAGGATGGAACCAATGATGTATGTTTGTATATAGTCGGAACTAGGAGAAAGACAGATAAAGCTAAGGACGCAAGTCGATGTGCTACCGGAACTTGTGAAGGAAAAGGTGAAACCAAGGACGGAGGTCGGTGTACTATCGGAACTTGGAGATGCAAAACATAAAACCAAGGACGTGGGTCAGTGTGTTGGCCGAACTTTGGGAGAAAAAGTTACAACCAAGGATGCAGGTCGGTGTACTTTCGGAACTCGGAGACACAACGAGAAAACCAAGGACGTACATCAGTTTGCTGCCAAAATTTGGGAAGGTGAAACCAAGGATGCAAGTCGGTATACTGTCGGAACCTTGAGACACAAACATAAACCATGGACGTAGGTTGGTGTGTTTCCAAAACTAAGGGATAAAAAGGTGAAGTCAAGAATGCAAGTCGTTGTACTGCCGAAACTTGGGGAGATAAAGGTGAAACCAAGGGCATAGATAAAACCAAGACGTAGGTCGGAGTACCACCAGAACTTTTTGAGAAAATGGTGAAACCAAGAACACAAGTCGGTGTACTACCGGAACTTGGAGACACGAACATAAAACCAAGGACACAGGTCGGTATGTTGCCAGAACTGGGAAGAAGAAGATAAAACCAAGGATGTATGTCAGCTTACTGCCTGAACTTGGAGACACAAAGGTAAAACCAAGATAAAACCAAGGACGTAGGTCGGTTTATTGTCAAAACTTGGTTGTGCGCACATCAAGGGTACATGCCCTGAAAAGCTTAGATTACACATCGAAGTACAGGACCCATAAAGTTTAAGTTATACATCGAGTTAATGAACCTAAAAAGTTTAGTTTTGAAACACATCAGGCACATGGTCCTCGAAGGTAAGATTTGAAACACATGAGACACGAGGCCCTTGAAAGTAAGTTTTGATGTACGTCGAGATACATGACCAAAAATGCTTAGATTTCTCGTCTAGGTACAGACCCGAAAAGTTTAGATTTCATGTCGAGGTACAGGACCCAGAAAACTTGGATTCAAAACACGTGAGGCACAAGATCCTGGAAAGTAAGATTTGAAACATGTGAAGTAGGGGGTCCTAGAAAGTAAAATTTGATACACGTCAAGCACAGAGTCCTGGAAAGTATGAAAATGAAGTGCAATATAATTTAAGTGAATAATGTCATCAAATGTTTGTTTGAGATATGTGATGCATGATATTCATGTCGATGTGTGACTGTAATGATTAATGTATCAATATAACTACAAATTGATTGTTATGGTTGTTGATATGCTTCAATTAATGTATGTTATGAGTATTATATACTTGTTTGAATGTAATGAAATGGGGGATAAGACACAAGTAAAATGCTCTAATATATCCCTCATGATTTATTTTTATATTTTGTGGATGAAATTCATCAACTTTTATAGACTCGACTGAAGTGAACCTTGTTGCCTATTTTTAATTTTTGTATTTGAATTATAACTCTTCCTCCATCAAATATTGCCCCAGTTTGCTTAAAGACACATTTCTTAAGGTGATCCATAAAACTACCCCAATATAATCTTGAGGATAATGACTAAACTCGATCATATTGCCCCATAGTAGGTTGGCTGAGGAGTTCTTTCCAGACATACTGCACTAGTGTGTCTATTCTGATTTTTCAACTTCAGTTGGGGGGCTATAACTAGGATTCTCCAAAAGGATGCCCTAGTTTAGGTAATTAAGGATGAGAAGTATTAATTCTTCCATTTGAGGGTGTTCATTTGATTTTCCCTAATTTTGTTTCAGAGTACCTAATAAAGGTACCTATCGAGAATCCTCTCGTTTTATTATGATCATAAGCCACATTTGTAGATTTTTGACTTAGAATCACTCTCTTTTTTTCTAGGTTGCTCATGTGGGTTTTCAACCTAACACTCTTTTGTTTTTGTTTTTTATTATTTTGATCTTTTTTTTAACACATGCGGCATGTTTGTATCAGTTGATAGGAAGTAGAAGACTTGTATGGGTCATTGTTGAAGTTGTTCTCGAAGGTGATAACTTAAAATCTTTACCCTTCTTGTTTGAAGAATTTTGCCTTCTTGTCATTGAATCAAGTTATAGGGCCATGAGAACCTAGTTCACTACTACCTCACCTTTGGGTTTCTTATAACTTTCCGCTTGAAAAAGGATCAACCCAAAATTGCTCATATTTCGGGCATCTTGTAACTTTCCACTAAAAAAATGAGATCAACCTAAAAAAGTGCCTCATTTTGGATTTCTTATAACTTTCCACTAAAAATGGGATCAACCTAAAAAATTGCCTTAGTTTTGTGTTTCATGTAACTTTATATTAGATAATAGGATCAACCCAAAAATTGGCTCCAATGTGAGATATAGAGACCAATTCTTCTATACAGTTTGCTCTGGTAGGCTTGGACTAAAAGACCTTAGACCATGAATTATCTCAAAATATGCCTCAGTTTTAGAGGCTTCCCCTTTTCTTTCATTTTAGTGCTCTTTATTGTATGCACAACTCTTTAAATAAAAATACCAAAACAATGATCATGCAAACTTTGTAAAAAATTTTGGCCTATGAGTGGTAAAGTGACAATCGTGATATTTAAATTTTTGTTTCGACTGGTATTATGTTGATGATGATATTTAAATTTTGTTTTTGAGCTAGTATTATATTGATGATGATAGAATTTAATTTGGGTTTGGGCTTAAGTAGCTTCGTGGTGTTGCTGATATAATTTAATTTATGCTTAAGGTTGTGAGTGATGATACAGTGATAATAGTGAGAAAATGAATTTTAACTTATGCATTAAAGATGCGATATTTTTATTAATATTTTATGAGTTTAGTAGAGTCGGCGGTTTTCTATCATGATGCGCCTCTTAGGAAAATAAGGCATCAACAATGTCTTTTTAAGCTTGTATCATGAATTGGATAATGGTTTTCAAGAAAAGGATAAAAGTTACAAAACATGTGTTTCCCATACCCACCTTTCACATTTCTTCTTTATCCTATTTTTGATAATTTTATAACATGACATTCAACTATCAATAGAATTTTCACGTTGTGATGGGAATGTCCTAAGACTTAGGCGAAAAAGTTCTATGAAATATTCCTTTTGTGAACATTGATATTGCATTTCCCCCCTAACTTTTGCCTGAGATATTAATTGAGGATTCCTAGCGAGCTTTTTTTTTTTTGCTTTTGTATTCCAAGCTAAGAACGTTCCTTGTATTCTCTTATCATTCAGCCACCTGAGAGGTATGATAGAATGTATTCTTTTATTTAATAATTGAATGTCAAAGAAAATAGTTGAAAAATTACCCTCCCCGAGTATTGATATATTGAGGGTTATTCAAACATCTTTCTTCGGGATGTCTAGGCTCAAATGGGGTGACTAGAGATATCTTCTTAATGTTTGAGAATTATAAATAAGCTTTGTGTCCTCCAAATTTTTTGCATGAAGATGTACATCATATTTTGTGTTATATTTGCATCTTCCTCCATTTTATTTTTTAATCAAATATCTCATAGTAATGCATGAATTAATTTGTTTTCATTTATTTTGTTATGTGTTTTTTAGATACATATAGATAGCTGGGTTAATAGAGTTGGTAGGGTGAGATATAAGATGATGAAATTTGCATGACCAATGCATTAATATATACTCGTTAAAAAGATATGCATTTGGAAATGAAACGTGGATGAGTTAGGAGTGTTCGACCTTGCCTAAGGTCCTCAAGTGAAGAAAAGTTTTCAAATTGGTCTCCAATTTAGTTTAGTTAGGAGATATTGCATCATTTTTTTATCTTCTTGAATTTCTTCATGTTCAATCCTGATTGTTTCCAGTCGAGTCTAACAATAGTGATCTTAAAACTAACTCTTGATGAGTGCCACAACAATGAGATCATGAATGTATGTAGAATATAAAAAATTATGCATTACATGCATGTAGTGAATATTTTTATTTTATTTTCACTCATACCACATGGATTAAAATGCAACCTATAATAATATATGAAATATAAGTAATAGTAACTTGGAGCTATACTACTAAAAATACCTCACATACATATGTATATGCATTTATTTATGGATATATTAATCAAAGGAGACTACAATTATTTTTTACTTGCATATATGATGCATGGAAGTGCATAAGATGAAGCCAAAAAATGCATGTAATTTTTTATTGCGAGAAAAATGCAAGCTTAAAGGAACATGATATGTTATGAAATTATCTTTTTTTGCTTTTGTAATAACGAGTGAAGAAATTTATTGTAATTAATTATATGGTATGGTGAGATAGCGGATTAGAATGCATAATATAGTAACATACGATATGCAAAGTTTGAAGGATTTATTTTGCATTAAGGATTAGTCGAATGAATAAGTAAGTGTGTGGTATGAATGAATGAATGGATGAACGAATGAGTGCATACTGATGATTTTTTTATTTTACGGATGCATGAATAAATGAGCGAATAAATTTTTTTCTATATAGATTAATGAATGCTTAAATTATATTTTTTTGAAAGCATGAGTAAATGAATTTTCGAATGATGTATTTTTATTTTTGAATGCATGTATACATAAAAGAATGAACAAATAAGTAAGTAGAATAATATATGAAAAATGTATTTTTTTTCTTTTAAAATACATGTATGCATGAATATATTTTTTAATGATATTTTTTCTTTGAGTTAATTTATGTGTGCATGGAGTGTGTGGCAATGCAAAATGTTCACCCCTTAGGACAACATACCCTATTTTAGGGAAAATGTAGCCTTAGTTACAATATATCTAAATATCATGGTAGAGTAGGTATCTATTATAATGTAAAGAATTATTCAAGTATAATTCTAAGTTTTCCAAAGATGAGACAACAACCTATTCCTAGGGCTTTGGGCCCCATTAAAGGATGTGATGATTATAGCAAGGGATTAAACGACATAACCCCAAATGAGCTCTAAAAATATACTTTCTCTTTTTTTAACAAGGAAAAATGAAATCACCTTAGGATATGGAACTCTTTTATAGGTATGTTGATGACAACCTCAAGGGGGCTGTCATTGAATTAGGATCGTTTTAGCTTGAAAGTTTAGGGCTTTTTGAAGTGTAATTTGGTTTTGTGAAATTTTAGGGTTTTGGGGTTGATTTGGGTTGGTTTGGTTGGTAATGTAGGCTAGGGTTGGTATACGATTGGGGTTTATAGGTAGGGGTTCAATTTGTATGTGTAGGTTAGGATTTTGTAGAGTTTTGGCTTTGGAATGGTATAGGTGATTAGGGTAGGTGATTTTATTGGTAAAGGTCTTGGCTTTATGTTGTAGGGTAGGATTCTTGTGTTAGGATAAGTCCTGGATTATAGTATTTTAGGGTAGGAAATTAGGGAAACTTTGGTGAGGTAATTGTGTAAGAATTTAGGTCAAGGCTGGATGGTTGAATTGGGGTTTGAGGGTCTCGATTGATGAGGGGAATTAGGGTTGGTCTTGGCTAGAATGTGTGAAGAAAAATGGGGAGTTATTATGGATTAATTGATGAAGATGGAATGAATGATTTGATGGTTGAATGATGACGCTTGGACTGGTTGGTGAATTAATGAGTATGATTTGTGCGTGAGGCACTTTGAATGTGGAAAAGATTGAAAGGGGAAGACGCCACAAGCATGGAAGTTTGATAAGTCAAGTGTTATTCGCCACAAGCTAGGAAGCTTGATGAGAATTCATCAATGGTGGCCACGACCAACAATGGAAATTTTAGGAGAAATCTCTCAACTAAAATAAACACAAGGTTTTTAATCAAAATAAACTTAACTTTTATTAATAATCAAACAAAATATAAATAGGCAATCTGCCTTAGCTGAATTAAAAAGATAAGACTAAGTCCTAATTAAGACATAATCCTAATTATCATTTAATAAACAAAATAAAATCCTAACTTAGAATTTGGTGGTTGAGCCGAAATTTCCTTGGATATTTGACTAAGGTCATTTGAATTTGTTGACTGAGTTGTTGAGCTTGTAAGTTTGACTAAGTCTTGGCTGATTTGTTTGGAGGGAAAAGGTGAGATAATGTTGATTAAGTTGTTGATAAGAATTTGTTGGCAGATTGATTCCCACACACCCCATGCCTTGTTTGTAGGGAGTTTGACTCTGATTGAGATCTCCTTGGCTGAATTGACATAAAGATAAAGGAAATATCTTCAACATTAACTTCAAGTCTTCACAACAACTTCTACTTGAATTCCTTTAACTGAATTGATCTCCTCTTGACTTGGCTGAATTGAGCTCCTTGTCCTAACTTCTTGGATTTCTCTTATATTACCTAGCACTTCCATAATATCAGTCGTGCTCTGCCTTGTAAGGACTGATCTAGTTGTGCCATGTATATCCCCTTGGCCTTGTCCAATGTTGTAGTCGTGCCAATGATGTTTGGCCTAACCATGCTGCACTTGCCTTAGCCGTGGTTCCTTCTAGTCTTGCCCTTGCCTATGTTATCTCGCTAGCCACTACTGGGCCAAATTACAAGGATATAAATAATTTCCAACCCTCCCATTCTTTATTGAGATGAAATACTGGAGCATAAAATAAACTCCTAATATAAAATTAAATCTCGAAGCCTATATGAGAGTAAATTCTCATTTATTTATAATAATGCAAATAAATTGAAACTAAGCTAAAATAGCACCTAAGGACATAAATGTCATTCCCCCATATGTTCCCATGGGTCATTTGTGTCTTTTATGACCTTAAGGATTGTTGATTTGACTTTGGCCCTAGTTGTAGGATCTTCTTGGCTTTTCTTGCCCTTTGATTCAAGGGCTACCCTAGGAGGGTTTACATCGTATGCAACAATGGTTAGCCATCCACGTGGCACGAGGTCGTCAAAGTGTAATGACCTTCTTCTATCCCTTAAGCAAAAGTGATAGACTTGAACTTATTTCGGATGGCAAATCCATTTTTATGATATGCATGGATGCAAAATGAGGTGGATATAATTTGCTTCCAGCGTCTTACATAAGGATGTTCTATAGGTTTTTTTGGAATTTCTAAGGATCACAACCTTATGATGAGGTACTAAGTCTTGATTAATGTGGACTCGATAAAAGTTCTAGAATTCTAGGTTACCAGACTAGATCTAATCTTAAAATAAATGAAACTCAGATATCATAGTTTAGGAACGAAAGGAGACGAACCCCCTAAGCGCCTAACTCACAATATCGGTAACAATTTTAGTGGTTAATCATGCTAATACTAGTGGGACAAAGTGTGACACTAGGCAAAGCGGACGTCCCTCTTATCTCAATCCTAATCTCTAATGTCCGGGTTCAGGGCATATATGTGTACAAAACTCAAGTGTATGAGTAAGTGTGTGGGGAAGCATATAGATTTCAAAAATAAGTTCCACCCCCAAAAGCTGTACAAAATATGGATGAATACATTTACAAAATTAAATTTAAAAAACAGATAAATATATTATTATTCTTAAAAGTAAATAAAAAAAATAAGGGTACTTGGATTCATGTAATAACGATATTGGGCCTGACTCTCTTAAAAGAAATCCTACATAGTCATCAATTATCGTGCCTCGATTTTGGATTACACGACCTCTTTCAGAGTCACCATTACATTTTTTGTGGTTAAAAGGTAGAAAACTCAATTTAAGTCCAAATTAGGATAAATTGGTCTTTTTAGTCAGAATTTTGAGTTTATGAGTCATTAGGATCAGAGAAGGTATTAGTACCCCGTCTGCCCGTAATAATATAGTACACAAGCTAATTGCATGGATTAAATTTACCCTTAATTTATTTTGTAGATAATTTTATACACAAATATGTATATTTTATAATTAGGTTTTACAACATTTAATCTTGCTCCTACGTATCCCTATGTGTAAAAGAATCGAGACCACATAGTTCTAATTTTTAAAAAAATTAGGTTGATTGATGTGTTTGTTTAATTTTTTATTATCAGAAAATATTTAAAGATTTTTTTATATCCATCTTATGCTAAGAGAGTGGCAGTAGTGTTTGTGTTCACACCCTAACTCGATTTGATAAGATGAACTTTTTATTAATTACCAGTTCATATTTTTAATAGATAAAGCAGTAACGCTCATGCCAACACCATATTTATATTAAAGAGATGATTTTTTTTTATTAATTAGTCTTTCACCTATCTATTTTTTAGTGAATAAGACAACAACACTCATGTCCTTATCTTAAGGAGATAAGTTTTTTATTGATTATCGTTTATCTACTTTAAGAGAATGAAGTAGGAGTGCTTGTGTCCAAACCACATTCATCTTAAAAAGATTAATTTTTATTTATTAATTTTCGCTTATCTACTTTTAAGGCAATAATGCAAGAATGTTCATGTTCTGCACCTTATTTAACTTAAAGAGATAAAAAAATTATTGGTTACCAATTACTCTTCTTGAATATGATATTAGCGCTCGTGTACACACCATATTATCATTAAAGAGTTATTTTAATATTTATAGTAATCACTGAAAATTAGTAAAATACTATTTGAAAATAATTAATTACTAACACAAAATTACAATCAAGTATTTCAATCATATTTTTTATTACACAAATCTGGAGATTATGATAAATTAATAAAGTAATTAACTACTAGGACAAAATTACCATCATGTATTTCTGTAATGTATATATATATATATATATATATATATATATATATATATATAATAAGGCATTATCAAATTAATAGACTGAATATATTTCATAGTCAAAAAAATATTTATTTGTTTCTTTTATAATTTTATTAAAGAAAACTGTTTAATATAAAAATGGAAAAAGAATAAAATAGAAAAATAAAAGCAAAAGAGAGTTTGGAATAGGACTCCAGGAGGAGATCGGAATTTAGTGCACACCACGGGAAGGAAGTTGGAGTAATCGTCTGGTCTACACAGGTGCCACGTGGCATGTCAAGCGCATTGATCAGTCAACAGTTGACTGAGGATGCACACCGTAGGAGTCGTAGAAGCCACTCAGGATTATATTGAGGAGGAAAGGTGGTATCGTGTGCGGAGAGACACGTCAAGACTGGCGGACATGTCGTAAACTGTTGGTTGATAATCCCAGTCAAACCATAGATGAAACAAGTAGTCAATAACGACGCCAGGGATTTGCTGCAGATGGAGAATTCAGCGTCCAGCCGTGGAACCGATTGGAGAAAATAGTTTCACAAGGCAGAGAATCTTTAACAGTTTTTCTAGAATGGTAGTAATTTTTTACTTTTTGGCTTTTTCTCCTGGATGATTTTTTTGGATCTCCTTTCCCTAATAACCTAATACCCTATCTATAGAAAACAAAACTATACAACCACATCTTAAAAATTTGTAAACCAATTTTATCCCGAAAAATATTGTTTTCTGACTTTTGACTTAATTATGTATTATTTTTTTGAAAAATTCAAGTGGGATAAAAGACTATTTCGGGAATATTCCCTTTTATTTATTTTAACTTAAAAATAGGAAATTAAATATGTAAAAATTAAAAAGAATCATTTTTACCAATCTTTATTTATTTAATTACTATTTTGGAAATAGTTTTTTATAAATAAATATCACATTACCCCTATTATTTGTTTTTTTCCAAGAAAAAGCGTGAACTTCTAGAAGTTTGCTTTTTTATTCTTATTATTTTTTTAACACTTAAGTAAAACCAATAGTAAGTTTCTAGAACCTCCCTTTTGTTATTTATATTTTAATTTCGAAAATAAATATATATTTTATAAAAAAATCATTTTGATAGTAAAAAAAAGATTTTTAGACCTTTTATATGTCAGACAAAAATGAATGTTTACATACTCATCCAAATTCGTGCTTGCCTATTTACATCTATATTGTTTTATTTGTCCTTTCACATTGATGTTTTTATAGTGTATGAACCAATCATTTAAATGAATACTCTAAACATACACTTTTGAAGATAATTATTGGAACATTCTTTTAAAGTCATTGATGCTCATCTATAAAAGGATGAAGAATCTCAAAAAAAGATCAAAATACACAAGACACACAAGAATATGATAAAATATAAGCAAATGTATAGAATCTCTATAAAAAACATTTTCTTTTATATAAATTTTACTTGTATAGAATTACAGCTTAAGTTCATTGTAATGCAATTGTTAGAGACAAATTAAATTGTGAGAGAGAAATATGAAATTTTATCATTTTAAATTTTAAGATAATTTTCTTAGTGAGTCCTAGACTCAAGTACGATCTTAAATATTCATATTTTCACCTAGTGAGTTGCTAAAAATGGATGCACCAACTATGTTGAGCACATTCAACTTAAAGAGGTTTGATAAGTAAATAATATTTGGTTAAATTTAAACCTCGGGGAAACTTGGTCTAGAAAGAATACTTGTTTGTAAAGAATAATTGTGTAAAGAAGTGTAGAAGACTTATAAGCTAATGAAAGTAAACTAGTATAAAAATACTTATATTATTTTCTTCTTCCCCTAAACTGTTTATTAATTATCACTAACAACATGAACTTAAACTTATGAGTTAACATTTTTAAAACAATTTATATTTTCACCACTTTAAAATTCAATGTTAAATTTTTTTAATAAGGATAATTTTAAAACTTAACAAACACAAGCCAACCTTCCTCCTATATTTAACTATATTAACTTCAATACTTCATACTGAACCGCGCCCAAGAAGACAATATAACTATATCTATCAGTTTAATTCTATATATGTAACGTATAGGTACAACTTGCATATTTGGTTTGTAATAATTAAATATATAATATTAAGTTTCTACTCCATATTCCAACATATATATCACAAAAACCCTAACAACCATATAATTTATGTACCCTAAAAGCCGTGCCACTTATAAACAAGACAACATTTTCAACCCACCACAACCATCATTATGAAATGAATCAAAATAGTTAAATCAACCCAATATAATAAAGTCTTTCAAAACTCAATACATGTCATCTAATGATTTAGCAAGTTAAAAATAATATATCTAATATAAAGTATCATTCCCCTTGAAGAATTATTATATTAAGAATTAAAGTCCCAGATTCAAGTTAGAATAAACTAACCTTGTTCTAGAACCCAAAAGTTACTTATTGCTCATAAAAACTATTATCTAGCCTTACTTATACAGTAAAAAAAAATATGCACTAATAATATAAAAGTTTTATACACTTTCAGTTTATTATATGTTATTAATTTTTAATTATTATTGACTATTTAAAAAATATAATACAAATAAATGATATAATAAATATGTATAAATCTTTATACTGACAATATTATACTTTGTCCATATTACCATCAAAATGTAATGTCCTTATTCCCTTCTCTATGTTCCAACTGTGAGGTGAATGCTCATCAAACCACTTTCCTATTGCTTGTCGCACTGCTTCACCTTCCTTAGCAATAGCAAGTAGAATTGCTGGGGAAAATCAATTCTCACATTATAATTTCCTTGGCTTGAGGCAACCTCTACTGTGGAAAATGACTCGGTGACACTGTGGAAAAACAAAATGGCAGAATCAAGGTGAGGGTTCTCAAGGAGATTCTTAAACTTGTTGGTAGTTGTGGCAGTCACATCATGATTAACAAGCTCCATATTAAATCATATGCAACCACACTATATCTAGACCTATGTTAAATAATAGGCTAAAGTAAATCAACAATATTTGGTAACTTCATTGTTAAATAATGATTGTTTCACTGAGTTCTGTTGATTGTATGAGTCAAAGATTTAACACTACTAAGTGAAGCAAATACCTTTTTGTTACATGTTCATTATCGCTTGCTTAACTGAGTGTTGCCGAAAGTCATAGATTCAACAAAGTTTGTTTTAGTAAGCATTGTTGAATCTTTGCATATTTAAAAACACAACTTGACACTACTCGTCCATTCAAATGTTAAAACTCATAAAATTTTCATTCGACTAAGAAGACTTACCTTCTTACGACACTCACCTTCCCACAGAACCTTCACACGACACTCACCTTCCCACACAAGATTCACCTTGTCACGACATTCATTCATTCAACTCATCTTCCCACAACTGAAAGTGAGTTTTGTCCCTTCTGTTAGTTTTTCATTTTCTATAGCATCCCTATGTTTTTTTTTCCTTTTTTTTTTGTATCTCTTAATGTTATTCATTATGGATGAGTTAGGTTATGATTAATGTTCATTATAATTTTTTTGTCAATATTCATTTTAGGGTTTAGAAGTTAGTTAGTATTGTTCTTGTTCTTATTGACAAGACAAAACTTTTTTATTGATTAAAATGAATAAATATCAATCGATTAGTGAAGGAATATGAAGGCTTACTTGAGTGTGCCGAAAAAATACTTCACGTGTTGTATATTCAATAGTCCTACCTTTGCTAATCTTTTTAATGGTTTGGCAATAACTTTTAGTCTGTAGATGAAATCTTCAAGGTTATAAAGAGATAAATACTAGTATTTCTTTATAATGCCCTTGACTTTATAAAGAGAACATCAAAAATTGTATTCAGCAACTTGTGAAAATTGACATATGCCAATTGGTAGAAAATGTAATACATCATGTTGTTCTATAGTCTACAGGAGAGGAATCAAAGGCTGATTTATAAACTTCTCATTGATAATGTTGAGGAATTTCTCCCAATTGTATATACACCTATTGTTGGTGAAGCTTGCCAAAAATATGAGAGCCTCTTTCAACATCCTCAAGGTCTTTACATTAGTTTGAAAGAGAAGTATAAACTTCATTTTTCATCTATTTGTATGCAACTTTAGACTACATTTGGTGCATTGGTTATTCAGCTGCTTTCTTTTTGCAATTTGTAGGGGGGGAGATTTTTGTGGTTTTGAAAAATTGATCTAGAGGAGTATTCAAGTTATTATTGTAACTCATGGTGTAAGGATTCTCAGACTTATGGATCTTAGATGTAAGGTATGTTGGCATGGGAATCAAATACCTTATTTAATCATAATTTAGAAAAAGAAAAAGTAGATTAAGATTCATATAACGAATAATGACAGATGTGCTTTGAAGAACTATAATTTATATACAATACACACACTCACAAGTTTGCAACAAAGGGGTATGAAGAAAGCATAACCGAGGTTGTTGAATTCCGCATGAGGAGAATAACTTCATGGTTTCTATCTATTGGGTTGCAACATTGGTGTTGGGAATGGGGCTTAGAGGTGGCAAAATCATCCACAGTTCACAGTCCATTTAAATCCATTCATTTGAGATAATGGATTCAAATAGATATAATTTAATGGAAAGTGTAGATAACAAATGGATTCAAATTTATCCATTATATCCAATGAATATATTTATTTGGATGAATACCCAACCCAATCCATTCAAAAAACAAAATTCAAAAATGAAGTTATTTGCTTTTCAATTTCATTTAATATTCAAGAAAATTAAATTCAAGCATATTCATCTATGATTCTCATTCTCACTTTTAATATTTCATTAAATTGATATCAATTGTAGGACGTATGTATGTAGTTAATATTAAAAGTTTATTTTTAACTACATGACATATATAAGTATGAAAAAAGATGTATACACTGATAAAGTATGAGTTTTATACAATATCACTGCATCATCCACCATCTATAATTAATCATAATTGAGTCTTAAAAAAATCCAGATAAATGGTGGATGATATATTGACTATGTATAAATCTTTACAATGATATTGCATGAACATTACACTCTATAAGTATTTATTAAAATTTTCGCAGGTAGAACCTTAAACGTCGTATACTTAAAGAATATTGTAAAAAAATATTTTTTTTTAAAAGTTCAAAGAATCACTTTTTTTAAAAATCAAATTTTTTGAAGTGCTTTTGTAAAAGGTGATTTTAAATTTTTTATTGAGATGGTCATTTTTAAAATAATGATTTTATTCAATAGTGTTTCTAGTTCTAATAAAAAATCAAATAGATTGGATATTCATTCATCCAAATCCATGGAAATTGAGTCATTGATGGATTACATGAATTAGAATCCATCCATTAAGTTTAGATATGGATAAATCAGATGACTTATATAGTTTAAATATATTTATATGGATGACTTTCTATTCATTCTTAACATCCAAATCCATTCATTTGCCACCCTTACTAGGGCCTAATGAATAAGGTATGTCAAAGCTAACAATCTAAGAATCACGTTAAGTAAGTTAGCAATTTCATAGAACCTCCCTAGATAGAAAGTAGCAGCTTCAACAAGTCTTATGGTCTTAACACCAGGCCCTTTCACTCTTGTTGTAGTGTTAGTGATGACAACCTCTAGGTGAGTTGTCTTTGTATTAGGACCGTTTCTTGTCAAAGTCCCAAACTTTGAATTAATTTTGATGCAAGATACTTTGTTGATTCAGTTTTGAGGGTGATTAAGTGTTTAAGGCTTGGGATGATTCAGCCGAATTGGTTTTTGGTGATTAGAGGATTTAGACTTTGTGGAGGAGTCACGGTTTCTGTATGGATAAAGTGTTTAGGTGTGTTGTTTGATGACTTGGTCACGGTTAGGGGGATGGGAAGGTGTTAAGGTCACAATTTTAGTGTATGAGTTCAGGTTTAGGTGAAGTTGATAAGGTAAGTGTTTGAGAAGGTGGATGAGGGGTTATGAGGTGGAATGTCGCCACAAATACTAAGTGTTTGATAAGCCTATAAAGTTCGCCGCAACAAAAAGGATTAATTCTAAATAAAAATCAACTTGTTTTATTCCAATGGGGTCACGGTTACATATAGGAAAAACACTTAGGAAAATTAAGAAACATTCAAAATTGAAAAGATAAAAAGTCCTATCTAAACAAAGTGGTAAAATCTTCACGGTTGGAAAAGTTTTGAATTGGCTTTGATCTGTGATTTGCCTTGACAGAATTGCCTTGAATTAGTTTGAAAGGTTTTGAATTAGTCTTGCCCAAATCCACATGTCTATCTTCAATTAGAAATGATTTGGATGTGAAGGTGTTTTGGTCGAAACATGTTTGTTGAGATTTGATCTATCTTCTTTGTATTTGAAATGTCTTGAATTTGGTTGGTTAGCTTGGATGTGCAACCACTTGGATTTAAACATTATCTGCATGACATCTTCATATTTTTAATGTGCTTGATAAATCAAATCTTAATCTCTTTCTGATAGCCGACTTGATCCTCCAATCTTCACACGCCAAACTCCTTCCTTAACTCATGGTACCTTGGAGATTTAACTAGGTCGTGCCTAACTTGAATTTGTTTTCCTTGTCCTGTTCCAACTTGGCCTTGTTCACGTACCTCCTATCATAACCCAAAGAACATAATTAAATGCTCAAAATAAATTAACCTAACTAAGAATTAACATAGTGAATAAAACATAACAAGAATTAAAACTCAAATAAATTCCTAAACTACTTGTGGGTTAAGACACTTCCCACTTATTTAGGTGCCCTAAGCAAACTTGTCATGGTGGATCTTCATCTCCTATATCAAAAAAGGTTAAGTCAACTACATTGAAAGTAGCACTAATATTGTCATACTCACCTGGAAAGTTTAGCTTGTAGGCATTATTGTTGATCATTTCTAATACTTGAAATGTGCCATCTCCTCTAGGTTGGAGCTTTGATTTTATTTGAGATGAGAACTTCTCCTTTCTCATATGAATCTAGACCCAATCACCTAGTTCATAGATCACGTCCTTTATGCCCTTGTTGGCTGACCTAACATAACTCTTCGTCATCTTCTCAATTTGCTATTTCACATTCTCATGGAGCTTATTCACATACTTCGCCTTGGCCTTGACATCCTTATGCTTTAAGAGTAATGAACTGGAAAAAGGCAATAAATCAAGCGATGTTAGTGGGTTCAAGTCATAAACAATTTCGAAAGGTGAATACTTAGTGGCACTGTAAGTGGCCTTGTTATAGGCAAACTCTACGTAGGGGAGACACTCTTCCCCAACCTTTAAGTTCTTTTTTAGCATGGCCCTCAACAAGGTTGAGAAGGTTCTATTCACTGCTTCAGTTTTTCCATTTGTTTGAGGATGGCATGTGGTGGAAAAGAGAGGCTTTGTCCCAAGCTTCCCCCACAAGGTTCTCCAAAAGTGACTTAAGAACTTAGCGTCCCTATCACTTACAATACTCATGGGTAGGTCATGTACTCGTCCCACTTCCTTAAAGCATAAGCCTGCTCTTTGGCAAGCACTATCAAAAACATTTCAGGGTATAAAATGAGCCATTTTTGAAAATCGATCCACTACAACAAAAATTGAATCCTTGCCACTCTGTTTTCATGGTAAAGCAACCACGAAATCCATGGATATGTCCATCCATGGTGAAACATGGATGGGCAAAGGAAAATAAAGCCCACGAGGCCAATAGAAGTGATCATGCAATATGTCAAGGGTCTTTTGAGATCGAAAGTGACCCATTATACCCCTTCATGGGCTTCCCTGACAAGTAACTCCCTTATAGAGCTGCTAGGCACACATAGCCTTTTGTCCTTAAAAGGAACCCTTCATACCTAAAATAACTGTCATAGGCTGAAATAATGCACTTGGCATAGGTTCCAGAAAAATCAGGATCATGTTCACACAATCCCTTCACACATTCGAGACCCATTAACTTAGTCTCTAGGGTAGTAATTAGGGCATGCCTTCTAGATAAGGCATCAGCCACTACATTAGCCTTTCCCTTCTTGTGTTTGACTATATAGGGAAATTGCTCCAGAAATTCTACCCATTTGGCATGCCTCTTGTTAAGCTTGCCTTGCCTTTCAAATATTTGAGTGACTCATGGTCACTATGAATAACAAACTCATTTATCAAGAGGTAATGTTGCCAAGTTAAGGGAAGGCCCCTATAACTTCTCACTGAAATAGGCAATCAGATGCCCATCTTGTGTTAGAACAACCCCAATACCCACATTTGAAGCATCGCACTCAATTTCAAAAGATTTTGAAAATTTTGGCAACCTAAGTATAAGTGTGTGGGTCAACTTATCCTTAAGCCTTTGAAAGGCTTCTTCTTGCTTATCACTCCAATGTAACCCTACATTGTTTTTGACCACTTCATTGAGAGGTGCTACCAAGGTACTGAAATCCTTGACGAACCTCCTATAGAAGGTGGCCAGAACATGAAAGCTTCTCACATCCGTGGTGGTCTTAAGGGTGGGTCATTCTTGGATAGCCTTAATCTTTTCAGGGTCTACATGAACTTCATTGCACTGATAATGAAGCCAAGAAATATCACGTGATCTACACATAAGCTACACTTCTCAAAGTTGGCATATAACTTATCCTTCCTCAATACAAGTAAAACACTTCTCAAGTGTTCATAATGTTCATCATTATTCTTGTTGTATATGAGGATATCATCAAAGTATACCACAACAAATTTCCCAAGAAATTCTCTCAGAACGTGGTTCATCGGCCTCATAAATGTGTTTGACGCATTTGTTAAGCCAAAAGGCATTACTAGCCACTCGTAGAAGCCATATTTTTTTTTTGAAGATTGTTTTCCACTCATCCCCTTCCCGAATTTGAATTTGATGGTACCCGCTCTTTAGATCAATTTTTGAAAAGACACATGCCCCACATAATTATTCCAACAGATCATCCAATCTAGGAATGGAGTGTCGATATTTCATCGTGATGTTTTTCACGGCCCGACAATATTTGCACATCCTCCAAGCTCCATTTTTCTTTGGGACTAGGATGACTAGGACTGTACATGGGCTTCTTGGACCCATACTTTTTGCATAAATTCCTCGACTTGTTTTCTAATTTCATTAGTCTCTTTAAGATTTCTCCAATAGTCAGGCCTATTGAGCAAGGATGCACCAAGAGTTAGGTCAATATGATGTTGTGTTCCCCTTAATGGGGGAAGACCACTAGGGACTTCCTTAGGGAACATATCATTGAACTCATTTAGAAAGTCCTTGAAGAACTTAGGCATAGAAGCATTATCAATATCATCATTTCTCAAACAAAAGCTCTTGCACAATAGTAAGTATATAGGCTGGTTTGTGATCAAATCATGTTTTACTTCACTCTTTTTAACAAAGTAGCTCTTTTTGTGATCCTTTTGATCAATTTTTTTTGACTTTGCTAAAGTATTTTCTTTCAACCTTCATTGATTATCACACACTTGTTTTGGAGACAATGGTGATAAGCCTATTTTGTGGTTGTGATGCATAAATGTGTACATATTAGAATAACCATCATGAGTGGCTTTCCTATCGTATTGCCAAGGTCTTCCCAAAAGCATATGGATGGCCTCCATGTTGACCACATCACAAAGGACCACATCCTCATATTTCCAAATGGAAAAAGGCAATTCTGCCTGTTGATTAACGACCATCTCCCCAACCTCACTTAGCCATTGCATCCTGTAAGGTGTTGGGTATGCCTTAGTGCTAAGTTTTAACTTAGTCACTAATCTTGTACTAACTATGTTAGCACAAATCCCTCCATCAATGATGAGGGTACAAACATTCCCTTGTACAAGGCACCGAGAGTGAAAAATATTTTCCCTCTAGCTCTCCTCACGTTCTCGAACTTGACTCCCAAGGAGTCTCCTTACCATGAGCAAATCTACATCAAGCGTGAAGATATTTCCATCACTATCATGATCCTCCTCACTAGATGGTTCTAATTGAGACTTAACAACTCCATTGAAGACCACCATAGTTCTCCTAGTAGGGCACTGAGATGCAATGTGACCACGACCCAAGCATTTAAAACACTTGATGTCACAACTCTTCTGATTAAGATCCATGGGTTGTTTGGCTTGAGACTTGGCTGCCCCCCACAACTTCCTTGGCACTAGACCGACTCTCATTTGTTGAATTGCCCTCCTTAATATATTTATCCTTCCCATTATTATAAGAATACTTGGATGTTAAACCAGAGGAGTACTTAGACTTCTTCCTCTTGATTTTTTGTCCCACCTTGATGGCCTTCTGCACTAAGCCATCTAACTCCACATAGGATCACAACTCAACAATGTCCTGGATCTCAGTGCTCAACCCAAGCAGGAACTGAGCCATTGTAGCTTCTCGATCCTCATGAAAGTTGGACCTAAGTAAGGCTAGCTACATCTCCTTGAAGTACTCATCTACTGAATTGTTGCCTTGAATTAGTCTCTTCAATTTTTTGTGCACGTCTCTCTAGTAGGAGCTAGGAACAAACCTCTTTCACATGACTACCTTCATCCCATCCCAAGTGTCCATGGCATCATCAACAAATCTCCTCATCTCTTTCTGATATTGGTTCCACCATACCATAGCATACTCCTTGAACTCGAGGGTTGCCACCTTCACCTTCTTCTCCTCACTATAATGATGGCAATAAAAAACCTGCTCCATCTTTAGCTCCCATTCAAGATAAGCCTTAGGGTTGTTCAATCCTATCTTCTCTCATCCTATCAACACAACCTCCTCCCTCTTGGCCTTTCTCTCATATTCCTCCTCCTCATCGGCTCTCCATCACTATTAGAGTTACCATCCATCCTCCTATCAACATGGACTCACATCTGCTCCATTTGTCCCTAAAGCGTCTAAAATTGGGTGTTCATCATAGTATGAAGCACGTCTGTCTTGGGGGACAAGGGTGGGCTATCTTCTGGACTAGCCATAATGTCACTCAAACTCACAATTCTCTCAAAGTTTTTATGTTTTCACTCTCTCACTTCTCTCAAAATGTTTAAGTGTATCACTCCCTCACTTTTTCTCAATTTTCTCCTTTGATTCTTGAGTGAGTCAAATAATCATGTTTATATGACAAAAAACGTGTGACAAGTTCACAAGATTACTAATAGGTTGGTATGTGACTCGGCTGAATTTGTGTTTGGGTGTATGGATTGTATTTGGTTCAGTTTGGGTTGGGAATTTTGGGTATGATGTGTTTTGGTTTTTGGTTTGTGGGGTTTTGGCTTAGGGTTAGGTTTTTTATTTCGGCTTGGGTAGTTTTGGATGTTAGGGTTTCAATTGGGATGTGTTTTGGTAGGATTAGGTCTCGGCTTGATTGATTTTGTGGGGTAAAGGTTTTTAGGTCACGACTTTATGAGTTATGAATGATGGGGGTTTGGTTTGGTGCTTGGAAATTCACTTTTGCCTTGGGTTGATGAATTTTTGTCTAGGTTGGGATTGGATTTGATGAAAGCTTGCACTTTTGATTTGAGCTTTTTGGGATTTGAAACATTTGTGTGGTTTCAGCCCCAAATTGAATGCCTTAGGTCTTTTTGTTAAAGATCTTGTTTTTGTAACTTTCAGGCAAGAACCGAGCTCTGATACCACTTGATGACAACCTTTATGCGAGTTTCCTTTGTATTATGATTGTTTCTTGTGAAAGTCCCAAACACTGAATTAATTTTGATGCAAGATACTTTGTTGATTCAGTTTTGATGGTGATTAAGTGTTTAGGCCTTGGGGTGATTCAGTTGAATTGGTATTTGGTGATTAGTGGATTTAGACTTTGTGGAGGGGTCACGGTTTGTGTATTGATAAAGTGTTTAGGTGTGTTGTTTGATGTCTTGGTCGCGGTTAGGGGGATGGAAAGGTGTTAAGGGCATGATTTTAGTGTATGAGTTAAGGTTTAGGTGAAGTTGATAAGGTAAGTGTTTGAGAAGGTGGATGGGGGGTTATGAGGTGGAATATCGCCACAAACACTAAGTATTTGATAAGCCTATGAAGTTCACCACAAGAGAATGGTACTCTTGATAAGAACAGGACTTGCCTCAGCCAAGAATCTAGGAGAAACACTCACTAACAAAGATTAATTCCAAATAAAAATCAACTTGTTTTATTCCAAATGGGTCACAGTTACATATAGGAGAAACACTTAGTTAAATTAAGAAACATTCAAAATTGAAAAGATAAAAAGTCCTATCTAAACAAAGTGGTAATATCTTCACGGGTGGAAAAGTTTTGATTTGGCCTTGATTTGTGATTTGCCTTGACCGAATTACCTTGAATTAGTCTTGGCCAAATCCACACGTCTATCTTCAATTCGAAATGGTTTGGTCGTGAGCCTTGAGGTGATTTGGTCGAAACATGTTTGTTGAGAGTTGATCTATCTTCTTTGGATTTGAAATGCCTTGAAATCGGTTTGTTAGCTTGGATGTGCAACCACTTGGATTTAAACATTATCTTCATGACATATTCATATTTTAATGTGCTTGCTAAATCAAATTTTAACCTCTTTCTGATAACAGACTTGGTCCTCCAATTTTCACACGCCAAACTCCTTCCTTGATTCATGCTACCTTGGAGATTTGACTAGGTCGTGCCCAACTTCAATTTGTTGTCCTTGTTGTGTTCCAACTTGGCCTTGTTCATGTGCCTTCTATCATAACCAGAAGAATACAATTAAATGTTCAAAATAAATTAAACATAACTAAGAATTAACATAGGAAATTGAACATAACAAGAATTAAAACTCAAATAAATTCCTAAACTACTTGTGGATTAAGACACTTCCCACTTATTTAGGTGCCCTAAGCAAACTTATCATGGTGGATCTTCCACCATGTCGTGGTCTCCACTTGGGCTTTCCTCGTGGATGATGCAATTGATGGGCCTGCTCCCTCTTTGGCCCAATCAAATATTGTCTCCATGAAGGAGCACACGAGTTGTCTAAGTACTTCTTGTGCCTTCTTGGCCTTGGCCCTAAGAATGGGCCCTCCTAGTCTACGTAGGGCTCATTGATGTTGGGCTCAACTAGGTTTAGATCAGTTAGCACCACCACCTTTGTTATTATACTCATAATAGGTACATGTATTTGTGAATGCGTTGAACATCGCTCTAGCGAGAGCTATTGAATTTAGACATTTAAGAAGAGATTACAGTTGAAAGTAGACATTTAACAAAGCTCACTTAAGAGTGAGCATTGTTGAAAGTAGACATTTAGCAACCCTCGCTTGAGTAAATGTCGTTGAAAGTAAACATTTAACAATGCTCACTTGAGTGAGCGTTGTTGAAATTAGACATTCAACAACACTCAATCAATCAAGTGAGAGCTTGAATCTAACCCTACATTCTGTTGTACTTACATGGATAGCGTCAGAAAGCACTATTGAATGGTAATTTTAAGCATTATTGTTTTACAATTTTAGAGTAGTGATTGAAGTAAAACCGAAGAGAAGTATGCATCCTTCCTGCCTCTTTTGTGTAGGATATCTAGGACTGAGAGAAGTATAGTCTCTTACGGAGGAACATGATGCTAATAACTTTATTGGTATATGTTCAATCTCGGTCATCCAAATGTCCTAACTGCCCAGGATGGTCTCCCATCTAGCCGAGCAAAGATCAAGTATGACCGATAAAAGGGCTTGTCCGGAGTCTCCCCCTTATGCTAGACATCCCAGGTTGGAGTTCGGACCACTCCCCGTTTGATATGCCGCCAACAATGCAGCCACACCGCCTACAACCCCACATATCCCCTGCCAACAGGACAAGGACAGACTACAATACGGTTGCGAGACTTACCACAAGCTACATGTTAACTATGTATAGAGTACGACCCTGCCAAAGCTGCCTCATATGGAAAAAAACAACCCTCAACAAGCCAGGATGGTCAGCCATGCCAACAGTATCCTCCAAGGCTACGTCATTTATCTCAACTACTATAAATAAAATAAGGGTCTTCCCCACTAGGAAGTATCATTATTAGAACTTATCACTTGTCATTATTATTCTCTACTTACTTCTCATATCTTATTTATTGTTCCCGATCATTACCCCTTCGGTCTTATGAACTTAATCGTCGGACAATTTTTTCGAGTATAACCACCAGCGGCTTCAAGTCAACCTTCATCCAAATTCTAGAAGAGCTCATGTGTGAATACTCATTATCTCATATCCGGACCTCCAATCAAACTACACCGTAAATCCACGAAAGAACAGTATAGAATCACTCTTGGGCACAAAATATTTGTGATTTAGATAAGTTTTCTGAACTTAACCTACCGGCGTAGAAAATTGATTGCCACACCAGAATCCCGACTTTAAAAAGTGAAAGATCTGAAGTTTATCAATTTAATTTAAAGGGTGAAGGACTTAACGCAAATGAATCTTAAGATTTAAATGTTGTTTGAGGTGAAATATAAATTTTATGACCTCCAAGTCATTGATAAAAATGTGTGTTCTAAAGCCTAATCTATAATTCTTTAATTGTAAAGATAAATTTGAAATGACGTGTAGAATTGAATATCATAACTTTCGGTAACTTTGACAAATTGGAATGTTGTACAACCAATTTTACCAAATTTAAAACTATAGAGAACAAAATTTTATTGACAATTGAAAATTAGTAATATAAAAATAGGATAATGAATTAATAATCATTAAATGAATTCAAAGTCAATAAAACTTTTTACAAAAATATATCAATTAATTGCCATTTCTTAAAATGCGGATTCTACTTTAAATAAACAAGATACACCTTGAATTTAATTTTTTGAAATAAATAAAATCAAAATAAAATTTAAAGTAGCTTTAGATATTTTTTATAGAGAATCACGAAGATATAATTTAAATTGCGCTATCAATATAGTTTATTCTAAAAAATATATAAGCATCTAAAAATGTTATAAAATATAAATTATATGTTAATGATTTGATTATGTGTGTTTGTTATTTATTGATAATTATTATGTGAAAGATCATCACGTTGTTCTAGTGGTATAAGGTCTTGCTAAATCTTCAAGATGATCAAAAGATTAAGGGTTTGATTCATGAGAGTGACAATTGTTGGAGGGGCAATCACACACCCAAAAACGAATTAGTTCATTACCCATCTTAACCATTCATTCTAGGAAAATCTAATGGTTCATGTTATTTGCCTAGAATGTGAAGTAAATTTAGTCACCGGATCCTCTCCCTTATTACACATGCACCATAATTTTTTCATTATGCATTAAACTTAGGGATGACAATGGGGTCGAGGAGACGCGAGTAATGTTTTCTCATTCTCAAACATACTATTTATGGGTACTTATATGATAAATTTATAATTATAATCAAATCACTAGAATTTATTATGAAATAATAATAAAATAAATAATATATAATCTTAAATAATAATAAAAAGTATATGTATATAAAAATTAATTTATAAGTATACACGTACGCGCGAGATATGTATCATAAAACTCATTCTCACCAATAAACTATTATTATGAGTATCCATTTGTGGATATTTTTACAGTTACTCACATGTTCGATTTTTCCCATGCCTAATTAAACTTTACTATTAGCACCAATGAAACATTGATATAATGAAGTAAGACATCATTATATCTCAAAGTATTGACAAATGTCAAAAGCAGTAGTTCTTTATCCATGAGTTGAAGTAATACAGGTGACCTAGAAAAACTTTACTATCAAAGTCTTTTCTTATATGTGTTTATCTTATACCAATGAGATATTAATTTAGTGATATAAGGTTTTAATGGATTTTCATATATCGTAAAAGACTAAATATCAAATGTTTGATTCTTGGTAATGATATTGTGAAATAGATTAGTTCCTTAAACATAAGATAAAAGATACCCTTAATTATACTAAAAAATATATATGTTATATGTTTGCATATCAATTTTAACAATAATATTGTCTTACAAATTATTTTCATTTGTCTTTTCAATATTAAAATTTAAAATATTTAATACAATTCATGGGTAAAATTTAATATGTTGAAAAGTAAACTAGTTGAATAATTTAAAAAACTAATGACATAAGAGTATGTACAAATAAGGTTTACTGAGGTAAAAAATCTCAAACAACCGTACCTATCAGTTGCTGTAATTAAAATATATAAACATTATACTCTTAATTTTAATAAGTTGATTATTTTAATTTATAATATTACAGATTATATTTTTATAGTTAATAATGATATCATAATCCAAGAATCTATATAAAACAGTGTATTAGGACTTTTATTTCAATTCCGATGTTTTCTGAACTTTGTTAGCAGAAGAAATAAATAAAAAATATATTAAAGTTTGATAGATTTATTAGTTTTTAAAATTTATAATATAATATTTTAAATCTAATCACAAAACATAATCTATTAAACACATTTTTTAGGAATTTCATCTCATTAATTTCAATGCTCTTTATCAACACTGGTGTAGTGATGTGCCAACTAGATTTAAGGATGATCAAAAGATCAAGAGTTTTTGTGAGAATGATACTTGTTAGTAGTGTTGTTAAAACCATACTGGTTATCAAACCGGTCACGGTATGGGTATAGTGGTACAGTAGTTCAACTGAAACAAATTCAAAGTCTAAATTACAAAAGATATATCAATCCAAAAGTTACGTAACAACTGCAAAATATAAATAAATGACACAGATTAATAACCCACTCTTCAAAACAAATAAATTTGGAGTTTTAACATTTAACACCAAAAAGTCAAAATTGTCTCATATCGATATTATATTTTTGCACCAAATCCTATCTTCAAATAGGACTCAAAGATTACATGTCATTGAGATTACACACGAATGTTATGAACCAAAATGTGTAATCTAAGTATGCCTTGGAAGCATGTGTCTTGAAGTGTTGGAAAGATGAGTCACCTTATAATGAGTTTTTTAAGTTTTTTTAAAAAAAATATATATATAAACCGGCCGTTTTAGTGAAATACCGGCCGGTTCACTGATTTTGACGGATTTTAATACCTGGCTGGTTCAATATCTATTCTGTACCGATTAGGAGACCGGTTCACCAGTTTTCCAGTTGAACAACGGGTACGGTCCGGTTTTGACATGACCATCAAACATGCCCCCGAAAAGATTTCTTACAAAAAAAAAAAAGATGAGGAGATAAGTAAAGATTCATTACCAAAAAAAAATGAGGAGGTAAGTAAAGATTCCTTGCGAAAAAAAGATGAGGAAATAAGTTTTTTTTTTCCATGCTCTTTAACTTCGTTGGCACAACGTTTTCTCCTCAATAGTTCCTTTTCCCTTCACAGCAAATCCAACCGCCGCCATTATTATTGGTACAAAGCCCAGCCCAACCACCCCATCATCTTCTTCTCCAAATTATTATTTATTATTATTTCTATACTTTCTTCGATCTCTTGTCTGATTTCAAATATTCAATTTCTAATTCAGGTTAGGGTTTACACTTTTCTCTTGATCCAATTCAAGGTTCATCATTCTCTCTCTGTTTGTTTCTATTAAGAAATTGTTGATTGAATTAAACGGAGTTTTTAGCCAGAATGGGGGTTCTGGCTCCAATTTTCATCTACGTCGTCGCTTTTTGTTGCACAATTGGAGCTATCGCTTTGGCTGTTCTTCATATTTATAGGCATCTTCTCAATTACACTGAACCTACTTATCAGCGTTTCATTGTTCGCATCATTTTTATGGTCCCGGTAATGTATAATTTTTTTTCCCGTTTTGATGTGTGGTTGAAATTAGTGTTCTTGTGCATTTTGTTGATTGCTAATAGTTAGTTTTTAGTAGATAAAAGAATCAAACACTAAATACAATGGTTTGTGTAGCGTAGTTGAATTGTTAAAATCAGATATTGACATCATATTTAGGTGAAATTGCAGTGATCTCGAATGAGGATTGATTTAATTACATTCACCCCCTGTTGTTTTATAAAATATATTTACTAACCCGAAGGTTTTTGTTGTAAGTGGCTGACAAGGTTAAGTTTGAGGAGGGTTTGTGTAATGATGCCCTAAATCTCGACAGGTAAGCGTAAGTAGTCAATTCCAGATCCCAGACGAACCGAAAAAATGAGATAACGGGATAGTTGGGATAGGGATGTTTAAGGAAACAAAATAAACAATTTATACTATAGGCATATAATTGCTAAAAAATAGAAAAATACACAAAATTAAAGCATAAGCTCAAAATCAATGACATAACTTGACTGGAATAAAAGTACCTACTAAGTAGCTCAAAAATACAATATATGTGAAATAAGTTTAAGGAATTAAGCCTCTCTTACTCTTAAAAGTATTAGGTTGGAGATTTAGACTACTAGCATATTCTAAGCATTCCAAATAATATAGTGAATAAGGTTGATGACTCAGATGTGATGGCTGAGATGATATCATGGCTGATGGCTCGCAAGGTGTAAGAGTTGAAGATGTTGCAGGATTGAAGAAAAAGAAGATTTCACATGGTTGAAGAGGAAGAAGTTGCAGAATCTGCAAAAGAGAATAGGAAGATGAACATGTTGTCTGAAAGAGAGTCGTTCACTGGAAAAAGAAGTTTGTTGTTGGAGGGAGAAGACTTTGGGGGTTGAGAGCTGCTCACCCAAGGTGTAGTTGTTCGAATGGGTTGAGAGCTGCTCACCCGGGTCCTTTTGTTCAAATTATGTGTAGATTTTGTCGAAATAACCAAAAGGCCCCAAAAATGGACATGTTATATTGAAATTGGGAGTAAAATGGGATTTTAACCCCATAGTCCCTTTCCTAGTGAGATCCCACAGGAAAACTGGGATGGGATCCTGGATTTGGAGCTGGGATAGCCTGGTTTCAGATCCGGGATGGAATAACAAATGCCATCTCAACGTCAACACAATACCTATCTGGGATTGGATCCCACTGAGATCCATACTTAGAGCATAATGACAACATAAGCCTTGGGGTGGGGGTGATCAATGTAATTTATGAAACATGAAGGCTGTCAAGCATTATTAAGTCAGACTTCAAGGGATGTTAGTGTAATTTTCCCTTATATTTTATAATATTTATAGTCAGAGAAAGACTTCGAACTTTTCTGGTGTTATTCTTGAAGCAAAAAGGGGTAGGGAAATAGCCAAACAGGGATACTGGAGTGGCTCTTATCTATTATCTCAATATAAAAAGCCAAAAGCTTGAGAATTTTTTGCAATTCATTGACTGGATGATGATATAAGTATGGATAAAAGTTAGGTACAATTTGTTATTAAAGCATACACATGTAAGGGATGCTATTTAACATGATATGTTTTTATTTGAAAATAACACCTAAATAGTTGTGTCTAAGTTTATCTTTGTACTTTAAAGTCTTTGGTTCTGTACCAAGTACTTGCTTTAGTTGACACACATTAATTAATTTCTTTTTTCTATTTCTCAATCTGATAATTACAGTTGCCAGTATATGTCTTGTTTGCTCCTTAAAAGTTACTTGATTTGGTTTAATTGATCCTTCATTTTCTTTTGTAATTTCATATCACATGGCCCTTGAATTTCCACTGGGAAACTAGTTTATTTTGTAAACATTTTTTCATATAATTCTTTTTAAACAGTTTAAATTTCCTTTTTTTCTGGCAGGTTTATGCGCTTATGTCATTCTTGTCCCTTGTTGCTCCTAAGAGTTCAATCTATTTTAATTCCATTCGAGAAGTGTAAGTTTGTCTGTGTTTGTGTACTTATATTTTATTTTGGTTGTTGCTGTTAGAGTCTGAGTGCATCTGTGCATGTATGGTTTATTTATCATTCCTGTTTCATGGTTCACATGTTGTTCATGACTTGTGTAATTAATTTGTTACCTGTAATTACTAATTATATGTGTATATGAATCATACATTGTTATTCTACACAAACCTTGACTAAATGAAGACGCAGAAGTGGTTATGGGTGTTTGACTGTTCAAAAACCCCTTGAAGTTGCTACATTGAACTCACTGGTCAGATACCCTAGTCTAGATAGACCACATTCCTAGGATAAAAATAATGTGTTAAGTCCTAAAATAGACTCATTTTTTAGCATGTCTGGAATCATGTCATTACTCATTGGGGTATGTAGTATTTTACTTTGTTAGCCGGTGACTGCAAAAACATTGCTTAAGAAAATTGGTATTCTTCCATTGATGATGTGACTGAGGTGGTAGAGGTGATTGCTGCAGCAGCAGGATTGCTTACATATGCAGTCACAAAATTGGAAAAGCAATCCCATATTTTTCCAATTTATCATGATTTCATTTTCTTGACTTCTTGTACCTTATTTTATGCATCTTTTAACATTCAGTCCTGTAATCTTAGTTCACACTGCAAATTGTTGTTCTCTGTTTAAAAAATATGAATTTTGTAGATATATGTTTATTAGGTAGTTACATGTTGTCAAATATTTCCTCTTGTCTACTGTTTCAGCTATGAAGCTTGGGTGATTTATAACTTCCTGTCACTGTGTCTATCATGGGTTGGTGGTCCTGGAGCAGTTGTAATAAGTTTGAGCGGTCGGGTTCTGAAGCCATCGATGTGTCTGATGACTTGTTGCTTTCCTCCTATACCGTTGGATGGGTGAGTTTTGTATCTGATTCATATATTTTGCATTAAAAGCGTTGGTACGTGAAAATAGCTATTAATTTCTTGAAAATGACCCCTTTGTTTTCTATAAATTACTTAGGGTGTGTTTGGTTTCAGGAAATATTTTCCATTTCTATTTCTATTTTCATTTTTTAAGAAACAATTTTCATTTCCATGTTTTTATTTCCTGAAAATATGTTTGTTATTATCATTTTCATTTTCATAACTATGCACTCTAAACTTTATAAACGAGGATAATTACTCTTGCAATAAATTCTATTCTAAATTCTAATCACTAAAGTAGTCAAACCAATGATTTTATAGAATGCCTACATATTTGATACTTGTATTTTTTTCCAATGTATTTTATGTCAATAATACGTTGAACATTTTTAGTTGTTGGACTTGGTCATTTGCTATTACAAAAGCGTGTGAAAAGTCATAATGAGCATCATGCAATTGGAGATACTCTCCAAAAAGAAGGTAAAATTAAAATAAATTACTAACGTACAAGTGCTATACTATTTAATTAAGGTTGCAATAACATCAAGAAGCGTCAATTTTCATCCCAAAATTATATATTATCATAATCATCATCGAACTATTTCAACAATATCATAAGAGAGACGAAGAAAAGTTGTGATGTTGAAAGATAAAGAAATAAATTTTATTATGAAGATATGTGATAGTAAGGACAAGGGAGGCCTTCATCAATTGATTTCACCATTTTGTTGATTAGTGAAGAGAGAAATTGAAAATAATATTCCCCTTATTCCACATCTTTTGATGTTTAAGGTTATTATGCACATAGTTTCAAAAAATATTAAATGAAGTAAAAATTCAATAAAATTTGACTAAAATAGTCACATTTAATACACATAAAAAACTGGATTAAAAATGAAATGAAGAAACATGTGGAGAAAATATTAGTAATAAATAAGGGTATAATTGGAAAGTAAAATATAAATGTATATTGGGCTTTCAAAACATCAAAAGATTTGGAATAACATGAAAATGTTAAAACATCAAAAGATATAGATCGAATGGAGTAATAAAAGTCTTAAAATTTTCAATAAAATGTCATTGTCCTTACCATCACACATCTTCATAATAAAATTTATTTCTTTATCTCTCAACATAATGACTTTTCTTCGTCTCTCTTATGATATTGTTGAAATAGTTCTATGATGATTATGATAATATATGATTTAGGGATGAAAATTGATGTTTCTTGATGTACTGCAACTTTAATTTAAAATGTTTCTTGATATAGCACTTGTACGTAAGTAATTTATTTTGATTTTACATTTTTTTTGGAGAGCATCTGCAACTGCATGATGCTCATTATGACTTTTCACACGCTTTTGTAATAGCAAATGATCAAGTCCAACAACTAAAAATGTTCAACGTATTATTGACATGAAATACATTGGAAAGAAAATACAAGTATCAAATATGTAGACATTCTATAAAATCATTGGTTTGACTACTTTAGTGATTAGAATTTAGAATTGGATTCCTTGCAAGAGTAATTATCCTGGTTTAGAGTGCATAGTTATGAAAATGAAAATGATAATAACAAACATATTTTCAGGAAATGAAAACATGGAAATGAAAATTGTTTCTTAAAAAGGAAAATAGGAAATAGAAATAGAAAATATTTCTTGAAACTAAACACACCCTTAACCATTCTAAATTCTTAGTGAGGATGTTGTATGTGGCACACAATATGTTATTATGTTCTCATCTCATGAATTATTGGAAAAGATCTAGACATGGTGGCATGAATAATGATCTATATCATAATAATTTGTGTTTGTCTCTCACTTGGAAAGTTTCTATTGTAGGCGTTTCATACGTAAATGCAAACAAGGGTGTCTGCAGTTTGTGATTTTGAAGCCCATTCTAGTTGTCATTACACTTCTACTTTATGCCAAGGGGAAATATGAGGATGGAAATTTCAATCCAAAGCAGTCATACTTGTATCTTACTATTATACATACTTTCTCATATACAATGGCTCTCTATGCTCTTCTTTTGTTCTATGTGGCATGCAAAGATCTTCTTCAGCCATTCAATCCAGTCCCAAAGTTTATTATAATAAAGTCTGTTGTATTCCTGACTTATTGGCAGGTAATTGTCACACCTCTTTCAGTTTAGCAGTCTATTTTTTCTTGTATTTTAAGCTGTCTCTTTGCTTGTTATATTGTAGTGGGTGAAAACAGGAAAAATTGTGTCAAATTTTGTGACCATGAGAAAGGATGTGAATGTTATCTAAAGAATACCTAACTGGAAGAGAGATGCCTTTTTTATCCTAAGATGATCAGTAATTTGTTTAGACCAACATGTCTTAGTCTTTCCTTTCATAAAAGGTGGAGAATTACAATTTTACAGTTCAATCTTTCCGTATTGAACAAACACTGGATATATCCTGCAATCTAGTTTCTGAGTTGTGATGTTGAATATTGAGGAAGCAAAATTTTATCGATATATCTGCTATATATGTGCATGTTGTATTTGGGGCCTTCTTTTTCTTCTAAGATGCCAAAATAATTCTAATCCTATAATTTTTGACCTCCCTTGTGTTGTCTGTTTCTGAAGGTTATTTGTTTTCTTAATTTTACTTAAAGTAAAAGTCTAAACTTATTTAAGTAACTAACTAACTATTAATGGCATTGCAATTAATAAAACATTATTTGACAACCATGTGTGTGATATGATGTTAGTTTTCAATATTGCTAATTTAAAGCTTCATCTTTATTCTTTTCTGTTGAATGCATAATAATGTTTATTATGCTTAAAAGGGTGGCCCAATACATGAGGCTCCCACTTAGTAGAGGGTTTGTGGAGGGTGGATATACGCAGCCTTACTTCCCCAAGCGGAGAGGCTCTAATTTCAAACTTGAAGGCTTATTAGAGTGGTGTTGCTTAGTTCTACTCTGTTTACTATTTACTTTTGAGGTGACTTTGTTATTCATTTCTTAGGGGGTGTTATTCTTCCTTGCGGCAAAGACAGGGTTTATTAAGAATGCAGATGAAGCTGCTTTACTTCAAAATTTTATCATTTGTGTTGAGATGCTTGTTGCTGCTGTGGGCCACTTTTATGCATTTCCGTACAAGGAGTATGCTGGTGCTAATATAGGTGAATCTCGTGGTTTGACTGCTAGCCTTGGGCATGCTTTGAAGTTAAACGACTTCTACCACGATACAGTCCACCAGGTCAGTCTTACTTTGTATATTCTGCCCATAGTTTATGACATTGTTAGCATATGACTTGCATTATGCTTAATGCCCTGGTTAGCAACTTCAATATTGCAATTCAAGTTCCCTAAATCCTGGTTGAAATTTCTGGCCTTTCTTTGCTTGTCTTTTCTTTGCCGATAGTCTGATACTACTTTATTTGGCAGTTCGCACCAACATATCATGATTATGTCCTCTATAACCACAGTGAAGGTGAAGAAGGAACAAGGAAGTACAGGTCACGAACATTTGTTCCAATTGGCCCAGAGATGGATACTGTGAGAAAAAATAAGTATGTGTTCGGAAACAAGTTAGATGACATACAGCTTTCAAGTATGTCCTCTTCTAATAGCAGCACCCCTTCGCATTCTGATCCCATGCCCGATCCTTCAAATTCTGATGCCATGAAATCTTCCTTGCTATTGGATATGTCGAATTCTGTATCTGTGCCATACGATTTGACCCTTATCGACTTGGATGTAGCCAGTTATCCTGAAAATGTTCCTGCAGCTGATAAAGCTGGTACTAGGTGACCAAGAGGAACATTTAAAGCTCGCATAGTGGGGAAGAATGTTATTATCACTAGAAGGAGGAGTTTTTGGAAGGGCATCTGACATCGTTTCTGTTCTTGGGGAGAACTATGGTCCAAATGTGGTTTTCTTAAATTCCAGGAAAGGTTTTAAGCGGATTGTGTGCGGACATTTGTGTCAATCTAAAGTCTAGTCTGCCTCATTCTCAAGCAAAAAATCCTTCATATAATTGTTTCATACTGTAATTGTCTCCTATGATTGAGTGTTCTGTGTGCACAATGTAGATGCTTTACTTGTTCTGGTTCACATACTCGAAACATGACAGATACTACTAGCAGGAAAAAAGACAGATACTCAGTAAATTCAAGTTAGATTTAATTGATTTATTCTTTTCTTCTATGCACCTTGAAAGAAAACTGGTTCTATAATGTTTATAGAATTGTCAATTGTCATAATTTGCAACCTTTTGGCATCTCTTTGTATTTAAAAGTGTTTGATTAATTTATAGATGTTGTTGTTGATGATGATCTTTGTAATTACAATTAATACCACTATCACAAATAGCATTTATAGTATCCATATCTCCCCATGTCTGTTTGCGTTTTTGCCACTAGTCGAGTTTTGATGAAAAAAGGAAAATAAAAGACATTGAGATATAAACTATATTTGTAAACTCTGAAACCTTCTCTTTCCTTTTACTCCAAAACCCTTAAGCCTATGTTTGAGAGTGTGGTTTTAGTTGTTAAGGGACGTGAAGAGATGACTTTGAAAATCATTCTCATTGTTTGGGAGTTGGATGAAGGGAATGGTTTTTTGGAGATAAAATGTCAAAATATTTTTAGTAATATTATGTAATTATATATTATTATTCATTTCTTATTGTTAATTATATTTTTAAAGGAAAAATAAAAAATATTCTTACATTCATCTATTTACCTTCCTCATCTAAATTTATACTTCCAAGCAAATGAGAGGGTTGCCTTCCTTTCCTTTCTCCTCCTTTTTAACCCTTTGATCCCCTCGTCTCGTTTCTCTCATAACTCTCAAACAAAGTCTAAGATATTCCTAACTTTCGTTGGTAAATTATTGAACCCAAGTTTTCTCCAACATATTTTAATATTTTTCTGCTTCTGGGGTATTATTTTACCAAACACTGCTAGTGTCTGGCTTCTTTGCCATCTTGCTAATCAGCATCCAATCTTAAAATTTGTCAGTTTCCTTGATGGGGTACTCTCCCCTTTTGAAAGGATGCGTATGTTAGACAAACAGTAGCCAAAACAGGAAACAAGAAGTGAAAGTTTGATATCTATTTATTGTGAAGAAAATATGGCTCTTGACTTTGACGAAGTTTTGATAAAGATACCAACATCACATAAAAGAAGAAAATGAAGAATACTTATGAAAGACAATGAAGCAAAGCTTCAAGAAATTAGAATCTAGGTCTTTAGGTATTTCTATCATTGTATTCTAATCTATACACTTAGTGGTAATGCTCAAAAGTATTTTAAAAGAAATTGATAAACACAAACATAAATGAAAACAATTCTCAAAATATTGTGCAACAAGTTACTAGATCTAAGTAACAGGTTATTGTGATTAAGTATCAGGTTACTTGAACCAAGTAACTGGTTACATGAGTGAGAAATGAGTTATCCAAAAAAATTGATCAGGGTAATTTATAGGGCAAATCGTAAGTGCACGATTATGTCGTCAAGTAATAAAATATTGATCCCACAAGTAATAGAAAACTCCTTTAATTATAACAATTAATTTATACTTAACTCAAATAAAGAAATAAAATTGAATTTAGAACAATTGATAAATTAACAAGAATAATTATGAAAGTATTAAGAAATGATTTAAATCTAATTTAGGGAGAGTTCCCAGGATAATGGCTACCACCTTTACACTCGCAATCCTTGTTTTGCTTCTTTTCATGAACTTTAAGTTGTAAGGGTGAATTGCTCTTTGATATGTGACACCCTCTCTCGAGCTCCGACACGTGTACTCAATTGAAGTCACACCTATTCTCGTGGTACGGTTATCAATCAAATCTTTTACTCAGATCTTTCTATCCAATCGCTTCGTAGCAACCCAAGGTGAATTCCAGAAACTCCCGAGAATCCTAATACTACTTTCGTGAATTAGGATTCTTGTTTGAATAACTGAATGGTCGGATAGTTCGGTTCACCTTTCGGTCCTTCCCCAATGTATCTAAGTGGTGTAATTTATTGGCTAGACAACTCACACGAATAAAACTCAGTGTAATGATTCAAATCACAACCTCAATGAAATAGAAGTAAGAGCAAGTGTTTATCGAATGTAAAAGGGCATAGCCCCAATCCTAGAAACAAAGAGAATTATTCACTCATGATGTAGAAGAGAATCCCCAAATTCTAAATTAGAGAATTGTAATATAAAGTGTAAAGTTCAGGGAGAACCCTTATTTATCCTAATTGCAAAATATTGGGCTAAGCTCAAAAAACAAATCTAAAAAATATAGTATAACATCTATGACTTCTTTTGGCTCTTCAATTGATCTTCGCATAGTCTCAATACTGAATTTCATCTTCTTGCACCCAATCTCTACTCCTTTTGGCTTTAATCCATCTAAACTGCAAAACATAGTAAAAAACACTTGCTCAACCCGAACAAAGAGAAATAAAAGCTAAAAACAATCTTAAAGTCGTAATTATGTTCTAAAATGTAAGTTAAATGCAATGCAAATGTAGCGTAATTTCACACTCATCAAATCCCCTCAAGCTTATCTCTTGCTTGTCCTCAAGCAAATATTATGTCTAACTTTCATAATTATGTATGTATGGTGATATAGAAACCATGACCCAAAATAACAAGCAATCTCATGTTAGTTTTGAAACAATCTAGACATTAAGACAAGACAATTATAAACAAATTTAATTCAAGCTAAGTCCTTAAGTCATAACAATTGTAGGAATTAAGGTCACTTTTCTCTCATCACTCTCATTATTTAAGGGTCATAGTGTTTCGCTAATTTTTTTTCATGAAAGTAAATTACAATATGCTTGATTATAAACTAAATAGCCATTGACTGTATTTGAATGCGTACAAAAATTAAGAGGTTTTTAAATGGTTGTAATGGGGTCAATGTGAATGATTTAAGGTGAGATAATCAAAGAAAGGATAATTCAAAGAATTTACAAATGTTTCCCAAAACACTTAAACATTTTAGATATTTGATTGAAGCATTGAGATTCTCTTAATAGGCCTTACTTTATCATATGATCTTTTTTCAATCAACATTTCTTCTTATAACACACTTTCCCTTAACTTTTAGTATACTTTGTATTTCTTTTTTTATTTTTTATTTTATTTTTTTGTTGATTCTAAAAGAGAAGGGATAAAATTTATTTATATATTTTCTTCTTCACTTTTTTATGGATTCTTTCATCACACATGACCTCTTTACATTTCTCATTGCTTCAACCAAACATCATAAATTACCCTAAACCCTTATTTGAGTAGATATGAAAAATCATTAAAGTTTAGACTCAAAGGTGAACAACTAACGAATTTTCGATTTTTATAGCAAGTAGTTGAAGGTAAAAAAATAATCCTAATTGTTTATATTATTTTAATGCATACAAACAAACTTCAATCTTGAAATGGTCACAAATCAAGTTCTAGAATATACAATCAAAGAAAATTGTGCACTCATGAAATAAAAAAAGTGTTTTATGCAATTGTCAATTCAGATCAGAACTCTTATTGTTTTGGCCCAAATTTATCACATTTGGTACATTTAGCAAAAGTTATGAAATAAGAGCCTTTATTTAACCAAATTTAATTCACAATTGTCAAATCTAATGTCTTTCATATTATTATTCTATTAACAATTTTTTTCTTCAATGAGGGTCACAGATCAACAATCATCATTATGCATACTTTTTTATTTAAAGTAGATAAATAACACATAGAACAAAGCAGAGGTAGATGATATATGTGACATTGATAATACATGATAATAAGAATATTCAATGTAAAAATTTTAAAATCTATATGACATGAATGAACTATCTAACTGTAAAACCTCCTCAAGCTTAGAAATTTACATAGTCCTCAATGTACAAATCTAAACAATAAGAGAAAGAAAAAGAAAACTCACGGGTTAGGTATGAAGTGTCATTGACTCATGTGCCAATTATAAGTGGTTGACTTCATTGGGTGTACTAGAAGTACCTGCAAAAGAAGAGAAAAAAAGTTACAAATGGACATATGTCCTAGATGGACTAGGTGCAAATATCCTGGGCAGCACCACCATTATGTTTTTTTTGCCAACACTATGTACATCCCCATACAAAGGCTCTGAACTTAGGAAGGCACTAAAGCCAATACTAAAACACTAAATTCAAAAATGTACCTCTAGCGTGGGTTGCCTCCCACAAAGCGCTCGTTTAATATCATTAGCTTGACGGTTGATGCCTACGCATCATGCAGGATCCCATGAACTCATACCACATGGTGAAGGGAATGTTTTTACTTTCGTTTTAGGTGCTTTCCCTTTCTCTCAATTATCAGATTTATGTATGACCCTCAAGCTCTCCTCATGCAGGTTGTAGGGGAGTGTTGAGCTTGCATTTATTGAATCACTACCCGCAGCCACTTCCTCATCAAAATTCGAAGTGTCACCTACCAACATGCTTCTCTCCAAGAGATCCTCATATTTCACTTTAGGTACTTCTTTCACTACTAGGTTCCGCATATCAACCTGCAACATGAGTCCTCAAGAGAAGATTATTTAATAGATTTAACAATATCAAATTCAACATTTTCATCCCCTATGCTTAGAGAAAGTTTTCCATTTTTAACATTAATTACAATACCAGAGGTAGCCAAAAATGGTCTACCTAGTATGATTGGAATTTGTGCATTTTCTTTCATCTCTAGTATTACAAAATATGTTGGAATATAAAACTTCCCAACTTTGATAGGAACATCCTCCAAGATTCCTATACGGAATTTAACTGACCTATCCACTAATTGAAGTGATATAGTAGTGGTTTTTAGGTCACCCACGTCTAATTTTTTACACGCGGATAGAGGCATGAGGCTCACACTTGCCCCTAAGTCACATAAAGCATAGTCAAAATTTGTGTTACCAATTAAGCAAGGGATAAAGAAACTACCAAGATATTTTATATTTGGAGGCAATTTATTTTGAATTAAAGCACTGCACTCCTTAGTAAAAGCAATTGTTTCATAATCCTCTAGTCTTCTCTTTTTAGATATAATATCCTTAAGAAATTTCATGTACGCATGTATCTCCTACAGTGCCTCACTAAAGGGAAGTTCGATATACAATTTCTTAAGGATATCTAAGAATTTCTCATATTTCTTTTCTAACTTTGCAATTCTCCGGGGAAAAGGAATTAGTGATACATATGGCGGTGAAGCTACATACTTAAACACATTTTCAGAATTATGTTTCTCTTCAGGGAGTTGTGTCTCATTATGTTTCGCTCTCATTTGTATATTATTCTCAGTTCATGGAACATCATTGAGTTCCTTCCTACTCCTTAATCGAATAGCCTTACAATGTTCATTATTTGGATTTTTCTCTTGCTGTCCTAGGAACATCCCTATTTGTCTATTAAAGTTGCTAGCTTGGTGGACAATTTGTGTTTCTAACATTTTTTCATGGACGGTTAGGTTTTCTATCTTAGAATTTAAACCATTTAACATATTTGCAACATTTTTATTAATCATGATTTGATCCTCTTGAAATTTATTAAGGTTAGCAAGTAATTTTTTCCTGACCTTTCGTTATTGTTATAAGAATGGGATCAATAGGAGAAGATTGTACCTGTTGAAATCGCGTTGGAGGTTTCCTATTACATTGCTCATCCTGGTGTTGATGATTTAGAGTGTTGTTACTCCTCCAGGAAAGATTGGGATTGTTCTGCCTGTATGGTGGGTTGAATTGCTGCTCACTCCTCTCCTTATAGTCATAATAATTGCATGATTCATGTTGTTCATTGGCCCAAGCTCCATGTACAGGTTCAGTGAATTGTTTGCATTCAGACCACTCATGCCCTTTTGTTCCACATTCCTCACAAGTTGTAGTAGACCCAATAACATTAGCATTATATTTTTATAGCTTTCCAAACATTTGAGAAAGGTTCTCGAGCATGAAAATTACCTTCTTCATCTGATTTCCTGAATATTATGCACCAGAGTCTCTTTTTGGATGGTGTCTCTTCTCATTCGCCCATTGATGATGATTGGAAACTACATTCTCTATGATCTTTGAAGCAACATCAATTCCTTTGCACATAAAGGCACCACCTGCTGAAGAGTCCAACAATTGTTGTGATGGAAAGTTTAGCCCACTGTAGAAGTTCTGAACCAACATCCATGGTGGAATGCCATGATGAGGGTAAGCTTCATTCAACTCATTTAATCTTTCCCAAGCTTCAGCAATCCACTCCCCATCCTTTTGAATAAAGTTTTGGATGAGGTGCCTATAGTGCATAGTTTTGGAGGAGGAAAGTATTTGTTGAGAAAAGCCTCCTCCAAAGTTCGCCATGTTGCTTTAATTTCAGCATTTTGATTTCTTAGCCACGTCTTAGCTCTGTCTCTAAGCGAATATGGAAAATGTGAAGATGAATAACATCTTCAAAAGCCCCATGGATCCTTACAGTCTCACAGAATTCCAAGAACTGAGGATATGGGCATTTGGATCTTCATGAGCTCCTCCTCCAAATTGGTTTTGCATCACCATTTTGGATCAGAGCAGATGGCAAAGAAAAGTTTTCTGCCTCAATAGCTGGGCGGATAATTCCAGGACGTGAACTACGAGCATTAGGGACTGAATAATCGGGAAGTGGTTTTTCATCCCATTTAGCCATTGTTTGTATATGCGCACATCTTTCTCTTGCTCTTTCTCTTTGTTGCCTTCTTCTTCTACGAAAAGTCATTTCTAGCTTTGAGTAGTAATTTGAACTTTGCATAAACTAAATGAGAAACCTGCAGAGGTACCAAGACAAACGAAAACGCGTGATACATTAGAGTAAAGTAATGAATTAATTGAGAATTATAGAAATTTTGACACAGTCCCCGACAACAGCGCCAAAAACTTGATAGGGCAAATCACAAGTGCATGATTATGTCGTCAAGTAATAAAGTATCGATCTCACGAGGGCTGAAAAACTCCTTTAATTATAACAATTAATTTATACTTAACTCAAATAAAGAAATAAAATGAATTTAGAACGATTGAGAAATTAACAAGAATAATTATGAAAGTATTAAAAATGATTGAACTTTAAGTTGTGAGGGTGAATTGCTCTTTGATATGTGTCATCCTCTCTCGAGCTCCGACACGTGTACTCAATTGAAGTCGCACATACTCTCGTTATATGGTTATCAATCAAATCATTTACTTGAATCTTTCTATCCAATCGCTTCGTAGCAACCCAATGTGAATTCCAGAAACCCCCGAGAATCCTAATACTACTCTCGTGCATTAGGATTCTAGTTTGAATAACTGAATGGTCAGATAGTTGGATTCACCTCTTGGTCCTTCACCAATGTATCTAAGTGGTGTAATTTGTTGGCCAGATAACTCACATGAATAAAACTCAGTTTAATGATTCAAATCACAATACTCAATGAAATAGAAGTAAGAACAAATGCTTATCGAATGTAAAAGGGCATAGCCCCAATCCCAGAAATAAAGGGAATTACTCACTCATAATGTAGAAGAGAATCCCCAAATTCTAAATTATAGAATTGTAATGTAAAGTGTAAAGTTCTTGAGAGAGAACCCTTATTTATCCTAATTGCAAAATATTAGGCTAAGCTCATCAAAACAAATCTAAAAAATAGGAATATAATATAACATCTATGACTTCTTTTGGCTCTTCATTTGGTCTTCGTATAGCCTCAACACTGAATTTCATCTTCTTGCACCCAATCTCTACTCTTTTTGGCTTTTCTCCATCCAAACTGCACAACATCGCTAAAAACATCCGCGCAACCCGAACAAAGAGAAAGAAAAGCTAAAAACAATTTTAAAGTCCTAATTATGTCCTAAAATGCAATGCAAATATAGCATAATTTCACACTCATCAGTAATCGATTACACCATGTGGGTAATCGATTACACCATGTAGGTAATCGATTACACAACACAATAAATAATTACCCAGTTGGACAAAACCGTTGGATGATCGATTACACCTTTGAGTAATCGATTACTACCTGTGAAAATTAATTTCTCAGTTGGACATACTTGTTCGATAATCGATTACATCGATCAAGTAATCGATTACTGAGAGCCGTTACACTAGTTTTCAGATTCAAATCACACAGCTTTCAACCCAAACAAAATGATTTCATTCCAAACGAATCCTACCTTTTCATTGAGATATTCTGGTTGATTGGAAAGTCTATATAAAAGTTTTGAAACTCATTTCAGACACACACATATACATAACATAACTCAGATTGAAATCACTTATTAAAACTACAATTTTCTGAAATACTTGTTCTACACTTGGTCCAACTTGTTCATAACTTTCAGAACTTGATTTGCAAAGTTGACTTAAGTGTTATTACAAGGTATTCAAACTTTCTGAACTTCAGTACTAAAGTATACATTGAGTTATTGGATTGCAAGAGTTTATAACTTCAAAATCTTGTAAAGACAATCACTGTCAAAGTTAAACATTTTCTTCATTCAAAGTATTGAAGTACGTTCTTTCACATGAGTGTGATAAGAAAGGGGATAAAGTCACTTGGAAAGTGTGTTTTCCAAAAGTGATATAAGTGTTAGAGAGTGAGTAAGGTACAATGGAATCTCGGGGTGAACAATTGTAATTACTACTCTTAATATCTAGTGAAAAAATCTCTTATGCTGCAAGAGTACTGGACCTACCTTTTAGTGGACAAGAAGGTGAATCAGTATAAAAACATTTGTATACTCTCTTCTCCTTTATCTCTTCACATTTACTTGATTATTTTTGCATATCATTTTCCGCTGCTATTAACTCTTGAATTGTGCAGAAAAGCCAATCATAGTTTTTAAACAACTAATTCACCCCTCTTAATTATCATATCAGTCTTACAATAGTATAAAGATAAGTGACTAAATTTAAAGTTGAAAAGTACCCAAGAGGTTCTTTCATGAGCATTCTAGTTCTTACCATATCTCGGGTGCATTTGGAAACGCTATAAAATAACTTATTTGGCCTATGAGATTAAAGCTTATAGTAATAACTTACATCTTTACATAAATTCTTTTTCTTAAAACTCGCAAATGGTATTTGTTTTACTCTTATATTACTTATTATGCATAGTGAAGAAACTGATGTTTTCTAAATTTGGATGATAAGTGCACAATCCAAAGTCAAGGAGATATTTAAACATGTCATTAAGGAAGGGAGAAACTGAATGTAGGAGTTGGTTTCACCTTCCAAATAAGCCCCTGTTTTGATTGTAAGAATTCCAGAGAATTAACAGCATCTTCATTGCCTCATTCTTACACCATTTTTATTGAAATAAAATTTCCTCATTTGTTAACGTAGGATTCTTATTTATTGATAGAGTAAGTACCAATTTTAATCTCTCATATTATTTTTTGACCTTATCAGTTTAGTCCTTAAAATAAAAATGGTCCCAAATTTTTTAAATGGGAGTCAAACTAGTGTTTTTGGGATCAAATTAGTCTCAAAAAAGTATTGTAAAACATGCTAAAAATGACTAATTTGACTCATATTTGAAATTTTTTAGGACCATTCTAAATCTTTTCCTTTTTAAAAAACTAAACTGGTAATGTCAAAAAATATGAGAGACTAAAATGAGTATTCTTTATTAATAATACTCAGATCAAAAAATAGATATTATTCTTAATTTTAAAAAATATCTAAATGTATTAAATTATAAAATATTGTGTAGAATTCAAATAAGAATAAAGTTGTTATTTTCAGCCTGGAATGCTCTAAGCTGAAAAACTGATCCTGTTCAATTGCTACATCAGGCTGCTTTGGGCACCATGTTGGTTTTGTGTTTTGTTTGTGAAAGTCTCTCTTGTCTTAGTAATAGCACGTGCTCTTGCATGTGGACTTTTCTCAACTCCGTCTTGTCTATAATTCTGATTTGGCCACTGTACAGTATTAGAGATCAATCAAATGGATTTATTACTCAAATTGATAAATATCAGAAATATATGTAAGGGTTAATCTAATGTCTTTCCTACCAAGAGAATTGCTCTCCTCAATAATGAAATTCTTCATCTGAAGGATGGACATTTGTTCTTACCTTTAAATTAAAGAAGAAAAAAATTAAATTAAAGAAGAAATTCTTCATTTGAAGGATGGATATTTGTTCTTTCATGTGCTGAGGATACATTTTGTATTATATTTTTAGTTTTAGTTTATAAGATGTGAGATTATAATTTGTTAAGATGATAATTTGTTTATATTTAGATACATTAGCTAAAAACTGAATATAAACTAATATGTTTTATTTGGGTAAGGTAGAAAAATTGTTTATTTGTTTATGTTATAATTATTTTGGTTGTTTTTACACTATTTTTTAAATATAAATTTTTTAATATGTACCATCATATATATTTTTACTTTAATTTTTTAAATTTTTAATATTGCATAACAAAGACTATAAAATATATTAAATAAAATACAATATAAAAATCAATATCAACATTAAAAACATGACACACAAATAAATAGAAGTTGCTAAACTTGAATTAAACAATTCACAAAATAAATAATAAACAAATGTCAAGTTTTATAATGGGGTAAAATGAGAAGTTGAAAAATTAAACAAAGAATAAGCTAACCTAAAGTAATCTAACCCATGATTTTGGAGCTTCTACTTTTGGGTTTTCTTTTTAAAAAAACTGAGTTTATTATTTTATTTGGTTGCTAAACATACATAGTTGTATTTTTAAGCTTATTTTTCAAAAAATAAGCAAAAACCCTAAGTTTTCATCCATACCAAACATGCACGAAATATGAAGTAACTTGTAAAAAGAAGTACTTTATTCACTATTATTTTATTGTATATCCTTCATTGAAATTGTTGACTAGGAAACCTTCATCAGGTTTAATTGTATATTACACTCCACATAGTGTTTAAAATAAAGAATCAGATTTGGTTGTAAACTTGTAATAGTTACACCAACCTTATATTAGCTTATGAGAAACCTCAAGAGCCTAAGACAAAAATATGTATACTATATGGAGTGGCCAATGCAAAGAATATTTTGAAATAGACAGGAGAGTCTTATATAAAAAGTATTTAGACAACAAGTCTACAAGGACTTGGTTAAAAAACTCTAGCAAACCACAAGCCTAAAAGAGACTGAGTTTAAAAGAGGCTCTATCACTTGTTTGATCTTCAAGAGGCTAGGTTGAAAATAATACGTGGACATTTTCTGTCCTAAAAACATGCACTAGAAAAATACTTAATTATTAAATTTTTAACTTAAATATTTTTTTAATCAATCACAAGTAGTGATACATATAGTAATACACTTTGTGCGATATCGGATGTGCTCCCGAAAGTAATACTTATAATAAGGAGGCTTGAGAGTATAGGTTGAAAAGAATACTTAAATTTATGAAGAAGGTTTGTTAACTTGTAAAACATATGAATTGATGAGGGATACTAGAATACGTTAGACTTTCCTTATGATTGACGAATTATCAATTTTCTAAGAATCTTGAATATCATGATTCTCATGTAAACAAAGAAGAATATAAATACATACCTAGATTCACGTTCATATTATTTTCCTTTTGGTATGTCTTAAGAGTGTTGGTGGTATGATGATCTTCCTCAGCCAAATCCTGGAATTCCTCAATGGACTTTCGTTTTCTATTTGATGGGGAGAAAGGAAAACTATTTCTTATTTGATGTGTTTGGGACCATAACCATTCCTGATGAGTTAACATGTAGGGTTTTATTATCCCCTATGGACTAACTTGGGTATTCATTCGTTAAGACCACATCAGTTTTACAAGTCTTACGAGTTGTCAACATTAGACTACTTATTTTATAATCCTTTAAATAAATAGTTGATATAATTATATTGAATATATGATATTCAAACATTAATTAGAAATAGAGTAATTACTTATTTGGGTCCCCACATATTTTTTGTGTGCTTCAACTTAGTCATTCATAAATTTAAATTATCATTTTAGTAATCAGATTTTAAAATGTAGACCCGTTTTACTCCCTCAGTTATTCCTCGTCTCTTAACATTAACAAAATTACTCACATGACACGTTAACTGCACATGTTGCAACACGTGGCGATTCAATACTGAAATTTTATGCCAACTAGGGATGGAAATGGGTACCTAGGTCTGTGGGTACCTGCAACAACTACCCGCAACATGTTGGATCTGGGTCCGTGTTTTTGGACTCGTATGCAATGAGACCCGAGATTTTAAGACCTGTTGTTGGATGAGTCTGAGTCTCGGTCATGGGGTACCCAGACCCATGGATATCCAAACCCGCTATTCCTTCGTATATACATATATATATATATATATATGAAGAGATATTCGTTTACACCCAAGTTAAGTTACACTAGTTACACTCAATCTTAGCTATTCATTTTCTTAGATCAAACGAACCAAATGAATGAAACTTAAAAGTTATTTAAGATTTCTCTTTTTCTCTCTCATCACTTATTGCACTCACCTATTTGGTACGTTAGATCTAAGAAAATGAATGTCTGAGATCGAGTGTAACTAGTGTAACTTAACTTGGATATAAACAGATCCCACCTATATATATATATATATATATATATATATCGGAGGGGATCCACTTACTCCAAGAGTAAGTTTAAATAACTTACTCAACATCTAGACCGTCATTTATTGGGAAATCCAATGGTTTGAATAAGTGAGTAGATATATACCACCAGATTTCCATAGAATTGATGACTAAGATATATAATATGTGGATCCCTATATATATATTGTTAATTTGTAAATATGATGTTATTAAACAATGATGCTACATTGTTAAGTAGTGATGACATATTATGTTATTAATTGATATGTGTAATATAATATTATGTTGATTGAAAAATTCTTATTGAAATTAATTTTACGTCATAATGTTGAAAAGTCAATTTAAAACTTTAAATTATTTTTCATAATTTCTTCTTCTGTTGATTACCTAAATAACATATAAGATTGTAATAAACAAATATACAATTACATAAATTATTGGAAATTATTTTTAATGTTTTTTAATTTGTGAGTACCTGTAGATCAGCTAGGTACCCAAAGACCCGTGGGTAGCAGACCAATGAGTATTAACATAGGTCTAGGGCAGGTATGGGTCCAAAAATAAAGCAACAGTACATATCTCAGTAATACACTACCTGGACCTAACCAGACCTATTGCCATCCCTAATGCCAACTCATTGAAATAATCATCTTCCCTCTCACCAGCTCCAAAAAAAAAAAAACTCATTTTAACATATGACATAGATAAGTTGAAGAGAGAGTTTGAGACAATTATGAAACACATAAAGAATAACTAACAATATAAAAATATAGATCCTCAATTCATGCAAAAAGATTACTTCGATAATAATAATAAATTTGGATAGTAATATTAATAGAAGCATGCTAGGTTTTCTTCTTGCATAGGTCAGCTGGGTTTTAAGTATAAGTCAATTTTACATATGCATATTTAAAGACTTTAATTTTATGTGTGAAAATGCATATTTAAAGCCAGCCAGGTTCAATTTCTTGCCTTGACTTTTTCCACTTCAATTTATTTGTCAAATTTGAAGACAAAAATGTTCATATTCATTTTTCATTTTTCACAAGTTATGTATTAATTATTCTGAATACCCATCTTTATTCGGCCCAAAATATATATTTCTAAATAATAATAAGGGAATGGAGTATCTCCTTGTATAAGGAGATAATTTATCTCCTCCTGCCAGTGAAATCATGACATGTGTCATGTTTCATCATTTTCTATAAAAATATTTTTAAAAATAAACAAAATAGCACACATGTCACATTTTTACTGGCTAGAGGAGATAAGTTATCTCATTATATGAGGAGATACATTATTCTCTAATAATAATAATATAAAAATGTGTTTTTATAAAGAGGTTTAGTAGACTCAATGACCCAATGTATAAAAAAGGAAATTTCAACTTGAATTTTCAAAATGTTTAAATGAACTTCTTAATCCTTAATGAAATGATTTTTTTCCAATTCATAATCCTTAATGAAATGACTTTATTTTACTCTCATGAGTTACAATAATTTTCAAACGTTAAAAAATAGTTTGGGGTATTTTCAATTAGAGAAAATAAATATCCTATAATTAATGGTATCATATTGTAGGAGATCATAACTCTATTGTTCTAATATGGTGATCCTTAACCTTAACGTATATCACACACCATATATTTAATTTCTATTATTATGCAACAATAATTGTAATTATCATTAACATCATTTAGAATCACAATTATAATTATTAGCATGATTCTAGGATCATGATTGTATCATTTCTACATGTATTTAAACATTCCTAATCTATACAATAACATAAATATTCAATATCATTTTCTTTCTTGGTATCAGAACACTTAAACAAACTCAAACAAAAAAAATGACATTCCTTCAATGGTTTTTGTCAAGCTGGGCAGAGATAACTATCCTATATGGAAATCATTGGTCTTACCATTGATTAGAGGCTGCAAACTCGATCGCTATATGCTAGGGACAAAAGAATGTCTAGAACAATTCATTACCACATCTGATACAACCAAGAAATTCAATCCTAACTATGAGGATTGGCAAGCACATGATCAAGCCCTCTGAGGATGGCTGATGAATTCTATGTCAATTGATGTTACAACTCAGTTGCTGCATTGTGAATCCTCCAAGGAACTTTGGGATGAAGCTCAAATTCTTGCAGGTGCACACACCAGATCAAAGATCATCTACCTAAAATCAGAATTTCACAACACACGCAAAGGAGAGATGAAGATGGAGCAATACATTTCTAAGATGAAGAATCTTGATGACAAGTTAAAACTGACAGGATCACCCATCTTTGGCCCCGATCTGATGATTCAGACACTAAATGGGTTGGACTATGAATACAATCCATGGTAGTTAAATTGTCTGAATAAATCAACATCAATTGGTTTGATTTGTAAACTCAATTATAACATGCCCCAAGTTGAATTTGCTTTCATTCAACTTTTTCCTTCTCCCTCCTATTTTCTGCCGATGCATTTCTGGCAAACTTTCCGCCCTTTCTTTTCGTGGTACTAAGAATTAGCACAGGTAGCCATATTGTGGGAATTTCGAGAACTGACACTAGTAGTCAGTATTGAGGGAAAGGAATTGGCATAGGTAGCCATATTGTGGGCCTTTCGAGAACTAACATTGGTAGTCATTGTTGTGGGAAGAGAATTGGCATGGGTAGTCATATTGTGGGTATTTTGAGAACCTAGGGACAACGTGATTGATAGTCTGCTTGCACATTTTTGGCAGTGCCACGAAACGTCTTGAAGAGAGTGACCTAGTCGTGACTCAGCCAATAAGTATTATTTCGTGCCATTTAGAATTGTTGCAAGCTACGGTAACATGTTAAAATGGTAGGAGGCATGAAAAAGATTTCTTGGTGAATCAAGAAAGATGAGAGAAGAGAATATTATTCATTGAATATTGAATAGATGGAAAAACAAAATTACATTGAATTCTTTATATAAAGGATATAAAAACTAACTATCCTAACTAAACTAACTAACCAACTAACAAAAGCTCAACTATTTTAAGATTCCCCCACAAGCTGGAATGTATTTACCATTCCAAGCTTGAAATAATTGTGTTGAACACCACACATACTCTAACCTCCTATGGCTGGTGAGTGAATCTTTAACTACCATTCTTGAAATCTGAATGTGAAGCAATACTACGCTTAATCACCATTTGGCAGAAGCAATTTCATCCAACGCTTAACCATCTTTTTGATAGAAGCAAACCAATCATAACAGATGAAAGAGAGAAATTAGATGGACCTTAATCTTGATCCTTATATGTTTGCTTCAATGATGAAAAATTACACACTATAATGTTGTGTGTTTAATGAGAGAGAGGTAAAGAATATAGAGTAGAAAAGAGAAGAGATAATTGGAGGGTAATGATAAAGAATAAGAAAAGAATGTGTAATATGTGTGATAAAAAAATTTAAAACATTGTCACTTGAGAAAGGCATGATGAGTCCTTGATTGGTCAAGTGTAATTATCCACCTTCTTGAATCATGAGTTTCACTTCAATCAGTAAAAGATAAGCAATCGAAGCATAAGATGCTAAACATGTTATTATAAGAAGACTAGATTAGAGTTCAAGAAGGATTCTATAGAATGAGAGTCTAAGCAAATGAGAAACCCTATCTTTCTCTCGTTTTAAGCATTACTCAGCTTTAAGCATATAATCAATACAAGAATCTTCTAAAATCCAATTTGAAGCCTTTTGAGAATAATATGCAGAAGTGTCTTTGTGCATGAAAACTTCAACATTATTAGATAAAATATCACGAATAACACAACAATCAGAATCGAAAGATACACGATTACCTTTATCGCAGAGTTGGCTTATACTCAACAGGTTATGTTCTAGTCCTTCAACATAAAGGACATTATCAATTAGAGTTTGGGATGAGTTACCAACTGTTCCAGTGCCAAGTATCTTTCCCTTGTTGTTGTCTCCATAAGTGACGTATCCTTTTCCTTTAAGTGAGAGATCCAGGAAATTTGATCTGTCACCTGTCATATGTCTCGAACACCCACTGTCTAAGTACCATTTTTGTCCATGTGTTCGGAGACATACCTGCAAAATAGATTACTTACTTTTCTCAGGTACCCA
>NC_032010.1:9444036-9451867 GCF_001865875.1 Lupinus angustifolius | reverse complement strand
TTCTTGAGTCCTCCTTTTCTTTTAATGAATTTGCTAAATTTTCGGACTAGGAGACCCATAGTTTCATCATCTAGATCGGAATCAGATTCATCATCAATTTTCTCTTCTTTTTCTTTGGAGGTCGTGGCCTTCAATGTGATGCTCTTCTTCTTCCGGTCTGATTCTTCGTTCATAGTCAAGCGACCCAGCTCCATTTCGTGCTCTTGAAGCTTTCCAAATAGAGTGGCTAGAGGCATAGAGTCCAAGTCTTTAGACTCAACAATTGCAGTTACCTTTGGTTGCCATTTCCTGTCAAGACAACGCAAAACTTTATTAGTTAGTTCACCTCTAGCAAATGATTTATCGAGAGCAACTAATATAAGACCCTTTTATCCTAAATTGGACTTCAATAGAGTTTCTACGTTTTAAGCGCAAAAGACATGATGACGACTCCGAAAGAATTATTAATTTTCAAGTTTAATTTTATTTATTCGAATCACCTAACTAATATAAGATTAATGACCACCCATAAATAATAGACAATAAAATAAAAAAATTAATAAACCTTTTTTAAGGAGTACATGTATTTCATTTCTTAAATCCACGTCGTAATGAGACAAATAAATTGAGAATAACATTTTAAAAGTTTATTATTTTTTTTAGTACATTTGAAGAAAAAGTTAATTATATTATAAAAACTTAATCCATATACTTAATTAATTAGTGTTTATATATTTTTTAGGCTTTTAGGTTAAGGACTTTTCCATAGATATATTTCTACAACCAGTCAAATTTACTTCAATAATGCAATTTTTTAAAAATAATTATGTAAATAGAGCAGTTTATAAACTATTTATCAATTTGTGGATTGTTCAAAAAATATTTATCAAAATGAGATTGTCAAAATAAATTATTTACTAAAATAAGACAGTCAAAGTAAATTTATTATCAAATTATTTTTGCAAATGATACGTGTTGGTTTCTGATTAGTACTAAAAAAGTTCTAAAAAAAACTGAAAAACTGAATAAAAGGTGAGTTAAAATAAGGTTGAGAATGAATATTCATAGGGAGATTTGGGTGGTTGGTGGTTATAAAGTTGGGGTTTAGGGGTATAAAATGATATATTTGGATGGAATGAGGTTTTAAATAAGAGATATAAAATAAATTGTTCTATTATTTAAATAAAAGTTAAAAATAACCTAAATTTTTCTAGAATTTAAAAAAAATTGATTTTAAAAAACAACCAAAGAAAAGGGAGACCAATGATAAATTGACACGTGTCATGGCAAAAATAATTTAATAATTGGTTGATTTTTACTACCCAATATTAGTAAATAGTTTATTTTTACTATCCCATTTTGGTAAATATTTTTTTTACCACCCGTAAATTGGTAAATAGTTTATAAACTGTTCTATTTTTAAAAAGTGTATTATTGAGATAAATTATCCCTATAATTTATAACTTTTTTATATATATATATATATATATATATAATATTAATTGAAGTTAGCAAATATAACTAAAGTTGGATAATAAGGTACCTATAATAGCTACCCGAATGTTACTCATACTTGTATGAGTTTTATATGTATTTTTATGGATACCCAAAGGTGTAGTTGTACCCCCATGTTCTTATAACTAATTAATCCAGATTTGCTAACTTTTCTAAGTACTTCTAAAGATTTGAGAAAGCAACAGAACCATGGGAGCATGTTCTATATACCAAACACTTCTTAATTACCAGAACCACAACGATGATGAAGATCTCTTGTATTTATTGATGTCCCTAATGGTGTACCAAGCCAATCAAAATGTGTATGTTTAATGAAGGGTAATGCTATAATTACATATATTTCCAGTAACTTGGGCACATATACCACTACAAGATCTATTAGAAATTAGGGAACAAGGTTTGAAACTTTTATAAATGAGATATAACCAGATGACATTTTTATCTTTAAGTATAAGTGTAAAAATAATAATTTAACTCTATAATACTTGAGACATTCTTTCCCATTCAAGTAATGGGTGCTATTAGGAGAATTTGACCAAAAATAATTATGTTTTCGTATCTATATTATTGTTCTCTTATGTGGAAAAAGTCATTGGTTACTTCTAGTTTTGTTGTCATAATCTTGATCTTGAGTTGGGATCATGGTTATTTATTTCTCTCTCCACCAAAAAAATCCAAACACTTAATAATTTATTGACAACTTAGCAGTGTATCTGTGCACTTATATGGGATACTTCTTTGTTTATGCATAATGCACAAATAATGTACATATATTTTATAAAATTAATAAATTATATATTGAACCATATTTGTTTTTGCATTCATATAGTTGCAATGTAACACCGTGTTTTTCCGAGCACATTTAATTAAGCAATTAGTTGTTAATGAATTAATTATAGAAGTTAATCAGTAACGTTTAAGGCTAAACATCATTTGAGTTTTAGTCTTGTATTATAATATTCTTGTTTTCCATATTTTTTTCAAGATTTTTGGAGAATAAAAGTTTCCAAGACGATTTCGGGTCGTTTTATCGAGTTTTCGCCTCGTGTTTGAGTTCCGTAACTCAGAATTGAATTCCGATTTTGCATTTGGCTTCGAAATATTATTTCTAGTCAAAATAGACACCAATTTTGTCCGTAACTCATCTCTAGATAGTTTTCCCCTTGAAATTCAAGTTTCGACGTTTCAGGCAAAAAACCTAAATCGGTAGATCATATATTTCCCGACGAAGTTATCCGGTAATAATTGGGCACGACTTCAATTGAGAAATCACGTCGCATCAATAAAGTCGGAGTATTAATCACATCATGGGTCAATGATTTGTCAAACAAGCAAAGTCAAAGCTTCCATAATTCCCTAAATCACTCACCAAATCTCCTCACTCCAGCACCATTAGACACATCACCTAAGCTAGCCTAAAGTTAGATTGCCTCTCATTAATTTTCAGATTTGAGAGAGGGTGAGACTCTCCTATAAATACCTCACCCATCCTCTCATTTGTACACTAATTTTCCTAAAGAAAGTTAATGTATTCTTTCTCTTTTTCCCTTCTCCATTTTTCTCCACATACACCATGAGAAAATCATGATCTCTTAGCATGTTATCTTAGTATGTTATTCATGAAGTTGAGTTTATGTTTGTTTTCTTTATATATTTTGTAAGTGATGACTAAAGGGGATGATAATGAAATCATATGAATCTTTGTGTAGTTTTTGACTTATGTAAAACTTAAAATTTCTTCCTTGTTCTTAGATGGAAAAACTATATCTTTGGACAAGGTTAGATAAGTTTATTTGCTTTAGAAATATTGGAAATTATTGTCACTATTTGAATGTGTTTAAAGATGATGATTTCACATCAAAGGAACCTTTGTTGTGTTTAAGAAAAGTTTATGTCTATTCTTGAAAGTTCAAAATGTTTATGAGTTTTTGTTGAAAAATTTTCATTTTTAAAAGGTATTATGTGTAAAAGGTTGTTTAGCATATGTTATTCTTTGATTTCCAAGTTAAAGTAATGATTTGGGATAAAAGATGATTTATTAAAGTCTTGACTTCCTAAACTTACAGTGTTATGAAGTTTTGGATAGTAAAGTAGTAAAAGTGTTAACTTATGATTTATAGTTCATGATTATGAAATCAACACCTATTAACCCTTGAGGTTATCCTAAAATTTGGAGGTGTTGATATGATCATGAAATTAGTTGTGTTTTCTTTAGTAGCATACTTTAAATGAGGAGATTGACCTAAAAAGTCTTGACTTTATAAACCTAAAGTGTTATGAAGTCTTAGATAGAAAAATGATTTAAAAGTGTTGATCTTGGTTAAGTTAGCTTACTTTAAAGTGGTAAGATTGACTTGAAAAATCTTGATTTAAAAAATCTTGATTGAAAAAGATTGATTTTGTTTAAGTTGGCTTACTTTAAAATGGTAAGTCTAGCTTAATAATCTTACTTAAAAAGGTTAATCTTAATAAAAATGTTTTACTTGCAAAAGATAAGTTTTATGAATAATTATCATTACCGGAAAAATGTAATCAAGTGGAAATACATGTCTAGAAAAGTTATGTCTAAGAAAAGTCTTGGTATTTAAGTGTGTCTTTACAACCCACCTCTCTTTTCTGGGAACACTAACCTGGTGCATATCCATAGATTATGACATGATTTCGTTATAAGCTTTGTTAAAACTTTACTTTAGAAAGTGTCATTGTGTTGTAAGACTTTCAATGATAAATGATGATTCAAGAAATACCGAACCTTGAATCGGGTGGATGAAAGTGATTAAGTTCATTTTAGATCTGAAGTTTTATTTTCGCGTCAAATGTTATTTCTTAAGAATAATAATTATCAAAGTGACCTAATTAGCGTTATTTTGATTTTGGCGTGATGAAGAGTTCGAGAAGAGAACCGACGAATTAAGCTCACCTGGAATCGAGGAAACAATCCGCATGACACACTCAGGTGAGGGATAAAACATCGTGACACAATGGTGTCGGAATATGCTTCAGGACCTCCAAACTCCCTCACAAGTTTGGAGTTGTCTTGGGTATTAAGAAAGCTTGTACTTAATCAATTTTCTGTTTTGTTTGGATTAAGTACAACAACATTTCTTATGCTGAATTATGTTAGATTATGTATGAATATGTCATGATTATTCCTGTTTAATATTGCTCGAATAACTGTTCTAAGAATTATATGTATGAGATAATTTATAAATTCAAGGTTTAAAAACATGTGTTATAAATGAGAAAACTTTTCATTGAGAAAAAAATTTAACTAAGTTTCAGGCTTTTCTCGCTTGAGCGAGACAGGTCTCGCTTGAACGAGAAGTGTCCATAGAAAACGGGTTTTCTCCCTGGGGCGAGACAGCTCTTGCCTGAGCTGAAATATGCACAAAGAAAACTGGTTGTTTTCTTGCTTAAGCGAGACAACTCTCGCTTGAGCCACACATGCCTTATAAAAATGGTGATTCCTAGCTTGAGCAAGATAGCTCTCGCTTGAGCGAGAGGGCTCCATACAGACAAGACTTCTTAAGTCGTCTAAACGATAACTCTCACGTGTGCGAGAGTCTAATGGCATTTTTACCATCAAGAATTCATTCACTTCCAATCCCATTCAATAAAATCTAAAACACCTTTATTGGAGATAATGTTCTTTCAATAAGTAAATGTTGAAAAGATGAATGATTATATGAAACTCTTGGAAACGATACAAAGAAGAGTTGCCATATATAAAGTGATGTATGTAAAGAATTGCATGGTTAAGGACGAGGCCCGCAAGTATTATATTATACTCACGTAGCGAGATCGTCTAACCGTTAGTGGCTTGGCTTGAGAGCCGTCTAGGGTGATTCAGCGATGATTCGTAGTGGTGCTGAGAAGTATTATATGCCCATGCAGCGAGATCGTCTGACTATAAGAGGCTTGGCTTGAGAGCCGTCCAAGGTGATTCAGTGATGGTTCGTAGTGGTGCTGAGGTTTATTCTCTGTGGTTTAAATGTTAAGATTGGGTCTCACTAGAAGCATTCCCGATGGGAGATGTCTTAGGATAGGCAGATCGTTATAAAAGATGTATTAAAAGATTTAATTTGCTAACTTCTGTTAGTGTGCATATTAATTGTGAATAATGAAGTAGAGGAGATGAAATTTACGGGAGACGAACGAGCCCCGAGATGTTGAGAGAGACGGTGATGGCGGTGATTCATCAGCAAATTCTTGTGGGAGAGTCTAGGTGAGACGAGTCCCATGTATTCTTGGATGAGGTATTTTGTTGGATCAGACAATGCTCATAGTGAAAACTACACGATCTCTGCAACCCCTCTTTGCAATCAGGATCGATGAAAGGAATGCCTAGAAAGTGTTTGATATGACACCATCCTGAAATGGACAGTTTCGTTGGAACAGATCGATCATATATATATATATATATCCTTGTGAGGAATAAGTTTTGGTGCGATCAAATTGTGAAGAAGATCTTTGCTCCTGACCTTGGCACGGTTTTGATGAAGACACCAACATCACCAAAAAGAAGAAAAGGAAAAATACTTATGAAGGCAAAGAAGGAATACTTATGAAGACAAAGAAGAATAAAGCTTCAAGAAGATTAGATTAAGTCTCTATAGGTACTTCTATCCTAAAACTCTTACTTATGCAAAGTAGTAATGCTCAAACTATTTTAAAGAATAATGAAACACTTTGCAAATACTTAAAACAATTTTTTGAAAAGATGTGTAACAGGTTACTTCATTCAAGTAACAAGTTACATGTGAGAGAAAAAGAGTTATCCAACTTAAAACTACTCAAAGTAATCCATTACTACAGTTGAGTAACAGATTACCAGTTTTACAAAAGTTGAGTTACCAATTAACCAAATGATGTAATCGATTACTCAAAATCGAATTTAAAAATTAAGTGGACAATATGTTTGGGTAATCGATTACCCATTGTCAATAATCGATTACTGAGGACTGTTGAATGAGATTTCAGATTTCAAAACGAAATGGTTTCACTCCAAACAACTCCTACACTTTCAGAAAGGCACCTTGGGTGTTTGGGAAATCACAACAATAACACACAACTTTCATACAACTCGCATAAATTCTGTCATTGTTTTTCTGCACTTTTTGCACTGAGCTCTTAAACTTTCAACAGAGAATTTATTCTGAGTAATTGCTTCAAAAGCTTTCACAAATATATTGAGCATTATTACCAAGCATATAAAGAGAGTTGATTGTATTGCAAGTGATATAATATTTCATACTTGTAAAGGCAATCCAAATTCATTGTTCTAATTCTTCATTCATTGCAAACAATCTTTCTTTCACATCGTGTGAATAGAAAGGGGATAAAGTGACTTGGAAAAGTGTTTTCTAAGGTATAAATATTAGTGAGTGTGTAAGGTACAGAGAGATCTCAGGGTGATATATTGTAATTACAACTCATAATATGTAGTGGAAAATCTCTTGCGCTGCAAGAGTACTGGACGTAGCCTTCGGTGGACAAGAAGGTGAACCAGTATAAAATACTTGTGTACTCTCCTTTCCCTTTCCTCTTTAATTTATACTTGTTTATTTTCTGCAATATTATCCGCTACACATTAACTCTTATATTTTGCAGAAAAAGTTACTATAATTTTAAGTCAACTAATTCACCCCCCCTCTTAGTTGCAATCATGTTGTTACAATTGGTATCCGAGTTATATTTGAGTCAGATGCTCTCAAATCCGATCCTAAATCAAGATGGCCTCAAGATCATTCCTAGGAGAAGGGTCCAACATTAACCGCCCTCCAAGCTTTGTTGGAGAATGTTATAACTTCTGGAAAATAAGAATAAGGATCTTTATTGAGTCCCAAGACTTAGATATATGGAACACAATTGAAGAAGGACCATACATACCATTCACTATTATCAACAGTATAAAGGAAACAAAGCTAAAATCATCATGGAACGATGAAGACAAAAAGAAGGTACAATATGATTTAAAGGCAAAGAACATTCTCACCTCCGCTCTCGGTATTGATGAATTCTTTAGAGTATCAAATTGTAAATTTGCAAAAGAAATGTGGGATACTCTAGAAACCACACACGAAGGAATAGAGGAAGTAAAAAGATCAAGATTCAACACTCTTTCTTTGGAATACGAAATGTTTCGTATGAAGCCTGGAGAGAAGATTCTTGATTTACAAAAGAGATTTACTCATCTTACCAATCACCTTCTTGCACTTGGCAAAGTTCTATCAAATAGTGACTTGAACTTAAAAGTTCTTAGATCACTCACCAGAATATGGCAACCAAAGGTAACTGCAATTTCTGAAAAGAAAAGTTTATCCAAAATGTCTTTGGC
>NC_032010.1:9442632-9443936 GCF_001865875.1 Lupinus angustifolius | reverse complement strand
ACTAGAACTTAGTCAACTTGATCAACACGAGGAGCAAGAAAAGAAGAAGAAAAATATTTCTCTAAAAGCAAAAGTTGATAGTTATGACTCATCTGGAGATGAATCAGAAAAGGATGATACAGAAGATATAAGTCTCTTCGTAAAGAAATTCAGCAAGTTCCTAAAAAGGAACAAAGACGCAAAAACAGGTCAAACAAGGAAATTCAGCAAAAGCAATGATGCTTCCACCTCAAGTCAAAATTTTACATGTTTTGAATGTGGCAAACTCAGTCACATGAAGATGGATTGTCGAAACTTGAAGAAGGGTTCCTTCAAGGGAAAGAATGATTTTAAAGACTGGACGAAGAGCATACATTGCTTGGGAAGACAATGATATAAGTTCTGTATCCGAAACAGAAAATGAAGAGTATGCACATCTATCACTTATGGCATCTCATCATTCTGATGATGAAGAGGTAAACAACTCTAATATGTTTTCTTCTTCCGAACTTTAATCCGCATTTAATGATTTACATGATGAATATGTTAAGTTGTAAAAAATGTTTCTAAAACAAAAATCTGAAATAGATGCATTTAGAAACAAACCTTCTTCATCCTCTTGTCAAAACTGCGTAACTCTTGAAAAGAAAGTATTAACATTAAGTCTCGAACTAAATAAAATAAACAAAAGTGGTAAAAGCTTAGAAAAGATTATCAATAATCCAAGACACTCAATAGACCGAAGAGGTCTTGGCTATTCAAAAAGCCATGGTTTCAGGAAACCAAGTGTCCAAAAGAAAATAAACTTTCAAAAGAAAAGTTTCCATACATTTGAAAAATCTAGAAAGCACTTTCATCAACCCATATGTACATACTGTAAAATTTATGGGCATACACCAAACACATGCATGATTAGAAAATATGGTGTACCCCTAGGAAAATTTAAATGGGTCGAGAAAGGTACTAACCATCTAGGATCCAAAGAATATTGGATACCTAACAAAACTTAATTTAGTTTTTAGGAAAACATGAGAGCCACCTACAATTTATGGTACCTGGATAGCGGCTGCTCAAAACACATGACGGGCGATAAAAGTAAATTCTCTGTCCTCACTCCAAGGGACAAAGGATATGTCACATATGGTGACAACAACAAGGGAAGAATTCTTGGAGTTGGTAGAATTGGAAAGCCACCATCAACAACTATAGAAGGTGTACTATATGTTGAAGGACTTAAACATAACCTTCTAAGCATAAGTCAATTATGCGACAAAGGATTTCAAGTGGCGTTCTACCCAAATAAATGCATCATTGAAAGTAAGGAT
>NC_032010.1:9441926-9442532 GCF_001865875.1 Lupinus angustifolius | reverse complement strand
AACATGTTTAGTAGCTAATGATAATCATGATGCATGGCTTTGGCATAGAAGAATTGCTCACATTCACATGGAACATTTGAATAAACTTATTAAGAAAGATTTACTTGTCGGTTTACCCAAAATGAAATTTGTTAAAGACACTCTATGTAGTGCTTGTCAAATGGGTAAACAAACAAAAACTTCTTTCAAACCAAAGCACATGGTTTCTTCTGATAGACCGTTACAACTACTTCATATGGATTTATTTGGTCCCTCAAGGACAAAAAGTTTTGGTGGAAATTACTATGCTCTTGTTATAGTAGGCGATTTCTCTAGATATACCTAGACTCTCTTCTTAGTACATTAGAATGAGGCATTCAAAGCCTTTAGCATTTATGCTAAAAGAGTTCCAAATGAAAAATCTCTAAAAATCGCTGCTATACGAAGTGATCATGGGGGAGAATTTCAAAACTCCTCTTTTGAGGAATTCTGTGATGATCTTGGGATCAACCACAATTTTTTCGCTCCTAGAACACCTCAACAAAATGGTGTTGTAAAGAGAAAGAATCGGTCATTAGAAGAACTGGCTCGAACAATGTTAAATGAAACTAACCTCCCAAAATACTT
>NC_032010.1:9440502-9441826 GCF_001865875.1 Lupinus angustifolius | reverse complement strand
AAATTTGTGTAGTGAATTTGGCAAAATGATGCAAGGAGAATTTGAAATGTCCATGATGGAAAAGTTGAACTACTTTCTTGGACTACAAATCAAACAGCTTGATAATGGCATATTTGTGAGTCACACCAAGTACTGCAAGGATTTACTAAAAAGATTTGATATGGGTGACTGCAAGCCAATAACTACTCCTATGAGATCTAGCACATACATTGATACCGATGAAAGTGAAAAAATTATTGAAATATCAAAATATCGAGGTATGATTGGGTCTCTTCTATATTTAACTGCTAGTAGACCTGATATTATGTTCAGTGTATGTCTGTGTGCACGTTATCAGTCTAAACCAAAAGAATCACATTTAGTTGCGGTTAAGAGGATTATGAAATATTGAAAAGGTACAACTGAAGTTGGACTATGGTATCCAAAAGGAAGTATTTGTGAACTAGTTGGATATTCGAATTCAGATTTTTCCGGATGTAAATCCGAAAGGAAAAGTACAAGTGGTACTTGTCACATTTTAGGCAATGCTTTAGTTTCTTGGTCTTGCAAGAAACAAGCATGTGTTGCGCTAAGTACTGCTGAGGCTGAATATATAGCAGCAGGTAGTTGTTGTGCCCAAGTGTTGTGGCTTAAGCAACAATTACGAGATTATGGCTTAGACTTAGGCTGCACTCCGCTGAAATGTGATAATACTAGTGCTATAAACCTTATAAAGAATCCCATTATGCATTCTAGAACCAAACACATAGATATAAGGCATCACTTCTTAAGGGACCATGTTCAAAAGAAAGATGTATCTCTAGAATTTGTTGATACTCATAACCAACTTGCAGACATTTTCACTAAGCCCTTGGCAAAAGAACCTTTCTACAAAATTACACTTGAATTAGGCATTCTTGATAAAGCTTACCTGTCTTAAACATGCAACATGCTTATATGATTATATGTTTGCTTCATTATTATTATCTGAGGCCTACTTGATCTTTAATATATTTATTTGTGTTCAAAAACTTAAATTTTTGGGTTAAAAATCATTTTTATAGCTTAATTTTGCCTAAAAATAAGTTTTTCCGGGGTAAGTAATCGATTACACTGAAGAGTAACCAATTACAGGGTGAAACAGCGTGTTTCAGTAACCGATTATCCAAAGTGAGTAATCGATTACTTAAAGCTGTTGTTTGAAAATTTTAAAAATTTTGTTTTGAGTAACCGATTACTCTGTGCCGTTATATATGAAATTTTTGCAATTTTTAACTTTTTCAAAACTCATCTTCCTCACTCAACTCGTGTTCTCTTCTTCTCAAAGCTTCTCAACCTCTAAAAA
>NC_032010.1:9440040-9440402 GCF_001865875.1 Lupinus angustifolius | reverse complement strand
TTCATATCACATTCTTGATTCTAAACACTTCTAACCAACCGTTTTCGTGATTAGTGGCTCAAATAAAAAACCCCCAAATTCCCAAAAACCAAAAACCTAAAATTTCAAAATCCCAAATTCATGGCTTCCTCCTCTAAATCAAAGAAACAACGCTCCAATACCACTCAAAGGAGTCAAGGAACAACTGCTTTGGAATGCAACCCTCTGGACTTAACAAGGTTTCTTGCTAATGATCAGCAACGCAAGATATTTGAGGAACACTTCCATGGTCGCGCCATTTTTACTCCTACATATGGTAATGTTGATAATTTTGAGTTTGAAGATTTTCTTTTGTTAGGTATCAGTGGTTACAATACACCTAG
>NC_032010.1:9438795-9439940 GCF_001865875.1 Lupinus angustifolius | reverse complement strand
TGGTCGCGCCATTTTTACTCCTAAATATGGTAATATTGATAATTTTGAGTTTGAAGATTTTCTTTTCCCTTATCTCTTACGTCAACAAAAACTTTTTGACTTTTGTTCTGAAACAAACGACATTTATCCCGAACTTGTGAGAGTATTTTATTGTAACATGAACTTTCGGAAAAATCGTCTTACATCCTATGTTAAAGGAAAAGACATTGTTTTAGATCTAAAAACTTTCAGTTCATTGTTATTTAACATACCCTATCAAGGTGACATAACATGTTTCGGCCTTGTATGTGAATGGGATAATTATGATCGAAAGGATTTTTATCACTCGTTATGTCGACTTTCGAAAAGGGAAATAGAAATGCGTAAGCAGCAAGGCTTTGGAGAGACTGTCAAACATCGAGACATCCTATCTGCTGGATATCTCAAACTAGAGGAACATTTGATTAATTATTTCTTGAGCTATGTCATTATACCAAAGTTTTCAAATCATTCTCAAATAAGTGACATAGAACTCCAATTGATGTATGTCATAAAGTTTAATATCAAAATCAATGGGACTCTGATGATAATGAGACAAATGTGGACCGTTAGAGGGACTCAAAGCCCTTTGCCATATGCTATCTTTATAACCAAAATTCTTCAGCATTTCTGACTTTCTATGACTTGTGAAACAAAGACGCCTCTGAATCTTTGAGAAAGCGACATTGATGTAGATGTGATCCACAAAATGGGCTTTACCAAAGACCTTAGAACCCGCACTTATACTCATAGAATCGACAAGCCGGCTACTGATGCTAAACCATCTGAACCTGAAGCATCTAATCCTTATGAACCACAACCATCTGAGTTTTATGCTCAATCGTCCTCATCTGTTGTCATGCCCTCAAACCAAATGATTATGGATGAGTTAGTTTCTCTCCGAGGCTACATCACTAACCGGAAGGATGCTCTCGACTCTCAGAATCAACAAATCCGATATGAACTTCATTGCCTCTCCTCTAGGATGGACATCATGGATATAGATGAAGACAACTTAGAGCCTGAATCTTAGTATATATATTGTTAGGATTTTTCTGGTTGTATTTTTTAATCTTGGACAAATTTTTACTTGGTTGTTGATTATTTTTATGTTCTTGCTGCTGGAC
>NC_032010.1:9438052-9438695 GCF_001865875.1 Lupinus angustifolius | reverse complement strand
TACTGCATTTGAGTAACAGATTACCAGTTTTACAAAAGTTGAGTAACCGATTACCCAAATGGTGTAATCGATTACTCAAAATCGAATTTAAAAATTAAGTGGACAGCATGTTTGGGTAATCGATTACCCATTGTCACTAATCGATTACTAAGGACTGTTGAATGAGATTTCAAATTTCAAAACGAAATTGTTTCACTCCAAATAAAATCTCTTCACTCCAAACAACTCCTACACTTTCAGAAAGGCACCTTGGGTGTTTGGAAAACCTATATAAAGACTTTAACTCTTACAACATCAACACACAACTTTCATACAACTCTCATAAATTCTCTCACTGTTTTTCTGCACTTTTGCACTGAGTTCTTAAACTTTCAATAGAGAATTATCCTGAGTAATTGCTTCAAAAGTTTTCACAAATATATTGAGCATTATTACTAAGCATATAAAGAGAGTTGATTGGATTGCAAGTGATATAATATTTCATACTTGTAAAGGCAATCCAAAACCATCGTTGTAATTCTTCATTTATTGCAAACAATCTTTCTTTCACAGGGTGTGAATAGAAAAGGGATAGAGTAACTTAGAAAAATGTTTTCCAAGGTATAAATATTAGTGAGTGTGTAAGGTACAGAGAGATCTCGGG
>NC_032010.1:9416758-9437952 GCF_001865875.1 Lupinus angustifolius | reverse complement strand
ACGTAGCCTTCGGTGGACAAGAAGGTGAACCAGTATAAAATACTTGTTTACTCTCCTTTCCCTTTCCTCTTTACTTTATACTTGTTTATTTTCTGCAATATTATCCGCTGCACATTAACTCTTACATTTTGCAGAAAAAGTTACTATAATTTTAAGTCAACTAATTCACCCCCCCTCTTAGTTGCAATCATGTTCTTACACAAATCGACTTGTTATGGGACCTGTACTCTCGGTTATTTTCGAATAGTTATTGGGAGGATAATGGTGTAAGGATGGTGGACATATGCATAGCATGCATACATGATATTTATCGATATTGATTCTAAAATCATAAGTTTTATACTTCATTCATCATTAATATATGCGTGTATATCATATGATATATCTGTACTTGTATCAGTCTTGGGGTGATATTCTAATTTCTAACAATTCTATGTAATTCCACGACGTCAATGATAAGTTTTTCATTAGATTTTTTACTCCCTCTCTTTCTTTCTAGTATACTCGTATACATCCATGTTTAGATGGACAGATCGGCGATGATCAGGGGTTATCGCTTTACCATGTCCCAGGAGGGGGCATGGAGCGTTGAAGGAAACAAATACACCTACACTGGTCCCTGCGACCTGGAATTGGATCTCGTATGTGATGACTTTGTGTTGCATCTCCCAACACATTACGCAGTTCGGGAAGCATCATTCACCCTACCAGAGCGATTTGAACACAATTTGAGAAATAATATAAAGTATATCTACCAACAAAGACATAAATTAAAAGAATAGAAAATCATACATATGAGAAGAATAAAAAATCATAGTTGTAAGTGAGTTTGAGAGTTGAAGATGATAGATGTGTTGAGAAAGGAAAAGACACCCTAAGAAAACTGCAACTAGAACAATTGTGAGAAAAAAATGCACAACATTTTGTCTATCCTTTATTATTTATTTAATAAGTCATTATGTTCAGATTTATAAACAAATAGTAAAAGGTAGTTTTGATCTTATGTGTAAGATTGTATAGTAAGAGATAAGTAACTTTTGGATGGAAAATTTTGCATGAGGTATTGACATGTTTCTATAGGAGAAAAGCTTTGTATAAGGTGTTGACATGTGTCCTTATGAGTTTTTTTTGTTATATAGTAGATAGATAGATTGAGTATGTGATAAGATAATAAGATGTACATTGGATAATGTAAACATTTCCATTTTTAAACCCATACCTTTGTTTGTACTGGTTACATAAAATAATTTGTATACTTTATTCTCTTTACTAAAACGATGTATCACAATTCTCTAGAGTGTAATATATATATGCACGATTAATGTAAAGATTTATGTATAATTATTACATCATTTATCATTCATTTAAGTTATTTTGAGTCAATAATGATTAAAGATAAATGGTGAATGATATAATAATAATAATAATAATAATAATAATAATAATAATAATAATAATAATAATAATAATAATAATAATGTATAAAATTTATAATCAAAACATACATTTTTTTCCTCATTTTTTATTATGATTGGAAGAGATAAACCCATTTGAAATCATGATTCTATTCCAATGTTGTTGTTACTATGCAAAGTCATCATTCAAAAAAAAGACCTAATTTGAGTTCAGCGTGTTCCAAACTGCCATTAGAATAATCAAATGTATCAATGTAAAGGTATTATTCTCTTTCTCTTTAGAAGTTTCATTCTTTCCTTCCTCAATTTCAATACCCATCATTCCTTCTTAGGTTTTTCTCTCTTTCTCTGCATCCAATTCATCTTAATAACCTTCTTAATGATGCTGTTGATTCCTTCAATCACATGCTTCATATGCGTAATACACCACCCATCTTTGAATTTAATCAGATTTTAGTATCCATTGTGAAAATGAAGCATTATCCTGTTCTTATTTCCCTTTCAAACGAATGGAACCTATGAGAATTATCCCTAGCTTTATTACTTTGAACATCTTACTCAATTGTTACTGCCATTTGGATCAAATGCATTTTGCTTTCTCTGTATTGGCCAAGATCAAATTGGGTTATCAACCAGATACTATAACCTTCAACACACTCATCAATGGGCTTTGTCTCAGTGGTGATGTTAAGAAAGCTCTTCAATTTCATGACACCGTGATAGGACATGGTCATCAGTTAGATGCATTTACTTATGGGACTTTGATCAATGGGTTATGTAAAATAGGGCAAACAGAGGCTGCCACTCAGTTGTTGAGAAGATTGAATCGAAAGTGATGAAGCCGAGTGTGGTAATGTACAACACTATCATTGATAGCCTCTGCAAAGATAAACTCATAGCTAGGGCCCTTGATCTATATTCCGAAATGGTTGTTAGAGGAATTTCTCCTGATATTTTCACTTACAGCTCTCTAATGTATGGTTTGTGTATCGTGGGTCGATTGAAGGAAGCGACTGATTTGCTAAGTGATATGGTAATGAAAAACATTGACCCGAATATCTATACTTTCAATACATTGGTTGATGCATTTTTTAAGGAAGGAAGGGTCAAAGAAGCTAAAAGATTGTTATCAGTGATGATAAAAGGTGGTGTGAAACCTGATGTTGTTACTTATAGTTCTTTAATGGATGGTTACTGCTTAGTCAATGAAGTCAGCAAGGGAAAACATGTATTCAACAGTATGCCTCAAATGGGAGTGACTCCCAATGTTAAAAGCTATAATATCATGATTAATGGATTCTGTAAGCTTAAAATGATGGATGAAGCCATGCAACTATTTAAGGAAATGCATCACGAAAATATGATCCCTGATTCTGTAACTTACAATTCTCTTATTGATGGTTTGTGCAAATCAGGGAGAATATCTCACGCATGGAAGCTTCTTGACGAAATGCATGATCGGGGTCAACCTGCCGATGTTATTACTTACACTTCCTTATTAGATGCTTTATGTAAAAATCAGCAGCTAGACGAGGCATTTGCATTACTCAAAAAAATTGAAGACCGGGGAATTCAGCCAGATGTGTACACATACACTGTACTTATTCGTGGATTATGCAATGTTGGTAGAGTTGAAACTGCGAAAGAAGTTTTTGAACATTTTTTTATTAAAGGGTATCACCCAGATGTTTGGATATGTAATGTTATGATATGGGGGCTTTGTAAAGAGGACTCTTTTGATCAAGCATTGGCATTGAAGTCAAAAATGGAAGAAAATCATTGCCTCCCAGATGCTGTAACTTTTGAAACAATTTTACGAGCTCTCTTAGAAAAAAATAAGTATGAAGATGCAGAGAAGCTTCTTAGTGAAATGATAGCTAGAGGGCTACTGTAAGGGTAAATGGTTCCTAGTTACACATTAACATATGTTTGCCATGTACACTTACATGTGTTGTGAAGTTTCTTTATCAACATTTGAAGATTTATTCATTCACTTCTCAGTGTTACATATATTAAACCAAGCTGAAACTGACTTTGATTATTTGCAATGCTTTGTATCTTATAGTTTAATCCATTTACCCCAAATTATAGAAAGTAGAATCAAATGATTTTCTGTTCTTTTTCGTGTATATTTCTCGTGCTTATGTGTTAATCCTTCAAAAAAAATCTTGTACTATTTTTACAGAGAAACTGAAAACTTAAAAACAAGCACATTTTGGTTGCATCACGAAAGCTATATTTGGTGTTTTGCTGATATTTTCCTTGAGGTCATTCCTGCATATTTAATTGGAGCTTTTTAAAGGCTGTTGTTTATTATGTTGGTAATTATTTCAGGTGTCATAGCCATCACCTAAATTTACTTTTTGAAAAGAATGAACAACCTAGAAAGAGTCTCTTTGCCTTGTGAAGGTAAGACCGTAAGAGTGAGAGTCTCGTGCACTAAGTCGTCATTTTAAAAAATGAACAAAAGAGATATGAGAATGAGAATTGTTTAGAAGTCTCATATTCTAATATTCTATTTATTGGGTTGATATGTAACCCATTTCGTCATTAGACTATGAGTATTATGTTGATATCAATTCTTTGTATAGTTGGTTACTTCACTCTATTGATATAAAAAAATTAGGATAGAGTTACATGTTGCATGTGATAGATGTTTTAAATTGCGGTCGTGATTTTGGTAATGGTTGCGGCTACTGTGATTGGACTCATTGCAGTGTGAATTATTTTCTGATTAAAAAAATATTTTTGAATTTGATGCGGTCTGATATCCCGATGCGGTTGTGTTGCAACTCGATGCAGCCACATCATTATAATTCGGATTACAATCGCAATATTGTGGCCATATCAGGTGATGCATGTCGCAATTTAAAACACTGAGATTAGTTGACCTAATATATGCAAATGCTTGTGAACTTTCTTGTTATGGCTTTTGCTTTTTAGGAAGTCCAACGCTCCCTCATTTTTTTTGTATATTTTTTTTTAAATCTGCTCGATGTCTTGTTTCAGGATCAGAGTGCAGTCGAGATTTGGTATAGGTTCTTAGGATTAAGGATGATTTACTTGAAGACTTGATATTTAAATGTTGGGTATTTGTTTTCTTTTAATGATTTTTATGTTGATTCTATTTCAAGAAATGATCATGTAAAATGCTGATTTTTGGGTGCAAATGGTATTAGGATAGTTGTATAAATAAATGCCTAATTAAGTAGTTTACTTAAAACTCGGCCAAATGATACATATTTTTCGTGGTCACCTACTTAATCCCTAATAAATTAAAACAACTATTTTGGTCTTTATCTTTTAAAATATAGACACCCTTTGTTATTCCCCACTTGTTAACATTAACAGAATCATTAACATGACATGTTAAATGCATAGGTGGCCACAAGTAGTGATTCCACGTTGGAAAGTTTTACCAACTTAACAAAACGATGTGGTTTCAATTTAAAATAAAAGACACAAAACAATTTCATTTTATGTCATCTTCTTCCCCCTCACCAGCTCTAGGGAAAAAAATGCATTTTAGTCCTTCAATATTTTCATAGGTATCATATTAGTTCCTACTTGTAAATGAAATTTTGAACCCTAAACTAAATTTATTTACCTATATCTTCACCCCAAATCATCGTTATTGATATCAAGTTTTGAATAAAGACTGAACAATGTTTCTTCATGCATTTGATGATTTCAATATTTTTATGTCACTGATATTGTCATTATTATTGAGTGTGACCATATACTTGTGATGATTTGATTCATTGCATTTCTAAATTTGTATCCTTAGGGAGCCACTATGTTAAATTGTAAATCCTTGTTGATATTTATTGAGTCTTCCGCTACAACAATATTTTTATTACAAATTTTGTTTACTGTGAAAAGAGGTTCATCAACATCAGTTTGTGCCTATGATGTTTATTGCTTTGGGTATTAGTCATGATGAGAACATGGCTTACCAAAACCACACTCTTTTGTACTTTTCATAATTTCCAAAATCATTATAAACAGCCTCAGGTTTTCCCAAACCAAGTTTGTAGCCAGTTTTATTCACCAGTGCTCTAGTTTATAGTATCTTACTATAGTCTTCCTATATATAAGAACTACCAATTATGTGCTTTCTCCATCAACTAACTACACTAGTTACATTGTTGTTCTCTACTTTCTTAATTCAAACAATTCACATTAATTAGTGTGTTTTAAATTATGGTCGTGATTATGGCCACTACGGCGGTTGTTATGCGGTTTGCAGCCATTGTGGTGTTAATTATTTTGTAAGTAAAAAAATAGTTTTGAAATTGATGTAGTCTGATGCTGGCCAATGCAGTTGCATTGTAGTTCAATACAGTGACATCATTGTGATTGAATGTCATACTGCAATTATAGTATGATATTGTGACGATTACCGCAACTATAGTATTGCGGCTCTATTACTAAAAGAGTCCCCAATTTGAATCAATGCTTCAGTTTAATCATCACAAGATGAGTAGTTGTGGCTGAATTCTACATCTCTTGTAACTGAAAAGTTTTAGCTTTTCCCCCCTCACATTCCATATGGCCGCCAACCCTACAACCCTATGCCTATGCCATCCCTATAATAGCCACAACCACCTAAGCTGCAACTCATCCCCTTTGATGGCTCGGAGCCTTTAGATTGACTCTTTTAAGCTTAGCAATTGTTCTTTCTCTATCAAGTACCTCTGAAGCAAAGACTGCCCACTATTTCATTTTGCATGAAAGGGAAGGCCCGTAGCTAGTTCAAATGGGCATTCCATAATTCCACATCCACAGATTGGGAGAGTTTCAATCGTTTATTGGAAACATATTTCGATCCATCTTGTAATGAGAACCACTAAGCAGAATTATTCAAACTCCGCTACACTGACTCTAGGGCAGAATACCAACAGTAGTTCGAGAAACTTTGCAACTGAATTTGGGGGCTTTCCGAGGAGGTAATTTTGAACTATTTCCTATACGGTCTTAACACTAAGATCCGACAAAAACTGCTTGTTTTAAAGCCTACTCACATAGCTGAGGCATTAGGATAGCCAAATTAGTGGAATCAAAAATCAAAGACTCAAAATTTTCGTTCTCTAGATAGTTATATACACCTAGAACCACTGCCTACCCAAGACCGCACACCTTTACACCACCGACCCAAACACCAACTAGCTCACAACCTACATTACCCATTTGTCATCTCACAATTGCACAAATGCAAGAGCGACGGTCCTAAGGACAATGCTATCATTGTGATGACAAATTCCACGCAGGTCATTGTTGTCAACAAAAATATTCTTGTTGTTATTGATTGATGAATTTCATATTGATCCTAAGGCCCAATTATCGGTCTTAGAAGCTTTAAATGAAGAACTACTAATATCTCCAGAAGAGCTTGTCTACTTTCATCTTTTAGAACAAGCTCTTGAAGGTCAACCATCTCCCAAAACACTGAGGTTTATTGGTACCACTTTTGGACACCTTGTCACTGTTTTGGTTGATACAGGTAGTTCACACAATGTCCTACAACCTAGGTTGGCCTATTATTTGAAACTACACATTTCACCCACACCACAACTTCCTATGGTGGTGGGAAATAGTGCAAACATCTATTGTGTGGGGTTATGTTCAAATACCCCTATTGTGTTATATAATCAACATTTTCATATACTTACGTCCTATTAAGGGACATTGAGTGGTTACGGACAACGGGCATTGAGTGGTTACGGACATTGGGCCCCATTACCTCCGACTTTTTAGTCCACTCGACGTCTTTCAAAGTTGGTGACAATACCATTACCCTCTAGTGTGACATGGCAAACACTTGTGAACCCTATATACTACATCAACTACATCACCTCATTCACACTGATTCATTTGCCTCTTTCCACAGAACTACATTCCTTTCACTAGCCACTACCCCCACTATAGAACCCTCCCCACAAAAAGCCACCCTACTTGAAATCCAAACACTTCTAACCATATTTCAAAAATTATTCCACTCACCAAATTATTACCCACAAACCACCCATATAACCATCAGATTGCTCTTCTTCCTAACTCTACCCCAGTTTCACTCCGACCCTACATATACCCACACTATAAAAAAAGAGGCGATGACCAAAATGATCAAAGACATGCTCAATGAATGAATTGTTGCACCTAGTACAAGCCCATTTTCTTCTCTTGTCTTCCTGGTCAAGAAGAAGGATGGCGCATGTGTTGAAAGCGGATTCTACACTAGGAATCCCCCCTCAACAACAAAGTGTGTGCCACTTGTTGCAAGGGTTTTCTTGGTGTGCAAGTTATTTTATTTAATTAGAGTGATGAGTGATGAACAATTTATTTAGTGACTTTATTTATTTACTCCCTTTTCGGGTTCCTTTTAACCATACCAAAAAGGTCGGTCTCGTTTTATTAAGTTAACCATACCATTTCTTAAGAAAGGTCGGTATCAAAGAATAATAAAAAGAGCAAAAGAATAAAGTTAGTAGTTAACCGTACCACTTCTTTCAAAGGGTCGGTATAAAGAATAAAATAATAAAGCAATAAATAAATGCTGGTTGCGGAAAAGTAAATGACAAAAAGTAAAAGTTATATGTAGAAAATAAATGACAGAAAGTAAATGTTAGTTGCAGAAAGTAAATGATTGAAAATAAATGTTAGCGGTTAGATTATTATTCATCACTCTTTTATTGTCAAGTAACAATCCATTGATTGGATTGCACTTTTTGCATATTATTCCTATGTACAAAGTTATAAACCATGAATTGGTTTGAACTTATGTTTTTAGGAATCTTTATTCAACAAATAAAATTTATAAAGTTTAACACTTAACTACTTTACACGTGCATCACTTTCAAGATTCAATTGTAGTATAGTATATGGTTATGTCGAACCACAAGGAATTGCCTACTAGAAATGTACTCATACTTTGTATATTTTATCAAAAGTAAGAAAGTAACAAATAAATTTGTTTTGGTGTTTTTATAAACTAAGAAACATGAAAAAAATAAAGAAACTAAGTATTTACAAATTCAAGAGAAAATTATAGTTAGAATGATGGAATAGTTTCTTGAACAATATCATCATGGAAACTATGCAATTTATGTGTTATTCTTGGTTGATTCCACACATCATTTCTAAATCCCCGATCTAGTGTCCTAGTATGATAAGATGATTTTCAAACCTTGCATAATACACTAAATAATAGTTAACTGCCACTCGTCGGAGCAGGTTGTCACACCCTACTTCAGGCTCGTTAACATTGTTTAGCCTTGAATACAAGTTGCTTACAATAGATGCTTTGATATGGGAAATGAAGTCAGGTGTAGGTTATACTTTTTAGTTCACTTGTCAATACTTTAAGAAGAAGCATTCCTTTGGATATTTAAATCAAGCTTTAGGTGATCAATCTAAAACCGCTTTAAGAACTTCTTAATGAATCAAAATAACCAAAGAAACAACTCACATTAATGAAGAAGATGAAGAGTACAAGAAAGTTACACCATAGTCTAACTTTCTGTAGCATTAGCCATCTATCCAAATATTAGATGTTTTTTGTTCCAAAAATAGGATACAAAATCATGTTTTTGCACTTCATTTGTCAACTCCATTCCGTCTGAATTTCTATTAAATAAAAACCTAAGAACAACCTAACAAAGACTAGAACCGCAAATGGAGAGAAAATGGTATGTACAATGTTCTAAAAGTGAAGAAATAAGTGTGCGTTTTATAGGCAATGGGAGGGCCGCATAGCCCCCCTTTCCTGGTCGCCTGGCTCCTATGTCAACCCATGGAAGCTAGCTTGGACAACCTATTGTGGGCTAGGCTACATGCATGATGACAGCTCCTACTTGCTTGTGTCATGCATAAGCTCATAAACCTGGCTCAGAAGCTAGCTTTGGCTGGTTGCTTGGCTTGTGACATCATTTATCACATAACCATTACTCTAGGCCAAGCAATCATTTTTCTGGAGTGCGACCCACCTGGATGACCTGGTCCACACTTAGTTGCTTGCTTGAGTAGCCTGCCTGACCTGATGCATGCTAAACTGCTTGCTTGAGCAGTCTGCCTGACCTGCTGCATGCTCAGCTGCCTACTTGAGCAACCTGGCTGACCTGGTGCTTGTTCATCTGCATGTTTGGAGTAGCCAGCCTAACCTGGCCTAGTGCTTGGTGCTTGGCTGGTAGGAATGGCAACGGGGCGGGTCGGGTTTGCACATACCTAAACCCGAACCCAAACTCAACGGGGTTGAAAATAAAAAGACCATCACCAAACCCGAAAAAAAACCCGAAAATGATAAAGTATTAAGGAAAATATGATATTATTTTCGTGTAATTTTTCTCTAACATTTCTATTTTCCCTTGCATTATTTCATTTCTTTTATGTTTGAATATCCAATAGTATGTAAAGTAAAATTAAAAATTAAAAACAATTGGAAAATGATAGAAGTTTCAATTTTAAATTGAATTACCTTACTTCGGGGCGGGTTCGGGTTAGAGTCTTTGCCATACCAAACCCAAACCCGAAATTTAAACCCGGGTAAAACCCAAACCCAATCACATCGGGTTTTCCCCTTTAAATTCGGGTTCGGTTCGGGCGGGTACCCACGAGTTCGGTTTTTAATGCCATCCCTATTGGCTGGACAACTTTTTGTTTAGCTGGACAACTTTTTGTTTAGCTGGACAACTTTGTGAGCAACTTTTCTTTAACTTTAATTTCTTCCAACCAAGACCATGTTGCTTAGTGATGCTTGAGTTTAAGCATGCACCTTACCATGCTTAGTTTTAAGCACATAGGTGTCATGTACTTTGGCTTGATTTCTTGAAGGTGAAGCAAGCTTTCTTTCTTCAAGCCTAAGCATTCTTTTTGGTCCAATTTCCTACGAAACTCAAGGAAAACTTGGACAAGAGCTTATCAAAAATCATATTATTCAAACACACAAAATTTATCTAAAAAGTGTTGAATTAAGTTGGATTTCACATTTTTTAATAGGATAAGCGCCATGAAAAGTATATGAAAATTAGGTATTTTTGGCACTTATCAACTCCCCCCAACTTAAGACTTTGTTTGCCCCCAAACAAAGGTAAAATAACAACTACTTGGCTTTAGGAAAAATTCAGTTTGGACAAGATCAAAACTATGCATCATTTCAATGTTTCATGAGATGTGTTTATGATTATGTGATTTTGACTCATAATGCTTCAAACTAAGAATGAACACATATTTTAAAAATTATTTAGCACTTCACTTATAGAAAATGATATCAGTGAAAGAGATGCATTTTCACATACGGTTCAAAAATGAAACCAAATGGGTAAGTGTTTCACTCAAAACTCAACTTGTTTGGTTTGCAAGAATTTGATTTTGTTTTTATTCTCAACACTTACTTTGAATGCACAATTTTTTCAAGGATCACTAAGGTCTTCCTTAGGTTGTAATGAGGTTTGGCTATCAAAGAAATTTGGTTGTTCAAGATATATTTAAAGAACTTTTCAAGTTAAAAGAGAGAAAAATAAATTATCCTTTTTAAATATATGTCTCTTTTCAACTTTTTCACCTTTTTTTCTTTTCCTTCCTTTCCTCATTCTTTTATCGACCATTTTGTGTAACTTTTCATGATTTTTCTCAATCTCTTTTTACTCCTTCTTGTTTTTGGAGCATTTCTTTACATTTTTTGATTTGTAAAGAGATTGAGAATTTTTCTTTTGAACACTTTGTTACATGGCCAACCAATCCCCCAACTTAATGTTTTCCATCAACCTTATTTTTGAAAAATGCTCTCTTTTTACTTAGAATATTATAGGAGATTTCATTTTTGTTCTTCCACATTAGCCTCAAGGGTTGTGTTTGAAAAATAATTATTATTTTTAATGCTCAAAGGGGTTCACAAACGATGTTCCTATTTTTGGTTGGTCATTTTTGTTCAAGTGGTTCATTTTAATTGAAAGAACTTTCCTTGATCATTTCCTATCAAATTGTGTACAACCAAGTAAAGAAAGATTCAAACAAAATCAATTGTGCAAAACCAAAATGTTTCTCACTAAGCTCACATAACTTTTGTGTTTGTCTTACAATGCCTCACATGGTTGGTTTATGTACAACTCTTTGACTTTCAAACAAATTCACAAGTTCATGATAAATGATTTTCCAAAAAGTTTACATTTTATCAAAGTTATGACATTATGAACTAATCACACAAAAATTCATATTTTCATCTCATGTTGCTAAACAAAGCTTGTTAATTTACAAAGTAAGTGATCTTGTTAAAAAAATGTTTAAGCCAAGTTGGGTTATCTACTTAGTTTAGTTTCAACAATTTCACTTTTTAAACAAATTATCAAAAAGAAACAAAAGCAAACACACAACTTAAAAATTATACACACTAAACAAAAAAAAATAAAGCAAGTAAACACACTAAAAAAAATTAAAACGCTAACAAACACACTAAATTTTTATAAAAACACACCAAAATGAATTTCTTTCAAAATGTTATACACACTCCCCACAACTTAAGTTCTTGACTTGTCCTCAAGTCATTTTGAAAATATTGTAAGGAAGTTTGTGTAACATCTTGAAAGAAATAAAATTAAAAACTAACCAAACTTTTTAGGAGAACTTAGAATTCCATTCTCCTTGATTTTACTATCCTCTCCAAGATAGTAGTGCCTTTAGAGTCAACTCCTCATTTTTGTCTGTTTGTTCTTGGACTTGTTTTCTTGTAAATCATTAGAACTTGCAATTTCTTTTTCCTTGAGGTTAGTCTAACAATTTATATGAGTTTCTCAATGTCTAACACATTATGTTCATGAATAAAATTTGATTGACAAAAGTTCCAATCAAACGACATGCTTATTTCATGAAAATAATGTTTACAGTAAAAATTTAAGCATTTTTCAAGTTCAATTGATAAATGAAAATCCAAATAGAATTTTATGGAATTCCAAACAGCAAGATATCACCAACGGGCGTTGGTTCAAGTGGTACATGCTTGATTCCCCTTAAGCAAGAACCCGAGTTCGAGTCTTGTGGATGGAAAAAATGTCCGTTGGGAGAGTTAGCCCCACATACCTGTGGATGTTCCCGGTTCGGACAGGATTGCCTCTAGTGCGAGGATACCTATGGGAAACCAAAAAAAAAGCAAGATATCAAATCAAACAACCACAAATAAAGCCATTCATAAGTTCATGAATTTATTTTGTTAAATGGTAAATCAAACAACAACATAGTAAACCAAATAACACAATTTGTAGGAGTTCTCAAGTCTTGGAAAAATTAATTGTTGGCAAAATTTTATTGGACATGCTCTTAGTTTAAAAATTTATTTCACAAATTTAAAAATCATCAACTAAAGCATGTTTATGGAGATAGAGGGTCAAGTATCACAAAATAAAATATGTGCATCAAAAGGTGCATGTGAATACTTGACTTCTAAGGATTAGAGTAACTTCCCTTTTTTGGAATTTTGAAGATTCAGCTTCTTCATTATTTTAAAAAAAATTCCAACCACTAATCCATTCTCATTCCAAACCCTTTATATTGTTCTTTTGAAAAAAGTTGATGAGGGGTACCTCCTCATCACCTAAAAATTTTATAACAACAATAAAAGGTTTCTTAACTAGTGGGTTTTCACTCCACTAGTTCCATCTTTTACTTCATTTTGCATTTTTAATTTTTTACATGTACAAAACAGAAAAATAATTTAAAGATGTAAACAAATAAAAATAAATTTATACAAAAATGAAATAAAATTGTATTTAATATTACTATTGATAAAAAATACAAGTATGGATTTCTACTATCTACCTATTCCCCGACAACGGCGCCAATTTGTTGAAAGCGGATTCTACACTGGGAATCCCCCCCCCAACAACAAAGCGTGTGTCACTTGTTGAAATGGTTTTCCTAATGTGCAAGTTATTTTATTTAATTAGAGTGATGAGCGATGAACAATTTATTTAGTGACTTTATTTATTTACTCAATTTCGGGTTCCTTTTAACCATACTATAAAGGTCAGTCTCATTTTATTAAGTTAACCATACCATTTCTTACGAAAGGTTGGAATCAAAGAATAATAAAAAGAACAAAAAAAATAAAGTTAGTAGTTAATTGTACCACTTCTTTCGAAGGGTTGATATAAAGAATAAAATAATAAAGTAATAAATAAATGTTAGTTGCGGAAAAGTAAATAACTTAAAGTAAAAGTTAGATGCGGAAATAAATAACAGAAAATTAATGACTTAAAATAAATGTTAACGGTTAGATTATTATTCATCACTCTTTTATTGTCAAGTAACAATCCATTGATTGGATTGCACTTTTTGCATATTATTCATATGTACAAAGTTACAAACCATGAATAGGTTTGAACTTATGTTTTTAGGAATATTTATTCAACAACTAAAATTTATAAAGTTTAACACTTTACTAGTTTACACTTGCATATCTTTCAAGATTCAATTGTAGTATAATATAGGGTTATGTCGAACCACAAGGAATTGTTTAATAGAAATATACTCATACTTTGTACATTTTATAAAAAGTAAGAAAGTAACATATAAAGTTGCTTTGGTGTTTTTATAAACTAAGAAACATGAAAAAGAAAAAAAAAACTAAGTATTTACAAATTCAAGAGAAAATTATAGATAGAATGATGGAATAGTTTCTTGAACAATATCTCATGGAAACTATGCAATTTATTGTTATTCTTGGTTGATTCCAAACATCATTTGTAAATGCCCCATCTAGTGTCCTAGTATGATAAGATGATTTTCAAACCTTGCATAATACACTAAACAATAGGTATTAATGATAAATTCAACAAACAAATGTTGAAAGACAAGCTTGAGAGGATGAGAAAATCAACAAACAACAAGTATTAATGATAAAGTCAAGTCTCAAGTACATATAAGGCAAAGCATTCAAAAGAAGATCTAGGGGTTAAGTATTTTTATATCTTTATTAGGTCTTAAGATATTTGCTTAGTAAGAGTCTAGGCTAGGATGAACCCTAATGAAAGTCTCACAATCTAAAATCAATCATAACTAAAATGAGACTTACATGCATACATACATGATTTACGTGCACATGCATACATACATGATAATATGTTTTGAATGCATTTAAAAAGAGTTTTAAATCATACATCATTCAAAGACGTGCATCATGCTTTTAGAAATCATGTAGGAGGTTCATTCATCATTAAAAATATATTTTAGAAAACCATTTAATTGATTAGGAGTAATATTAATCGATTAAGTTTTGGGAACCTGTTAATCAATTAAGTCAGGTGTTAATTGATTAAGTTGGTAAGAAACCCATTAATCGATTAAATCAGTTGTTAATCGATTAAGCTGATAACTGTTGATGTTTCTGTTATTTTGAAGAAACCCATTAGTCGATTAAGGTTCAATATAATCAATTAACTACAGTTAAAAACAAAACAGTATATAAACCCAAGTTTTTCATATTGGTTAGTAATAAGAAAATATAGATCATATTGAAAAATATTGATTTAGAGGGTTAGAACACATTTTCGATAGTAGAGAATTTTACACTTTATTGAGAAGATCTAAAGCTTAAACTTTCATATCTTTAGGAAAGATTTTCTAAGTGTTCTTTCAAGATAAGAAAAGGGTGAATCTTCACAAGATACATGTTGAACTTTCATTGTCAAATTTGTGAAAAAGAAACCTACATCTCACACATTATATTTATGTATTTGTGAGATCTTTTAGGTGTTCTTAGATTTGTAGAAGATTGTAAAATCTGCATATTGAGGTGCATATGTAACTTGAAGAATTTTTGTTAGACTTAAGCAATAACACATTCTCTTGGTGTGTTGTATCACCAAAGAAAGAGAATAGGTTTGGGAAAATCCTAGCCGCGGTTAGGTAGGTGTCTTCGCGAGAAGCAAGAGGTATTCGTTGTGAGCGATACTTAGGCTGGGGCTAGAGTCGAGAACGGTGAGGTATCCTAGTAGGCGAGCTTTGTAGTCAAACTGAAGTGGGGGTTTAAGATCTAAGAAAGGAGCATCTTGATTCTTGTATTGGAATTGTGTTTGTAAGAAACATTGAAGATTCCATAGTGAAGATAAAATCTCCCAAGATCAGAAGGGGAGGCCTGGATGTAGTTTGCCGTGGACAGCAAACGAACCAGGATAAAAAGTTGAGTCTTATTATTCTTTCCCTAATCTTTTTACACTTCTGCACTACTTGATTTACATAACTTGACATGCATATAATTATGTGATAATTGCATATCTGTATTGTGTATTTACTATTATTAATTGTATGTATAATTGCATGTAAGTGTAGTTGAATCTTGGTAATCTTGGATGATCGAAAGAATTTTGTTTTCATTGTGTCTGAACCAGATAATTGATTAAGTGGTTTAGATAATCGATTATTAATAGATCGAATTAAGTTGAGTAGTTAATTGGTTAAGAGCAGATGATTTAATCGATTAAGTCTGTCATTAATCAATTAAACAGTGTATAAATTTGTATAATTTCTTTGTTTATCGAGCGACGGTCATTGTGTACTGTATCACCTATTCACCCCCCTCTAGGTGAGAGGCAGAGCCCCGTGGGACCCAACACTTTTTAGTTCACTTGTCAATACTTTAAGAAGAAGCATTCTTTTGGATCTTTAAATGAAGCTTTAGGTGATCAATCTAAATTCGCATTAAGAACTTCCTAAAGAATCAAAATAACCATAGAAAAAACTCACATAAATGAAGAAGATGAAGAGTACAAGAAAGTTACACCATAGTCCAACTTTTTGGAGCATTAGCCATCCATCCAAATATTATATGCTTTCCTGGCCGCCTGGCTCCTATGTACGACCCATTGAAGCTAGCTTGGAAAGCCTATTGTGGGCTAGGCTACATGCATGGTGACACCTCCTACTTGCTTGTGTCATGAATGAGCTCATAAACTTGGCTCAGAAGCTAGCTTTGGCTGGTTGTTTGGCTTGTCACATCATTCATGACATATCCATTCTTTTAGGCCAAACAACCATTTTTCTCGTGGGCCACCCGCCTGGCTGACGTTCATTTTGCAATCTCATTTATGCATGGTGAAGTGTCTTAAATCTTTCGATTAAGATGGCTAATGCTCCTAAATCTTAGTTGAATTTTGGCACACTAATATTTCTTGTAATTTCTTGTTTTATTATAATGAATTATATTTAACTTATTACTTTGGAAATTTTAATTCTTTAGAAAGTGCTTAATGTGGTTTTAGCTTGATCACCTGAAACTTGATTTCTAGATCCTAAATGCTTCTTTTTAAAGTCTTGACAAATGAACTAAAAAGTAGGAATACACCTTAGTTCCTTTTCCAAATCGAAGCATCCATTTTAAGCAACTCGTAATCAAGGCTAACCATTGTTTACGGAGCCTGAAATAAGGTGTGACAACTTATTTCATCGAGTGGCAGTTTTCTATTGATTAGTGTATTTTCCAAGGTTTGAAAATCACTTTTTATCGTCGGGGGACTGAGAGAAATTTTATGAACTGATGTTTGGAATAACCAAAGTATAACACATAACTTTCATAAACATTTTTCATAGAAACATGTTAAGAAATATTTTCATCATTCAACCTAAATTTTCTCCTCAAGAATTTGTGCATATTAGTTGTTTATGTTTATATGTTTACTTGTTAAAATTTCATAAACAAAATCAAACCAAAAATATGTTCAAACTTTATTAGTGATATAACATGTTTATGATAATATTCTATTAGGAAATTCCTCTTGGTTCGATATAACCATATATTATACTACAATTAAATCTTGAAAGAGATACAAATGTAAAATAGTAAAGTGTTATCAAATAAATTTTATTTGTTGACAAGGAAAGAAACCTTGAATCAAAGTGCACTTTAATTCATAAATTGTATCTTTGTGAAAAGGAAGAATACACAGTCATAATGAGTGGTCTAACTACTAACTTTTACTTTCTATCATTTATTTTCCGCAACTAACATTTACTATTTGTCATTTACTTTTCTGCACATAACATTTATTTTTATTTTTTTCTGTATTCTTTATATCAACCTTTCTAAAGAAGTGGTACGGTTAACTTCTAACTTTATTCTTTTGTTCATTTTATTATTCTTTGATATCAACCTTTCGTAAGAAATGTTATGGTTAACTTAATAAAATAAGACCGACCTTTATGGTATGGTTAAAAGAAACCCGAAAAGGGAGTAAAGAAATAAAGTCACTCAATAAATAAATATCGCTCATTATCACTTGTGTTAATTTGCTAAATTCATACCATTAAATCGGTGTTAGAATTTTTTCCACATAACTGAGATGGTATAAAGTTGTTAAAAATTCAATAAAGCTAAGTTTTTAGGGTTGTCCTTGAAGTCCTGGATGTGGAGTTTGATGCATATGTAATGGCAATTAGGGTTGTCCTCTCCTAGCAAGGCCACTCGTTGGAGTTCATTAGTAAGAAGATGTCCATGTACATGCAGCATGCCTCCGCATATGTCCGTGAGATGTATGTTGTGACCGAATCTGTCAAGAAATGGCATTAGTACCTTATCGGTAAGCAATTTACTATTTACACTGATCAACATAGTTTGAAACACTTGATGACTCAAGTATTTCAAACTACAAAACAACGGAAATGGGCAACAAAATTAATTGGGTTTCAATATAGAATAAAGTATAGAGCCAATACCTTAATTCCGGTTGTCAATGCTCTCTCAAGATGTTAAGTCGATACTCTTCCCATTTTTTGGGTCATGTCTTCTCCATTTTTGGATATTCTCGATCAACTTATACAATACTTCTCCTCAGCAACAGGGCAACCATTCGTCACAAAACATGAATTAGATCAGTCATAGCAAAGAAGATTTCAAAGTTAGCTATGGGCTACTAGTTGAAGGCATAATTTTTATACCAAAAATTGGGAGAATGAGGCAAACTATGCTCTGCGAGTTTCATGCTACACCAATTGCGGGTCATTCAGGCTAGAAGGCCACCTTGGCCCGCATTACAACTGTTGGGTACCAGTAAGGTAAAACGCACCTAGAGGGAGGAGTGAATAGGTATAGCAGATCACTAATCCCGGTTTTATGATTTATGCACATAACAAAACACTACTGCAGTTAATCGATTAATAATAGGTTAATTAATTATTGATAGTTGTCTTAATCGATTATAGTTAGCGTTAATCGATTATGTTGATTATTGATTCTTTGAAAAAACATATTTTTCTTGCAATGAAGATAATGATGATTGTTGATCTTTACTGTCCTAAATTGATTCTTGATTATACAAATATTGTTGCCAATTAACGCAGATCGCATAATGCAATTGAAACAAAAAAACATGTAAAGACAGAATGGTAAAAGAGATAGGGAAAGAGAAAGGTGCTCAAGGATTTTTATCCTGGTTAGTTTGTAGGTCCACACAAACTACATCCAGGCCTCCCCTTCTGATCTTGGGAGATTTTTCTTCACTATGGAAATAATATGTTCTTTTACAAACACACTTCTAATAAAAGCAACAAGACACTCCTTTCTTGGAACCATTAAACCTCCCACTTCGATTTGACTAATAAACCCTCCTACTAGGATACTACGCTGTTCGCAACTCTATCCCCAACCTAAGTATCGCTCGATCCAAGACCTCTTGTCCTTGTGAAGAAACTTACCTAACCGTGGATAGGGTTTTCTCTATCTCATTTTCAGGCGATATTAACACACCAACAGACAACTCCTTGAATAACATGATTTTGCTGAGTTATCATGCACACTTAATGTGTGAATATAACATTCAAGCTCAACCCTAAAACCCTATGCAGAATCCCCACAAATATCCTAGAACTACTTATGATGATATGCAATGGTTTTACAAAAGAATAACAAAGATAGGACATTTCATAAAGGTTTTCCCTCTCTTTTCTCTCTAAGAAAAATATGCAAGAAATCTTTCAAAGATAAGCAAGATGCTCTTGAAAATGCAGCACTGAGAATCTTGTGTTTTCTTTTTCTCTTAATTTGTAAAACTTGAAATCTACGAATTATGCACATTTGCTAAAATCATAACTTTTATATGTAACTAACTGTAACAAATGTTAATCAATTATATACTATGTTAATCGATTAATGTGTGTATGAAAATAGTTTTTTAGTTATGGCTTAATATATTATCAAACTCCTTAATCGATTAATAAGCTAGAAATCCTGGGAGGTTAGCTAGTGTAACTCCTTTTAATCGATTAAACAATACCTTAATTGATTAGCGGATTTCAACAAGATATAATCGATTATCAATCTAATTAATCGATTAATATGTATGAAAATGGTTTTTCTTAATTTTATGTTAAACATTCTTTATGATGCAAGAACATGCAATACATGACTTTGAAATAGGTGATTCTTTTATGCACAAAAAACCATGTATGCCTAATGCAAATGCATGAATCTTACTTATCATATATATACTTAGATGGAATGCCTCAATGTATATGATTTTAATTTTAGACTTTTTGTGAGACTTCTATCTTGGGTTTACCTAACCTAAACTCAACACTAGGCAAGCATATTAGCACTCTAAACAAATAAAGTAATCCTAAGTTCTATGACGTTGACCTTGAGTTTTTGGCATGTTTTTTTTGGTGATGTCCAAGTCTTCAAGCTTCCATTTAACTCCGTGTCTTCATCAAAACTAAGTACGTTAATCATTGATGGCATCCTTAGACTATTTTCCATTTCAATCTCCTCTTTTCTGATGATGACAAACTCTGAAACAAATCTTCTATTTGATGGCTTGATTTTGTACTAACAAAATATTGTTTTATGATTTTAATATAAAGAGTGTTGTACCAACCTTGCCCCTTTCAAATCCCTTTTTCTAAAAGAAAACTACTCAATCTATCATACCAAGCTCTAGGAGCTTGTTTTAAACCATATAGCACCTTTTTGAGTTTATAAACATGGTTAGGGTATTTATGGTTTTCAAATTCGGGTGGTTGATTTACATGTACTTCCTCCTGAATATAGTCATTCAAGAAGGCATTCTTCACATCCATTTGAAAGAGTTTAAAGTTCATTATTGATTATACCCTTTGGCCACTAGGCATGCCTTGTTGCGTATAATCAAACCAGATTCGTCCAATTTATTTCTACAGACCCATTTTGTGCCTTTTGGGTACTAGTAAGGTAAAACACACCGATAACGGGGGTGAATAGGTGTAGCGGATCGCTAATCCCGTTTTTCGGATTTATGCGCAAAATATGAAACTACTGTAGTTAATCGATTCTACAAACAGCTTGTACCTGGACAAGTAAATCAGATTGTTGTATGATGTCTGCAGCAATTCGATTAGTGCAATCTGATTGTACAACATTTGGATCAACATAAATATGCAGAAACTCATCAATACAAGAATTACACATTTCAGAATCAGTGCATGTATGACAAATGTATGAGTCTAGTAATGACATAGAATCAAAATCATTAAGAAAATCACAAATATTCTCATTAATTAACTCATCAAGTAAATCAATATGAAACACAGAATGGTCCTCAGATGGATGCTTCATAGCATCAAAATATTAAATTGGACCACAATATCACCAAACTCCATAGATAATGTTCCAGCATAGACATCTATCTTGGTTCAGGCTATTCTAAAAAATGGCCTCCCCAAAATGATAGGAACTGTGTTACGGGAGGATCTCTCTTCCATATCGAGAATATAAAAATCAGCAGGAAAAATAAGTTCACCAACCTGAAGCAAGACATAGTCTATCAA
>NC_032010.1:9415718-9416658 GCF_001865875.1 Lupinus angustifolius | reverse complement strand
TGCACAACTCCTTTAGAAATTTTGCATATCTTGGAATTTGTTTGATTGCATCAAGTAAAGGTATGTTCACCTCTACCTTTCTAAATGTGTCCAAGATCTCCTTGTCTACCTCTTCCATCTTCTTACTTTGAATGGATCGTGGAGGAAATGGAATAAGAAAGAAAGATGGTTGTGCAGCACTTGTGGAAGGTTCACTAGCAAGAATTTGTTCACTAGTATTCTCAGTCTCTTGTAAAACTGGTTGCTTCATTTTTTATGCAGCTAGATCAACTTCAATCTTTTTGCCTGACCTTAGAGTGATGGTACTCACATTCTTCGGGTTGACAACAGTCTGGGAAGGTAACATATCAGAATTCTGAGAGTGCAACATGTGCAATGAAGTAGCCATCTGTCCCATCTGGGTGGTCCAATTTTGAATGGAGGACTCTTGTCTCTGAATGGAAGCTCTAGTCTCTGGCTGGAATTGCATATTCTGCAATGTCATTTGCCTCACAATTTCTTCTAATGAAGTTTCACTAGATGCAGGAGTAGGATTACTATTCACTTGTTGTTGCCTCTGTTGTTGGATTGGAGGAGGCACATATGGTCTATTTTGTGTAACATTATTATTCTGAAATAGTGGCCCTGGATGAGGTTGTGAAGGATCATACCATCTAAGATTCGGGTGATTCCTCCAACCAGGATTGTATCTACTTGATGAAGGATCATAATTCTATTGTTGTTATTGAGGTATGTTGTTGTAAATATCTGAAGCATAGGCCTCAGGATGGTCACTAGTTTTGGGCTCTAAGAGAGAAGGACAAACATCAGCATAATGGTCAGTTGCGGTGCAAATGCCACAAACTCGTGCTGCAAGTGGAGGTTTCTGCTGATTCATGGCAAGTTGAGTGACCAAGGTAGCAAGGGAGTCAATTTTTTTCTCAAGTTTATCTTGCTTCAC
>NC_032010.1:9396212-9415618 GCF_001865875.1 Lupinus angustifolius | reverse complement strand
CAAACCTCTAGCCTCAAAATGGGTCATATCTCCAAGTGCACCACCACTAGCAGCATCAATGATATTCCTCTCCATGTTGTTCAGACCTTCATAGAAATATTGCAGGAGGAGTTGTTCAGAGATCTGATGATGGGGGCAACTTGCACATAGTCTCTTGAATCTCTCCCAATATTCATATAAACCTTCTGCATGTAGTTTTTTTATTCCAGAAATATCTTTTCTGATTGCAGTGGTCCTGGAGGCAAGAAAGAATTTTTCAAGGATGATTCTATTCAGGTCATCCCAACTAGTAATAGAACTAGGGGCCAAGTAATACAACCAATCTTTTGAAGCGCCCTCAAGTGAATGTGGGAATGCCTTCAAAAATATGTGATCTTCTTCGACATCACGAGGCTTCATGGTGGAACATACAATGTAGAACTCCTTAAGATGCTTATGAGGACATTCACCTGCAAGTCCATGAAACTTAGGCAACAAATGGATTAGTCCAGTTTTGAGCACATACGGCACATCCTCATTGGGATACTGGATACACAAGCTTTCATATGTGAAATCAGGTGCAACCAGCTCCCTTAATGTCCTCTCACGTGGGATTGGAGGTGGTTCAACAATATTTTCAGAGTATGCAACAGAATACACAGAAACATTAGAATGCACAGAAACAGCAGAATGCACAGAAACAGCAGAATCAGTATCACTATCAGGTAGATTAACACTAAGATGAAAAGACTCACTATCTAAATTTAAATTCCTAACTTGTCTAACCAAACTATGAAATTGTCTATCAATTTCATGATTTAATTGGATGCAAAGAGTCAGGATTTGTCCTAGTCATGCACTAAATGCAGTAGTAAGAACCATGCAGGGCAGTAAGTGAAATACATATTAAATTTCAGTGATCAACCAAAACTTTGCATCAATGAAATCCTAATACCATAGGAAATATCCACAAAAAATTTCAGGACAAAACTCAAAGCCTAACTAATTGAATTAAATGCAACAAAATCAAAATAATTGGAAAAATAAATTTGTAAAGTAAAAAAAATAGTAAACAAACTCGTTTTGGATTTTCAGGGTGGGTTCTACAGACGCAGTGTACAAAGAAAGAATCGTTGGATTTTTCTACCCCAAATGCAGATATAATATGTCCAATTCCGATTAATGGTTCCAAAGTTATGCCCTAAATAGAAAATCAATAGTAAAACTAGTCACTACTTGTTTGTATCTCACAAGCAGCAGCAAGGTGATTGACTATGATGCATCCAGTATTCAATATTTCATGAAAGAAGAGTGGAAACAAAGTTTCATGCAAAACTTTTAACCACAACTATATTAACCAACATACACCTGAATCAACCAATAGGCAAATAACTAAACAAGACATCAAACAACAAACAGTGAATGCTATAGGCAGATTTTGAAACCCAAACAGAATGGTTATTATAAGACACACACTAAATTATACTAATGATCGAGGTCGTACCCGATACAAATAATATAACAATTAAAAACTACAGTACTACGAATTGACTCTTAGGTCGTTTCCCAAGGATTATCTTTCAAGCAAAGCTTCAAACACCTTATACTCACACACACAAAGGGGTTTCTGTTGTTGGATAGTATGAACATAAATCAAATTCTGAAACAGTAGTTAAGCAATGTAATAAAACGGCTAAATCCCTTTGGTTCGTTTGTTCACAACTCAATCCTCGGTTTCAAAAGATTATTTTCAGATTCTAACCATTAACTTCCGAATTTTTTGAGAATCAATTAACTAAGTGATAATCAATTCAAAGTTCCAGAACCTAAACCTCTAACTAGGCGAAATCAATATAAGCATGAAACGATTAACAAATTCACACGAACTAAGCATTCATGCACTAGAGAAAGTAAATCAACTAAGCGAAGATCAACTCATAAACCAGTTTCTAACATAAAAGAAATCAACAATAAAGAAACATAAAATGCATTAATAACAAAACCTCAAGAGTTGTGATACATTACCACAGGAATTTAGTCTACAAGTTTAGCCTTCCATTGAGTGGACGAAAGAAACTGAAAATGAAAAAGATGAATGAAACCCGAAAATGAAGAACATATGAAACCCTAGCAGAGAAAAAGAGGAGAAAACGAAATTCTAAAATGAGTGAATGTAGAGAGTGAGAGTGGAATTCAGGTTCCCTCTTTTACAAAGAATAAAATCGAAAATGGGCCCTAAGCAATGGGCCCAAAACTAAAACCAAATTTACAAATAAAAACTCCCAAAATAAAAATATAATCTTCACACACATATCCTCGACTTCCATAATGCCCAAAATGTCATTGGTGCCAAATGTGATCTGAAAATGATAACAGATTTAATCATGCCAAATAATCCCAAATTAACTCATTTTAGGAATATTAGTCCAATAAAGTCTGAAACACTAAACCATGTGAAACAAAGTCCATTAGGCACCAAGAATCATCAATCAGGCTAAATTAAGGTTATGAATAGTGTGTAATATATTGTTCATCAGTTAGCTACTATAACTCCTTTTAATAGATTAAACAAAACATTAATCGATTAACAAATTTCAACAAGATATAATCGATAATCAATCTAGTTAATCAATTAATATGTATGAAAATGGTTTTTCTTAATTGTATGGTAAACATTCTTTATGATGCAAGAACATGCAATACATGATTTTGAAATAGGTGATTCTTTTATGCACAAAAACCATGTATGCCTAATGCAAATGCATGAATCTTACTTATCATATATATACTTAGACGGAATGCCTCAAACTATATGATTTTCATTTTAGACTTTTGTGAGACTTATATCTAGGGTTTATCTAACCTAAATTCAATACTAGGTAAGCTTAGGATTCTAAATATATAAAGTAATCCTAACTTCTATGATGTTTACCTTGAGTTTTTGGCATGTTGTTTGTTGGTAATGTCCAAGTCTTCAAGCTTCCGTTTAACTGATTGTCTTCATCAAAACTAAGTAGGTTAATCATTGATGGCATCCTTTGACTATTTGTCATTTCAACAACCTCTTGCTAATGGCCAGGTATTGCCAAGCAGGTTAGGGACTATGTCCGCCGATGTGGACTTTCGAATACAATAAATACCTGCCAAAAAATACCAAGGGTTACTTCAGCCACTTAACATTCTAGACAAAGTATGGGAAGAACTTTCAATGGATTTTGTTACACATTTACCAACATCTAATGGACATATAGTCATATGGCAGATAGTAGACATACTTACCAAATATTCCCATTTTGTTGCTCTTCCAACAAGGTTCATGGTTGAATCCCTTGCTCATAGGTTCCTCAATGAGGTATGTTGACTCCATGGGGTGTTGAAGTCCATAGTCTCATGTTTGACCAAATCTTCCTTAGTTCTTTCTTGAAGGAAATATTTAAAATGTTGGGCACATCTCTGTGTTACAACACTACCTATCACCCAAAATTCGATGACTAAACTGAACTAGCCAACCGCGATTTGCAGACTTATCTTTGATGTTTTGCCGGTTGCCATCCGAAGAAGTGGTTCTTATTTCTCTCATTGGTTGAATATTTGTATAACACCAGTTTCCACTCCTCCATTTAGATGTCGACGTTTAAGGCCTTTTATGGTCGGCACCCACCAAATCTAAAGTAACATCTAGCATGGTCAACAAAATAGAAACAAATCGGTGAAACACTATAAACCAAAGATCAAGTACTAAGCAGCTAAAAACAACATTTACAACATACACAACAATGCATGAAGGCTCATACAAATTTAGGGAGACTAGATATTACCTTTCAGCCTAGTGAGTGGTTGTTGCTCTGCCTACAAGCACACTGCCAACAGTTTGTGTTTTGTCGATCCTCATAGAAGTTGTCTCGACGTTTTTACTGACCATTCAAGGTGATTTGAAGGATTGGATCTATTGATTATGAATTGGAATTTCTGGTTATAGCAAGGGTTACCTGGTTTTCCATGTGTCATTGCTTCGACATTTCTAAGGCAAACTATCGGAGAAAATGGGTGATTGAACAAAAAAAAACCTTGAAAATGAAATGGTTGAAACCCAGATGAAGGGTGGGGAGATGAGTAGAACAATAATAAGCATGAAAGGAAGCCAAGCTAGTATTATCACTATCGTGTCCAACATGAAGCACTCTCCAACCTCTAATGCAAATGAAAGGCAATATTGGTTTGAAACCATGGAAGGAGAAAACATCTTCCAAGGCAAGAAGAGAGAAAAGCGGACGGTGGAAGTGGTAAAGTGGGGGAGAGACTCTGAAAATGGTGTGAGAACTAATATGAATAATGAGGTGGTTAATGTGAATAATGAGGGGTTTTTCACTTCCAAGATCCTCGTGATATTCGTCCTTGTCAATTTGGACACTCCATCATGGGATTCCAAACTAGGGCGTTGGATAAGGCATAAATATTTGCCTTGAGCCAATCAACTCAATAATCTTAGCACTTAGACTTTGGGCAAAGTACAATTTAATGAGCCAACACGCAAAGGGTATCCACCATCCATTTAAATTAGTGGGAATACCAACACTCTCATTTGTCCCTCCATTCTGGAGGCATCATTCTCCATTAACGGAAGCGAAAACAACACTCTTTTTGCTTGTCACCCCATTAATTACACAAGTAAAGATGTTGACTTATCAAACCTTGTGGACAAGGTTTATGTTGAAGACATGGGCAATGATGGAGGCCTACATATTGAACCAGCAAGTTGGCCCAATCATATTAAAGTAAGACCCAATTGGTTTACTGATTATGTTGAAGAGTAGTTTATAATTTATATATTGTTTTATTTTAATGTAACACGCTTTCTATGTTAGCCCAGATAGGAGTAACCCTAAAAACTTGTTGGAGATACTATATGAGGTTGTTACTGCTGCTACAATAAACTAAATGATATGAAGTATTTTATTTAGTAATCTTTTTCTTCTCCTTGCTTAATTTTTTAATTAGCCACAATTGTGATTTTATCTTGTATCATGGTGAACCATTACTATGTTTTTTCTTGTCATTTAATCACCTTAGAGAAAAAAAAAGACTTTAGGAAAATGTTCGATACTTACACATCTTTCAGGTATATAAGACAGGGTTTTGTTCTACAATCCAGAAAACTGTCTATAAAAGTTTTCTCATAGTTTTATTTATATTTTTCTCTTATATGACAAAAAAGAACACAGTTACTGGTGAGAAAACCTTCGCCTGCCTCCTATTTATTTCATAATAATAGATCAGTTACTTGCAACCCATAAATATATTATTAACTTGTGCTTGTTGACCTATATTTTTTCTTAATATCAAGTGTATACACAAAATTTCGATAAATATGTTATTGAATGTTTTTCCGTGTAAGTCAAATTCGTGCGTGTGGAATAATAGTGATGTATTGATGGAAAATAATAAAAGAACATGTGAAAGTTTCTTGGAGTTATTAATAGGATGTTACAAAATGATAAAATTGAAATATGAAAATTATGTCATGGTGGTTACTAAATGAAATTGAATGAAATTATATATGTTCAATTACCTGATTGTCCCTTAGACAAAGTAGTAAGGGCATAGTAGGGATATAGACATTACGTTCATTTTGTTACTTAAATACCCTTAGATATGTTTTACCTTTATATAGTAGTATAGATTAATCATCTCTTATAATACTGATATCTGCTATTTTAATTTTTCTTAATGCATTATGATTTGAATTCTAATAATAGTTTTTGGCTTATTATGGCTTTCATAATACATATTATAATGTTAAAGTTAGGATTAAAATGTGATATAAATTTAATTTATGGGCCATATTGTTCTACGAGATAATAAGGATAATAATTAGAAATGACAATGAACCGAACTAAACTCAGTATTCGTCAAAAATTCAACTTGATATGTAGCTTAACAAACTTGGTCCATCCACCAAATAAGTCGAACATGAGTTGGATGCAATTCAGTTTGTTAGGTTCATGAGCTGACTCGTTAGATTCATATACTGACTCAGTATATATATATATATATATGTTTGTTGTTATTATACAATGACCTATAAATTATTTTTATGTTTATTGTTATTATATATATAAATTTCTGTATTATTTTATAAAAATGAATTAATTATTTGAGTAATCCAAATGAACCAATTGAAGTTGAGCCGAATAGTTTGTAAACTTTAACTAAGTTGAACTTGAGCTAAAAAAATAATTCGTATGGAACTCAAGTTGAGTTTCTATGATTATGGAGGACAATCTTACAAGTAAGAAAGCCACTTGGAGACCACATTCTTGGAAGGAAATTATAATAGTTTTTAGTTATTATTTTCAATAAATAGAGATTTTATTCTCATGGGTAGTTTTAGGATTTATTTTAGTCTTAGGATTTATTTTAATTATTATCTAAGTATTTTATTTAGCTTCATTAAAATGATGTAATATGAGGGTTGGAAATGTATTTATTTCCTTGTAACATGGTCCAATAGTGGCCAAGGAATTATGTATTAGAAGGGCATGTGGAAACATCATAAAAATCGTGCATCCACCTTTGAAAGGCCATGAAGACATCATGAAGTCTTACCTATTTTGGAAGAGCACGTGGGGATCTTCTAAGGCAAATACCAAGGGATCTTCAAACCATGGAATTTGTTTCCTAATCCAAACAAATCAGATTCGAATGCCATCAAGGAGGTCCAAAACTTTCCATATATGAGGATGGTGTGTAAAGGCAAGGGAATCCATTCAAAAACTTCCCTTATTCAGTTCAACTCAGATTGGAATGCCATCAAGGAGGTCCAAAACTTTCCTTATGTGAGGATGGCGTGTAAATGCAAGGGAATCCATTCAAAAACTTTCCTTATTCAAGATTAGCACATGTGGGAATTAGGCCAAGGCAATCAGAATTCAAATCTTCTCCAAATCATGAAGATAATGGCAAGCTTTAAAAACTTACCAAATTGAGATTTACACATGTGGGAATTCGGCCAAGGCAACTACAACACCCAATCAACCGAATTCTCCTATTAAGAGGGCTTGGTACACTTTTTCTTTGAGGAAGAAACAAAAGGACAGTAGCCAACCAAGAACAGCCCCATATGGAAAGAATTTCATGAGCATTAATCCTCATCAAAGTGCTCCACACGTTTTTTATTTGAATCAATAAGGTAGTTGAATGCAAATCAATGTAATTTACTCACTCATTCATGCTGAATCAAGGCTTGGCCTATATGTAACCGAATTGCCTTATGAATAAAACAATTGAGATTTTAGTTGGATAATTTCCATTGCTAGTTGAGATTTCTCCTAGTTTCTTGGTTGAACCAAGGCCCTTTTCTTATCAAGGTTCCTTTCCTTGTGGCGAAATTCCTTAGGCTTATCAAGTATCCAACTTGTGGCGCCTCCACCCTTCATTCTTATCCATTTTCTTTTATCCAAACACAAAAATAAAAATACAAAAAAAATATATATACAAAATCGTGCCTATATACAATACACTTATTCCATATACATTTCATCCCATTTTCATACACAAAAACGTTGACATTGATGAAATTCTATTCCGCGAGTCCAATTAAGTTTCAGGCAAGAACGATCGGCAAAGAAAGCAAACCACCCCTGGAGGTTCGCATCAGTTTCCAGATGAGTAAGTCCTTATCAAATTAAACCAAACTAAGTTGTAGTTAAATTTGGTTCGGTTGGTTAACTAAATTTGTTACGTTACTATTCGAATCAATGTGTTTCTTTACTCGGGTAAAGCTTATACAACAACAAATAATACCATATATATATATATATATAGAGGAAGTTAAATTACACTAGTTACACTCAATCTCAGTCACTCATTTTTTTAAATCCAACGGATCAAATGGATGAGTACAATAAATTATTTAAGATTTCTCTTTTTCTCTCTCATCATTTATTGCACTCACCCATATGGTCAGTTGGATTTAAGAAAATGAATGACAGAAGGATTGAATGTAACTTAATTTAAGTCTAAACGAATTCATTTTCATATAGTAATTGATATATATATATATATATATATATATATATATTGTTATTTGACTTCTATCATCCTATTTTGTTTGTGTTCAGTTCATTTTTAAATCGCTAAATATGTGAGAGTAAAATGATATGTAAGCTAAGAATTAGGTGCTCTTTGCAAGGAATTGTTTTTTTATTCAACCAAGGTATTCTTTCACCCTAAAAGTAAGAAACTAATTTCTTTTAAATTATATGGTTGTCTCTCCAACAAATATTTAGGATGGTAAAAAACCCGTACCCGCGGGTAAAACCTGTACGGGCACGGATACGGGTCACAAACTGGTACCCGGAAGTATTATAAATAGGTTTTTAAAAATACTCGTAGTACATACGGGCGGGTATGGGTATGATGGTACCCGTGCCCGCGGGTATCCGTTATTTATATGATTAATATATTATATTTAATTAAAATAAAAAATACATTATTCTAATATTCATTACACTATGTACATTTTTTCCTTTTACTTTATTTACATATTTTATTGAGTTTGGTGGTAAAACACCCTACAAATATTATTATATGTGTAGAAACACATATGTTTTTACAAAGAAAATATATACTTTTTGTTAAGGAAATGAGAACAAAAAATCACACAAATAGAAAACACCAATAAATTTAGCATTTTTGTCATATATTCAATCAAAAGGTACAAAAAAATTAAGTTTCATCTCATTTGAAACATAATAGATATAAAAAATTAAAATTCATGTATAATATAGAAAACTCACGGGTACCCGTTGTACCCACCGGTACCTAGAAATACTCATGAATACCCACACATAGGTACCCGTACAGGTACAGGCAGGTATGAGTAATGTTCTCCTATTTTAAAACGAATAGCGGGTAACTATCCGTCCGTACCCGTTATCATCCCTACAAATATTACTTACATAAATTAAATCTTTAACTTTATATAAATCTCAGAATCTAATGAGTCACCTTCATTTCAAATAAATGTTTGAATTCACAATGACACACAAAAGTACAATAAAAGTGTAAAAATATTGGAGAGTCAACGTAGCAACAAAGACTTATCATAATTTCCACGGCCACCTGGCTTGCCTGTCAGATTGAAAAAAACCTTTTCTTTATTTTCGCTCTTTCTAAATATATTTGAATGTTTGAAAACAAGAAAAAATTATTTTTTATTTTACATAGAAGATGAATTTTAGGTATTCGACTAATATTCCATATGTATAGCTGAAAATACTTTTGAAACTATTAAGGTCTAATTCTAGAGTCAGTTTTTAGAAAAATGTTAAGTTGACACCAAAACTTTTATGTGTTTTAGGAAAAGATATATACAAATGCTATTAAATTTGGTTCCGGTGAAGGATTTGGTTTGAGTATTGAGTTGGTGAGTTATTGGTTGAATAAGTGAGTTAGTGGTTAAACTGACAGTTGTCTCTCAGTAACATTAAAAATTATAAAAGGGTGAGGATCTACTTACTCCAAGAGTAAATTAAAAATTGACTTCACACTTAGCTATTCATTCTAGGAAAATTTAATGGTTTAAATTAATAAGTAGATTTGAATCATTAGATTTTCCTAAAATGGATTGCTAAGATATGGAACAAATTTTTTTAACTTATTCTTGGAGTAAGTAGATCCATTCCTTATAAAAAATCATAATACAAGTTAACAATATTGAATAACTCTATACTCCAAATATAAAAATAAAAAATACCTAATTAAAAAAGCAACAAAGAAAGTTTCATTAACACATAATGTCACAAATGAGTTGAAAATATCATAAAAACAAGATATACATTATGTTTTAATTGCAAGAAAAGCTTACAATAAATTTAAAATTTAATAAAATAAGGTTTGGTTAGAACATAAACTACCAAAAAATGAAGACAACTACAAATAAATTAAGAACACTTATTATTATTTTCATTTCAAAACCATGACAACGTTTTCATTGTTTTGAAAATAATATTTTTCATTATCTCAATCAATCTAACAATTCAAGTTACTATTTTAGACTTAAATCAATCGGGTAAATCTAAGTTGGTCACATACCAGATATTGGATTTATGATTGAATCGGTTGGACCGGCCAATCATATCTTGTTTTTATAACACTCAATATATAATTGTGTCAATAATTTGAAGTTAAAATAACGATAATCAAGGATTTATGTTCATTTGCATGGGAATTTGGATTCAAAAGAAAGTACATTTATGTTCATTTGCATGGGAATTAAGTAGTGTTATTAACTTCTTAATTTATTATTACTCTTATCCACATTTTCTAATTGAAGAGTTCTGACCTAAAAGATTCACCGGGAATTCTCTGTTTTGTGGTTAAAGCTGCCAATCTCAACTCATAAAAAGGAAACCATATTTCTCCTCTAGTGGATCCTCCACTACTGAATAAAGATAGTAACGGTGTCCTTGATATTTTTTAACAAATCTGATTTTAAATAATTTTTTTATAAATTATTAAACTAACTTAAATTTCAGTACTAGAGAGGAATATAAAATAACAAAATGATAAAGTAGAAACGGTTAAGGCACATAAACAATTCTGGCACAATTTATTAATTGTTCTTAAAATGGTAAACAGTAGCAACGGTAAACCTTTTCAACTAGAAAATAGTTGGCAATAATATTGTGTGAACAGAAGAATAGCCTAGAAAAGAAAAGAAGAATAAAAACACTCTTGAAAGCTGCAATCGACTTATTCTTCTCTCCTTAGTTAAAGGCAAAATTTACATTAACTCCTGTAATTGATACTATCTTTTTAATAAAATTATATAAATCCTTCTTTCTTATTTAAATATACACAAACTATAAAAGAAATAAGTGTAATTTTTTAACCAAAAAATGCAAAAATAGTAACTATTCATTATTTTGGTTAGTTACAATATAATATAAGAATGATTTAAACATTTCCTTAAAATTATTGATGCAATTTGTAAAAAACAAAAAAATGATGAATAGACATTAACTCTTATATTATTTGAAGTTGTCTTCACAATATACTATATTTTACTTGACTTAATTACATTCATCACTATTTTTTATTTTATAAATTATATTTATTTGTTTGACATGGATAATTAGTATAATATAAGTATATAATTATGATAGTTTGTGTAAGTTTAAAAAAGAGAAGTTTGATTTGTATAATTTTAATAAAATTTGGGTGTGTGATATGTTTTTGTTAGAGGACAATATGATAATTATAATGCCTAAATTTTGCAAATGTGTTTCTCTTATACAGCTCATGACTATATAGAAGCAAAAACTGCATTGCAAGCATTTATTTTAGTATCAAGAGAAATTGAGGTCAAAATTGCTTAAGAAATACACAAGCAAAACCACCCTGTCACCCGGTGTCTGTGGAAGGATGGGGTATCAATATTTATTATTTTTAATATTTAGAAATGTCAACGGTAACATATAGTACATGCCAAGCAAATGGAACATGCAATTTTATTTAGGAGATTCAGGTTGATTCTGGCTATTTATTACCAGAGTTTAATGTTTATAACACATGAATGATTGATCTTGTGTTATTAATGTATATATTTATTAACTATGTAAGAAAAAAAGTCATAACATTATACTTCTTGGACACATTGACAATAACATTCATTTTTCCAGTCCAAAAAATGTACACCTCTAACCTTTAGAGAGATTAGAGATTGTCACATGATATTATTCTTACAAACATCTTACACCATTAATTTTCCTTATTATATATACCCATACACTATATCACACACTCTTTCATTATATACACATCATGTCACTTTCTCTCTCATGCATATTATCCAACATATTAAATTAAATGTAAAATAATTTTTCATTATTATATTAACTACATGAGATAGCAAAATGATACATATTTTTTCATTTCATGATTATCTACCATTTCATTTATTATTTATTAATTAATTAAAAGCACATTATATTTTTTCAGTTCCTATTTTTTCTCACTTATATTATTATTTGCTTTTACTTCCTTTCTATCTAAATTCAAATAACAGTGATATCATATTAAATTGTTGCTAAATTATTTTTGAAGTTCATCTCTTCTCTCCAAAATCACAATTGGGTTCTTCTCTTCCCTATCATTCTCTCTCATTTCATTACTAAGCACATAACCCTTTTTCTCCTTTCCACTCCATAATTTTATCATTTTTTCTCTTCTTCTAAATGCCAATTATCTTTAAAGTGCATTTTTATATTGATTTTTGTTTGTTTATTTTATACATCTATTCTTATTTTGTGAAACATTTTCTCATTCAATTTTAGTTATCATAGTTCATATTTTTTGGATTTTATTTATTCCATATTATAATTAAAAAGATCAAATCTGAATTTGAAAAAAACCCTTTCATTTTTTATAACTTTTCAATATTTATTTTTAATAAAAAGACTCATATAATATCACCATTTTTTTTCTACAACTTTGTAAATATTTATTTTAAAAAATAACATTATATCATGTTTGGGTTTCCATATTTTAATTAAAAAATTCAAATTCAAAAATTGGCATGTATTTTCTTTATGTGTTTGAATATGTTTCAATCATGCGAATGCACAGTTAAAATGCGTGTTCTTAATAATGCAAATGTACGAGTAATATATGTGTTTTTAACAATTAAAATGCAATGTGTATTTTTAACTATGCGAGTACATGGGTAACATGTGTGTTCTTAACAATCCGAATGCACAGGTAACATGTGTGTTTTTAACAATGCGAATGCATGGATAACATGTATGTTCTTAACCATACAAATGCACGAATAATATGCGTGTTCTTAACCATGTGAGTTCACATATAATATGTGTGTTCCTAATCATGTGGCAAAAAATATTGGGTAACTTACTAGTTAAGCTTAAGATTAAAGCTTTTTTGAAATCTTAATACATAACAAGTCCAATTCCCCATAGTTAGTACAATGAGAAGCAGTAAAATATGAAAAATAGAAAAACACATAATGATTTATTATGGTTCACTGGAAGAGTTATATCTATTCTATTATCTATTTCCAAAATAGTTACAAGTATTAATAACTTAATTTAGGCTAGTTCAAGGATTTCTGCTTTTATCTTCAAAACTCACCCCGGGTGAGGATATGAAAGTTTAAGATAAGTTAAGTCTATCCTCAATTATAGAAACTATCCTATGATATACAAAGTATTCTCTCAAATATATATCTTTCCTTTTTCTCACTGTATATAAGAGGATAATACTTTCGATTATACCAAAACAATTGTGTCATTATGAGTGACACACTCTTGTGGTACAAAAATGCGTCTCATTCAAAAAAAGTGTAGGCTTTAATAAGAATCCTTACATCTAGGATACTACCTGTCTACCTATAAGACTAACATTGACATTACTCTGTTTAGGTTGACCTCTTGGAAGCCTTGTCATCTTCAGGTTGAACTTGAGCATAAATGTTTTGTGCTACCAAGCTACTCAACCTTGATTTAGAGATGCGGAAAAGAGAAATCTCCAACTTCAAGAATTGAGTGAGATAAGCTTGGATGCTTATGAGACTGCCAAAGCTTACAAGGAGAGAAAGGTGGTATGACAAGCGCATTCTTTGCAGTAAGTTTTATGAGGAATATTTTGTACTTCTTTTTAACTCAATATTGTGAGTCTTTCTGGGAAGCTTAAATGAAGGTGATATGGGCCTTTCCAAGTGTAGAATGTGTTTCCATACGTCACACTTCAAGTAGAGAATGAAGAGGAGGAGTTTTTAATGTCAATGAATGAAGTTGGCATTCACAATAGAAGAAGGGATTGAATTGTAATTGTCAAGTTTTTAGAAATTATTCCTTTTGTAAAAAAAATATTCACAGACAATTATATAGTAAGCACAAGATTAAATCAGTACAACCAAAAGTGGTAAATTATGAAGGATAAAAAAACACATAATGATTTATCGTGGTTCACTCGAAGCGTTATATCAAGTCCCTTCTCAAGAACGATTTTCTACTATTCCCAAATAGTTTCAATTACAGATAACTTATTTAGGCTAGTCAAAAGGATTTCAATTTTATCTTTAGCAACTCACTCTAGGTGAGAATATGAAAGTTTAAGATAAGTTGAGTCTATACTTGAATTATAGAAACAAAGATATACAAAGTATTATCTCTCACACACATATATATATATATATACATATATATATATATATATATACCTTTTTCTCAAATAGAATATATACAAAGATATATAAAATTAATATAGACTTGATCAATCTTTAAATAGTACAATATCTCTCTTTAGTCCATTACTTCAATCTCGAGAACCATGCTTCTTTTATAGTTGATATTGTAGGTCTTCAAAGATGCTTTAATGATCTTCGACTAAGTATCTGTTTAGGAATAAAATTTAATGCAATGTGTTTTGTTCAGTCTGATATCGAGAAACAAAGCATGTAATGCAAGGAATCTATTGAGTCTTGAAACAAATTTAGATGTGAAATTAATATATTGGATTTAGCATATCTGATTATTTCTTCTTGATGTGTCTGAGAAGTTCTCTTTGCCATTCACTTTAATCAAAAAGAAGTTTCTTTTTGTACACTTCAAAGTTGTTTTTTATTATGCTTTGTGTGCACAACTCTATCTCCTTCTTCTCCAAAGAAGTTGAAATATAAGGTTTACGTACCACAATATAATAAGTTTCTCTTACCAAAAAATCGAATCATTCAATACAAGAACAATAATTGAAATAACAAATATTCTCATTTAATGTGTATATCAATCATTTGAAACAAATTCAAATGATTGAACAAGTAAATATCATGTTTACTTGAAATAGTAAAAACATTTAAAATCAATGGATGCAATGGTCATTAAAGTGATTGTCATTTAAATGCACTTGTCATTGGATGCACGTGACTTTGTAAACACTTGGGCATCAACATACATGTCACTTGATGCACATGTTACTCAACGCAATTGTCATTGGACTCGTTGACCTTACATTTTCCTTTAGTTTTTATAGATTAAAAAGATTTGATATGTAAGTAGTCATGAACCTATTTTGTTATTCATATTTTATTATTTATTATTCATTAAAACACAAGGGAAAAATTAAGATATTATTTTTTTGGAAGAAGACCCCACATCTTACTTGTGTCTAGAACCATAATTGAAGATTCATCAACAATATGAAATGAAACAGAAATAGTGGCAAACAATAGGGACGAACCAAGGCCTAACCGTTGTGTCGCGGACCATAACCATTGTTGGTCCACCTTCCCTTAATACTCCTTACTTCAAATCTTATAACCTACTATATTCTTGAAGCTCCAAATACTAACCTCCCAACTTTCATAACTCCCTCCACCAATATTACCACTTCGGAACCCTAGTGATGAGCAATATATTACACACTATTCATAACCTTAATTTATCTTGATGATTCTTGGTGCCTAATTGACTTTGTTTCACATGGTTTAGTGTTTTAGACTTTATTGGACTAATATTCCTAAAATGATTTAATTTGGAATTATTTGGCTTGATTAAATCTATTATCATTTTCATATCATATTTGGCACTAAGGATATTTTGGGCATTACAAAATTGGATGATATGTGTAGAAGTAAAGATTGTATTTTTAATTTTATGAATTTTATTTGTTAATCCGTTTTTAATTTTGGGCCCATTATTTAGGGCCCATTTTTTGTTTTACTCATTTTAGGAGTAGGGAACCCAAATTTGAATTCATTCCATCACTTTGAAACATAAGACACATTTTGTTTCCCCCCTCTTTTATGCTCTACTAGGGTTTGCTTTCAATTTTCGTTTTTCCACTTCTTCTCCATTTTCAGTTTGCTTCTTCAACTCCATGGAAGACTAAACATCTAGACTAAATTCCTTTGGTAATGTACCACAACTCTTCAATTTTTGTTATTAAAGCATTTTCGGTTTCTTTACTATTCATTTCTCTATCATATTTCTGAATGTGGGTTGCTTAATCCCATTTGTTAGAAACTGGTTTGTGAGTTTATCTTCATTTAGTTGATTTACTCTCTAGTGCATGAACGCTTAGGTTGTGTAAATTTGTTAGTGTTCCGTGCTTATGTTGATTTGGCTTAGTTAAAGGCTTAGGTTGTGAGATTGTGCAAAATAGGAAGATAAAGGTTGGAATCTGAAATTAATCTTTTGAAACTGAGGATTGAATTGTGAACAAACGAACCAAAGATATTTATCTGTTTTATTACACTACTTACTTACTGTTTCTGCATTACTTTGTGTTCATTCCATTCAACAACCCCCTCCCTTGTGTGTGTGAGTATAAGGTGTTTGAATCTTTGCTTAAGAGATAATCTTTGGGAAATGACCTAGGAGTCACTTCCTTATACTACAATTTTTAATTGTTATATTATTTGCATTGAGCACGACCTCAATCAAATTTGGCGCCGCTGCTGGTGATTATCGGTTCTTGTCAAAGGTTCTTAGTTTAGTATAGTTTAGTGTGTCTTAGAATAACCATTATGTTTTTGTTTCAAAATTTTGCATGTTCTGTTCACTATGTGCTGTCTTGTTTGGCCATTTTGCTTGTTGGTTGATTCTATGTGTGCTGTCTTGTTTGGCCATTTTGCTTGTTGGTTGATTCTGTGTGTGCTTCCTAATATAGTTGTGGTTGTAATTTTTGCATGAAACTTTGTTTCCATACTTCTTTTATCACATATTGAATACTGGATACACCATAATCACACACTTTGCTGCTGATTGTGAGATACAAACAAGTAGTGAATAGTTTTTCTGTTGATTTTTTTATTTTTGGCATAACTTTTGAAAATCCATCTTGAAAATCCATTTTGATTTTCTGTTGATTCTCTACACACTACATCTGTAGAACTCATATTGAAAATCCAAAAAAGACCATTTTTACTATTTCTTTCTTATTTTACGAGTTTTATTTTGAAATTGTTTTGATTTTGTTTTATTTAGTTAAATTAGTTAGGCTTTAACCCTTTTTACTATTGCATTTAGTGCATGACTAAGGGAAATCCTGGTCTTTACATCCAATAAATCCTGAAATTTATAGAACATTTCATAGGTTAGTTAGACAAGTTAGGAATTTAACTTTAGATAATGAGCCTTTTTATACTATTAATCTAGCTGTTAGTAATATTGATTCTGCTGTTTCTGTGCATTATGTTGTTTATGTGCATTTTGTTGCATACTCTGATTCTGTACATTATGAAAATATGGCTAAACCACCTTCAATTCCAAGTGAGAGAACATTAAGGGAGTTGGCTGCACCTGATTTCACATATGAAAGCTTGTGTATCCAGTATCCCAATGAGGATGTGTCATATGTGCTCAAAATTGGACTAGTACATTTATTGCCTAAGTTTCATGGACTTACAGGTGAATGCCCTCATAAGCATCTTGAGGAGTTCTACATTGTATGTTCCACCATGAAACCTCGTGATGTCCAAGAGGATCACATCTATTTGAAGGCCTTCTCACATTCACTTGAGGGCCCTACAAAATATTGGTTGTATAACTTGGCCCCTGGTTCTATTACAAACTAGGATGCCCTGAAGAGAATCTTCCTTGAAAAAATCTTTCCTGCCTTCAGGACCAATGCAAACAGAAACAATATTTCTGGAATCAAACAACTACATGTAGAAGGTTTATATGAATATTGGGAGAGATTCAAGAGGCTATGTGCAAGCTGCCCCCATCATAAGATCTATGAACCACTCCTCTTGCAATATTTCTATGAGGGTCTGAACAACATAGACATGAATATCATTGATGCTACTAGTAGTGGTGCACTTGGAGATATGACCCCTTTTGAGGCTAGAAGTTTGATTGAGAAGATGTCTTCCAACTCTCAACAATTTAGTGCAAGGAGTAGTGATGCTATAGTGGTTACAGGTGTTCATGATGTTGAGACAGATTCAATAAGGCAAGACAAACTTGAGAAAAAAATTGATTACCTTGCCACCTTGGTGACTCAACTTGCCATGATTCAATAGAGACCTCTACTTGCACGAGTTTGTGGCATTTGCACATTAACTGTCCATTATGCTGATGTTTGCCCTTCTTTGTTGGAGCCCAAAATTGGTGACCATCCTGAGGCATATGTGATAAGTGCAAAAAGTATACACTTTTCACCATCATTTTATGGCACTTATCCTATGCAAATTGTAGAAAACCAACTTAAATTAACACTTTTTAGGTGAATTTTGCATGATTGAATAAATTAGTTCTTTATTAATTCTTGTCCATGTTTTCTTTGAGTTTTGTAGGAATATGAATATTAAAGAATAAATTCAAAGATAGACAAGAATTCAAACCAAAATTCAAGACAAAAGCTCAAAATGAATTGCTAAAAGTAATCAAGTTAAAGCATGACATGCTATGTGCTTAATTTGGTTACTTAGCCTTAAATGAAGGTAGCTTACTTCGTCTTGAAGAAACCTAAGTTAAGGTAGGCCAAGTAACTTTCAAAAATCAAATGCTTACCTAATCTTAAAGAAAACAGCCCAAAAGTTCTAAGCAACCAACAAAAATCAAGTAACAAACCAAAGAAAAAAAGGTTGCTTCACCATGAAGAAATCAAGCACAAAGCTGTCCAGCCAAGCACCAAGCACTAGGCCAGGTCAGGCAAGCACCAGGCTAGGTCAGGCAAGCACCAGGCCAGGTCAGCTAAGCATCAGGCCAGGTCAGCTAAGCACCAGTTCAGGCCAGACCAGTCAAGCACCAAGCACCAGGCCAGGTCAGCTAAGCACCAAACCAGGTCAGCTAAGCACCAGGTCAGGACAACCAGGTCCACGCCCAGCTGGGACCAGGTCAGTTGAGCTACTCAAACTGGCAGATGGGCGTGAAACCAGGTCAGGTGAGCTGTTGAAGTAGGCAACTAAGCGTGGGAGCAGGTCAGCTAAGCTGCTCAAGCAGACAGCTGAGCGGGGCACTAGGTGTGTTGAGCGCCTGGCCCACCAAAAAATTGATTGCTAGGTCAACTCATGGAACATCCTACTTTTTCTTTGCTTGAAGGTCAAGAACATGACCTCATGGATGACATAAGGTTATGACAAGAAGGAGGAGGTGACACCATGTATGTAACCTAGCCCACCATAGGGGTCAAGTAGGGGCCAAAGTGGCTCTTCATAGGGCCCAATTGTCAGCAGCTTAGCTGCCAAACAGGGCAGCTGAGCGACCAGCACCTTGGCCAATATAAAGGCATCAAATTCACATTTCCACTCACATTTTGCCTAGAAATTCTTCTCTGAAGTTCTCTCTTCTTGTTCTTAGCTTAGGAACTTTATTTAAGTAAGTTTTGTAATTTTAGTTTATAATTCAAGAGGAGAAAAGGAGAAGGCAAATGAGATGCAAAAATCAATTTTGTACTCTCAT
>NC_032010.1:9395591-9396112 GCF_001865875.1 Lupinus angustifolius | reverse complement strand
GGTGCTTTGATTAATTTTACTTGTTTGAGAAATTCTTAATGCTCTTTTTAGATTGATCACCTAAAAATTGATTTCAAGTCATAAAATCACTTGTGTCAAACACTTAACGAATAAACTAAGAAGTAGTTGTACTACTTTGTTTATTTGCCAAGTTAAGCATGTTTTTCTTAAGATCTTATATTCATTGCTACTTCAATATTAGAGTAGCCAATATTAGGGTGTGACAATCTAGTCTCTTTGTGGACGTAATATTGTTTAGTAATAAATATAAGTGATCATCATTCTACCATTTTAGGACATACACTTAAAGGAAGGTTTTAGAACTTGGTCTTTAGAGTTAATCAAAGTAAAACATAAGAACTTCTCTAAGTAGTTCAAATTCATAATATGTAGAATGATCTTGTCTCCTCAAGAATTTGTTAATATGTAGTTTATTTTTCTTGTTAAATTGTTTATGTGCAGAACAACAAAAAACCATCAAAATATGTTTACTCATTATTTGTGCTTTGACATATTCATAT
>NC_032010.1:9378764-9395491 GCF_001865875.1 Lupinus angustifolius | reverse complement strand
TAATATACAAAAGTGATGAAACTAACTTACTAACTTTTATTTATTGTTATTTACTTTCCACAATTTATTTATTCTTTAATACCAACCTTCCTTAAGGAAGAAGTTTGGTTTGTTAATAAAATGAACCCGAAAGGGAATAAATAAATAAAGGTCACTTAAATTTATTATCCGTTGTTCTTTATTTATTTCTAACAACTAACTATTCATCACTTTTGTACATTAGAATACAAAGGTACTTAATAATTATGTAATAAGGGATTGCTTCGATACAATTGTATCGGCGTTAGAATTTATTCTAACAAAGCCGAGATAGGGCAAAGAAGGAATAACTCATTCACATGATTATTAAGAAGTAAGTTTTAACTGGAATATTCTTGAAACCATTATACCGGCGTTGGAATTTATTTCAACAAAGCCAAGATGGCGAACAAAGAATAAAACCGAGTTCACTTACTTAATCAAATAAAAAAGAACACACCAAAAAGAGAGAAATAACCTTTCAACAAATTGGCACCTTGCGAGGGACGATTTGTTGAGAGGGGAAAAATAAAACCTCTAGACCAAAATTCTTTCAACAATATGTTGCAAATATTTTTAACAACAGTCCTCAACAACAACAAGAAAATTATGATCGTTCATCAAGCATATACAACCCTGGTTGGAGGAATCATCCGAATCTTAGATGGTCTGACTCTTCACAGCATCCTCCAGGACCATCATTCAAGTACAATAATGTTGGACAAAATAGACCATATATGCCTCCTCCAATCCAACAAGAGAGGCAACATCAAGTGATTAGTAATCATGCTCTTCCACTTGCACCTAACCTTCATTGGAAGAATTGGTTAGGCAGATGACATTGCAAAATATGCAATTCCAACAAGAGACTAGAGCTTCAATTTAGAGACAAGAGTCCTTCATTCCATATTTAACCACTCAAATAGGACATATGACTACATCATTGAACACATTGCACTATCAGAATCCTGACAAGTTTCCTTCTCAGACTGTGGTCAACCCAAAGAATGTGAGTGTCATTACTCCAAGGTCAGGAAAGTAGATTGAAGTTGATCTAGCTGCATCAAAAATGAAGCAACCAGTTTTACAAGAGACTGAGAGCACTAACGAAGAAGTTCGTGCTAGTGAACCTTCCCCAAGTGCTGCACAACCATCTTCCATTCATCTTCTATTTCCACAAAGAGTCATTCCAAGTAAGAAAATGGAAGAGGTAGACAAGGAGATCTTGGACACGTTTAGAAAGGTAGAGGTGAACATACATTTACTTGATGCAATTATGCAAATTCCAAAATTGCAAAATTTCTAAAGGAGTTGTGCACTCACAAGAGGAGGCTGAAAGGTAATGAGAGGATCAACTTGGCAGAAATGTTTGCGCGCTTATAGGTAAACGCGTTCCTCACATTCTTGAAAAGTGTAAGGTAGCAAATTTGAGAATTCTATACTAGATCTAGGAGCTTCATTTAATGTTATGCATATGTCTATTTTTATGTCTCTTTCACTTGGGCCTATGCAACCCACCGAGGTAGTGGTTAAATTAGAAAAAATGAGTACTACCTACCCTGCTAGTTTGGTAGAGGATGCCTTGGCTAGGGTTGGTGAACTTATTTTTTTGCTAATTTTTACATTCTTGATAGGGAAGAGAGATCCTCCCGTAACACAATTCCCATTATTTTGGGGAGACCAATCTTTAGAAAGCCCGAACCAAGATAGATGTATATAATAGAACACTTTCTATGGAGTTTGATGATATTATGATCCAGTTTATCATTTTTGATGTTATGAAGCATCATCTGAGGACCATTCTATGTTTCATATTGATTTGCTTGATTTTCTTAATGATTTTGATTCTATGTCATTGATAAACTCATATACTTGTTATACATGCACTGACTCTGAAATGTGTAATGCTTGTATTAATGAGTTTCTGCATATTTCTGTTGATCCAAATAATGCTGTAGAGTCAGATTGCACTAACCCAATTGATGCAGATATCATACAACAATCTGATTTACTTGTTCAGGTGCATGCTGCATAATCTATGTCTGCTAGTTTGGTTCTATCTGTTTTGCAGGCACCTGTATTGGAGCTTAAACCTTTACCTGAAAACCTCAAGTATGCTTACTTAGAGGATGATGAGAAGCTCCCTATTGCAAGTGCTGAAGAAGCACAAGAAGGCAATTGGTTGGACCTTATGACATTCCTAATATTAGCCCATCCATGTGCATGCATAAGATACTCTTGGAGGGTGGAGCTAAATCAATGAGGCATCCACAAAGGACGCTCAATCTAGTGATCATTGATGTTGTGAAGAAAGAGGTCACCAAGCTTCTAAAAGATGGGATTATGTATCGTATTTCGGATAGTCATTGGGTGAGCCTAATTCAGGTGGTTATAAAGAAGACATGAATTACAATGGTGAGAAATGAGAGGGATTAGCTGATTCCTACTAGAGTGTGGAATAGTTGAAGAGTCTGCATTAATTATAAGAGGCTCAATCAAGCAATAAGTGAGGATCATTTTCCTTTGCCATTTATTGATCAAATGCTTGAGCGCTTAGTAGGTAAATCTCACTATTGTTTTCTTGATGGGTTTTCTGGGTACTTCCAGATTCATATTGCTCCTGAGGATTAGGAGAAGACCATATTCACCTGCCCCTTTGGCACTTTTACCTAAAGGAAGATACCCTTTGGCCTATGCAATTCCCCTGGTACATTCCAGCAATGTATGGTGAGCATTTTCAGTGACTTTTTAGAGAATTGCATAGAGGTGTTTATGATGATTTCATTGTTTATGGATCTTCATTTGAGGCATGTTTGGATAGTCTGGATAGAGTTTTGCATTAATGTATTGAAACTAACCTTGTTCCGAATTATGAGAAGTTTCATTTCATGGTAGAACAAGGCATAGTTTTGGGGCATGTGATCTCAAATAGGGGAATTAGGGTAGATTCTGCCAAGATAGATGTTATTTCACAATTGTCTTACCCTCTTACATGTGAGAGGTTTGTTCTTTTCTTGGTCATGCATGTTTCTATTGCAGGTTCATTAAAGATTTTTGAAAGAAGACTCTTCCACTATCCAACCTGTTGCAAAAGGAGGTGGTGTTTGATTTTGATGAGAGATGTAGGGAGACATTTGATTGCCTCAAGAGAGCCTTGAACACCACTCCTATTATCTAGGCACCTGATTAGACAGTCCCTTTGATCTGATGTGTGATACTTCTAATTATGCATTGGGGGTTGTCCTTGCTCAAAAAGTGGACAAATTGTCTAGGGTAATTTATTATGCTTTCAGAACTATAGATGTTGCACAAGAAAATCACACCACAACTGAAAAAGAGCTTTTAGCTATTGCATTTGCTCTAGATAAATTTAGATCTTATTTGCTTGGTTATAGAATTGTTGTTTTCAATGACCATGCAGCTTTGAAGTTCTTGTTGAAGAAAGTTGATTCCAAGCCAAGGTTGAATAGATGAATGCTCTTGCTCTAAGAGTTTGATTTGGAGATCCGTGATAGGAGTGGAACATAAAATTTGGTGCCTTATCACTTGAGTAGGATTGAGGGAGTTGTTGATATGATTCCTATTAGAGATGATTTTCCTAATGAACAACTTTTGAATATTTCTGTTTCTTTCCCCTCCCCTTGGTTTGCAAATATTGTCAATTATTTGGTTGCATCTATTTTTCCTCCACACTTATATCTAGAACTCAAAATGACAAACTTAAGAGTGATGCTCAATATAATATTTAGGATGATCCTTACTGTGGAGATTGTGTATGGACCAGGTTATTAGAAGATACGTTCCATATCATGAGATTGAGTCAGTCCCTCAGTTTTTCCATTCTTCTGTAGTGGGTGGCCATCTTGGTACCCAAAGAACAACACTAAAGGTGTTTGACTCTGGATTTTATTAGCCCACCATCTTCAAAGATGCATGGAGGATTTGTAGCACGTGTGAGCAGTGTTAGACAACAGGTGATATCCTTTCTTAGAGACAAGAGATGCCTCAACAACATATATTGTTTTGTGAGGTGTTTGATGTTCGGATATTGATTTTATGGGTCCCTTTCCTGTTTATTTTGGCTTTTACTATATTCCTCTTGTTGTTGATTATGTCTCTAAATGGATGGAAACTAAGCCCACTAGGACTAATGATGCTTGGGTTGTTATGGATTTTGTTAGGTCTCACATTTTTTGCAGGTTTGCCATCCTAGAGCCATTGTTAGTGACCAAAGTACACACTTCTGCACTAGATACATGTAAGCCATGCTCAAGAAATATGGGGTTGTTCATAGAGTTTCTACACCTTATCACCCATAGAGTAATGGGCAAGCTAAGATTTCAAACAGTGAGATAAAGAGGATTTTGGAGAAGATGGTGCAGCCAAACAGAAAAGATTGGAGCAATAAACTTGAGGATGCTCTTTGGGCACATAAGACTTCTTACAAGGCACCCATAGGGATGTCCCCTTATCGGGTTGTCTTTGGTAAAGCATGTCATCTTCCTGTAGAGATAGAGCATCAGACATATTGGGCTATGAAAAGTTGTAACTTGTCTCTTGATCAAGCTAGTGAAGAAAGAAAGCTCCAACTTAATGAACTTGATGAGATCCGCTTAGAAGCTTATGAGAAATCTAAGTTCTATAAAGAGAAGACCAAAAAATTCCATAATAACTTGATTTTTAGAAAGGAATTTTTGGTTGGCCAAAAAGTGTTGTTATATAACTCTAGGCTTGGACTCATGAGTGGTAAGCTTCGTTCTAGACGGATTGGTCCTTTTGTTGATATTAATATGTTTCCTTATGGTACTGTAGAAATCAAAATTGAATCCACAGATAAGAGCTTCAAGGTTAAAGGGCATCGCCTCATGCCTTTTCTCACAAATCCTTCCTTAGTGGATGAAATTATGGAAGAGGACTCATTGGTTGAACCTGCTTTCCTCCCTACATGAATCAGGGAGTTTTTATTTCTCTCATTCTCTACTTTTTATTGCACTTGTCCAATTCCATTGATTGATATGTATGTCTGTATACTCTAATTTTGCTACATTGGGACAATGTGTAGTTTAAGCGTAGGGGAGACTATTGTAGATCATAGGTTTATGTTGATGCACGCTTTTCTTTGATTTTGAGGTTTTTCTTAGGTTTGGGCATTTTCTCTCATACTTTCTTTTAATTAAGTCATGATATCTTGTGGTGTGAATCCATGCATTTTTGTGTGTCAAGTTGCTTTTGAGAATTGAGTGGTTGAAACAACTGTGATAGACTTGCCGCTTGTGAGAATTTGAGTCTTAATTTTGGATGGATTGTTGTAACTATCTAATATTCTTTCATGTGCGATTGCACTCTTGATTACTAGCACTCTAGAACTCGACTTGTTTCTTGTTGATACTTGATATTCACATGCATATATTAAAGTGATTTAGACATTTCTTTTGAATAAGTCAGTTAGCCATATAAGCCTACCTTAAATGAATTTATCCTTTGATAGCCCTTTTGAGCATTTTTACCTCTTTCATTGTTATTTATCTCATCACAAGCTTATAAGTGAAAAATCATGATTATCTTAACCCAAGGAAATTTTGGAGCTTTGGAATTGTTTTGGGAATGAGTATTAAGTAAGAAATGGTGCATTGTTCTTCAAATCTTGTGGATTCTTGGTTATGTCTTAATGCTTGATACAATTGCGTACATAAGTGTTAAAAACGAAAAATCGAAAAGAAAAAGAAAAAAAAAAGAGAAACAAAAGTGAATAAAAGGTTAGGTGAGGCAAAGAGGATTGAAATTAGAGATTTGATCTTATTTTTGGCTTGATTTTTACTTACTTTTTACTTATTCCCCATTACTCCTCTATTCCATTTGGTTTTAGCTACATATTCCATATTTATCCCGTCTTGTCCTTGGCCCCATTACAGCCTTGAAAAGTCCTTTTGATCTTTATGTGCATGTGCTTATGATGGTGATGTTAGAGGCTTGTCAAGCCTATGGTTGTGTTTGTTTTCATGAAGTGATTTGAGTGTAAAGACTTGCAATCTAAGACACATGAGGGTAAACACTTTAGAGAGTATATCTTGTAAGGTTCTATCATTGTTGTGACTCGCCTCTTGTTTTGATTGGTTTGTTTGCATACTTGAATTCATTGGATGATGTTAATGGATATCTTGATTTGATTCTTTCACTCTTGTGTATTTGATTTTGTCCATTTCATTGCATTTCCTAGATTTCATTGTGAAGTATGCGATTTTCTTAGGTGTTTTATTTTTTAGTTTTTGTGATCTTCTTGCATGACTCACTTTGGTGTATATCGGTTAGCATAGCCTTATTTCTTGATTTTTACTAGGAGTATAAAAGGTTAAGTGTGGGAATATTTGATGAGCAATATATTACACACTATTCATAACCTTAATTTGCCATGATTGATGATTCTTGGTGCCTAATTGACTTTGTTTCACATGGTTTAGTGTTTTAGACTTTAGTGGACTAATATTCCTAAAATGAGTTAATTTGGGATTATTTGGCCCAATTAAATCTATTATTATTTTCATATCATATTTGGCACTAAGGACATTTTGGGCATTATAGAAGTGGAAGATATATGTTGGAAGATATATATTTGGGATTATTTGTTAATCCGTTTTTAGTTTGGGGCCTATTGTTTAGGGCCTATTATCTATTTTACTATTTTAGGAGTTGGGAACCCGAATTTGAATTCATTCCATCACTTTGAAACATAAAACACATTTTCGTTTCCCCCTCTTTTATGCTCTGCTAGGGTTTGCTTTCATTTTTCGCTTTTCCACTTCTTCTTCATTTTCGGTTTGCTTCTTCCACTCCATGGAAGGCTAAACATCTAGACTAAATTCCTTTGGTAATATATCACAACTCTTGAGGTTTTGTTATTAATGCACTTTTGGTTTCTTTACTATTGATTTCTCTATCCTATTTCTGAATGTGGTTTGCTTGATCTCATTGTTAGAAATTGGTTTGTGAGTTTATCTTCATTTAGTTGATTTACTCTCTAGTGCATGAACACTTAGTTTGTGTGAATTTGTTAATGTTTCATGTTTATGTTGATTTTGCTTAGTTAAAGACTTAGGTTGTGAGATTGTACAAATTAGGAAGATAATGGTTAGAATCTGAAATTAATCTTTTGAAACTGAGGATTGAGTTATGAACAAACGAACGAAAGAGATTTAGCCGTGTTATTACTTTGCTTACGTACCATTTATGCATTACTTTGTGTTCATATCATTCAACAACAAACCCCTTGTGTGTGTGAGTATAAGGTGTTTAAATCTTTGCTTGAAATATAATCATTGGGAAACGACCTAAGAGTCACTTCCTAGTACTATAGTTTTTAATTGTTAAATTATTTGCGTCGGGTACAACCTCGATTAAATTCAATTACCTAGTCTCAAATTCCAATTTCTTGGGATCTAGTCAATCTAACATGGTATGAAAGAAGAATGAATGGATGATGATCTCTCAAGGAGAATAGACCTAGGAACCCATAGCATGATTAGATTATCATAATTGTCCATTTCTTCACAATAAGATTCTAGCCAGTATTTTAAACCACAATATTACAATTTTAGTGGTCTTCACAATGGTATCACAATCTCAATTTTGACAAAATCGACCATATCTTCTTATAATTTTTGCAATTGTAATAAACACCACCATAATCACATCTACAATTTAAAATACTTATTGTAATCATAAAAAGAACATAGCCAAATAATATTTTAAATTGCACTCTACAATCACAATTGCGTCTACAATATAGTGATTTTGAGAGTTGGCACAATAGTATCTTGACCACAACATAATCACAATTACAACCATAAGCTTGGTTCCAATTTATGCTTTATTTGGGAGTTGAATTTTGGAGGGGAATGAAGATAAAGAGAAGGTTTGAGAATCATTTCATAAGTGTGTATTTCATGGCTCCCAAACCTTCTTTTTCCTTCTTTCCCCTCCAAAATTCAACTCTCAAACAAGCCCTTTAAATTACTGTCTCCAACTCTATATCCATGTGGTAATGTACTTCTAGCAATATATAAGACAGAGAAGGCCAAAGTGTATCGGGTAAAGAAATAGTTTCGAATAAAAAGGGACTTGTCTTTATAGCTAGTGCAGAGGCGCACCAGTGGCGGCTAGCAAAACAAAGCAACATTCAGGTTCATCGAATTTCTCCTTTTCATTCCTCTTTGTCATTTTCTGTCATCAAAATCAAATTGTTTCTTATATTTAATGGCATTCATTTTAAGAAACAGTAGTAGTGTTAACTAATTGTTTCTATATTTTATCTTTTTTTCAACTGTTCAGAGCACTTGACATGCCTTTGATTCAGAATGAGAAGAGCCTTAACAACCCTTTGTTAAGGAGTGAGTCTTTTGGATATTACAACTACTACCCTCATGATCCCTATACTGATACTTTGATGGAGAAGAGGCAATTGTTTCTGAAAAGCTACCAGTTCAATAGAAAGAAGAGCTTCACTGAGAGGATTAAAGCGTCATTAGTACGTATCAGGAAAGTTGTGTGGTTAAGGCTAAAATCTGCAAGAAATTGAGGAGGTTGGTTTTACAAGGTTCAGAATCAAATGTGGCTTCTAATACATTAGAAAGTTTCCACGGGTATGTTTACGAATTGAGTTTTAGAGAGGAACAAATATAAATAGAAGATTTTTGAGCCAACTTATCGATGTGTTTCATGACTCTCAATCTTTTTATTTTCATTCCTAATCCTCTAAAACTAAACTTATAAACATACCCTAAATGATCAAATCACAAATCTTATTCATCTTCTGCATCTTTATGTTAAAGACCCACACCGTGTTGAAACATTAATATGTTTTTTCTTGTCATGTAATCATGACACACATAACAAATATCTTACCAAAATGTTCGACACTTTCACATCTTTCAGGTTTATAAGAAAGTGTTTAATGCTATGATTCTGAAAATTTTCGCTAAAAGTGTCGTTCATATTTTTTATTTATATTCTTTAGTGTATATTTTTCTCTTATATGACAAGAAAGAACAAATTTACTAGTGAGAAAACCTTCTCTCCTATTTATTTCATATGATAATGATATATCAGTTACTTGCAACCCTTCATTATTAATTTGTGTGAGGACAAATTGGAACTATATTAATATACTGTATAATTCGTTATTTGTTTACTAGCTTCTTTTTCTGTACAATTAGTTATTTTTTTGTATTTTGGTTATATATAGAATTAGTCAAATATTGTAGTACTGATCTCTGTTATTTTTCTTTTGCTATGACATTATCTGAATTTTAATCTTAGTTTTTGGCATATTATGGCTTTCATAATACATATTGATATTGTTAAAGTTAGGATTCCAATATGATATAATATAATTATGGGCCATATATTGATCGATGGGACTGGTGACTAGCAACTAAATTTGCTACTGGGTAATCAAAGAACTACATTTCTTTACTCTAATGAAGCCGATAGAGAAACAACTAATACGGGATATCTATACATCTTTCCACATATTAATTTATCATCCCACTATGTTTGTGTTAACTTCATTTTTAATGTATTTATTATGAATATTAAATTTTTTACGGCCCATTTTTATATATTAGGGAAAAAGTAAACCGGGACATATAATATTATTCTTTTATCCTAAGACATGCCAAGAAGTGAGAGGAAAATGATATGTAAGCTAAGAATTGGATACACCTTTTGCAAGTCAATATTTGAATTCACATTGACACACCAAAAGCACAAAAAAAATGTAGCATTTCAAAGTTGCTGGTTTGGTTTGGAAAATATTGGAGAGTCAATGGGGCAACAAAGACTTCTTACAACTTCCCGGGTACCTGACTTGTAGGGGTGGCAATATGGGTTTGGCCCGACGGGTCAGCCCGTTCGGATGGCTATTTTTAGCGGGCCGGGCTGAGGATTTTAGTCCAAAAACCCATATTCAGCACGTTTTAGTAGTCGGTTTTTTAGACGGGTCAAGACGGGCCGGGCTGGGCTGGCCTGACGGGCCATTGTTAAAAAATAAAAAACTAAAGTGTGTGACACTGTGCTGTGCGAGGGGCGTGACAACTGGTTTCTTCTTTAGAATTTACAAGTTTTAAGCTAAGATGTTATGTTGTTATTGTAATATTGTAGACTTACGTTTATGATTTTTTGTTTTAAAAGACATCTATCAAGTTTGTTGATTATTTTTTGTCTACAAGTTTTAATTATGTACATTTTGGAGGAAAAACGGGCCAGCTCGTCAACCTGCCAGCCCTGCAAAATATGGGCCGGGCTGACATTTTGAGCCCTTTTAACAATACGGATCGGGCCAGGCCAGCCCTTATTTTGGCGGGCCGGCCCGGCCCGACCCACATTGCCACCCCTACTGACTTGCCTATCATTAAATGGTAAAAAACAAGCACCATTCATTCTTTTTTTAGTTTGTAATTTTCAAAATGAAAAAGACCTTTTTTATTTATTAGAAAGAGAGAAAAAATATTATTTTCACTCTTTGGATTTTTCAAAACAAATTATATTCTTTTTATTTTATATAAAAGATGAGTTTTAAGTATGCTACTAATATTCCACATGAATTGCTTATAAACTATTTCTCGAGTCATGATTGATGTTTAAATAAAGTCATTCCAATATGAACACACTTTTGATATGAGGTCAAATTAAATTGTTGGTGCAACTGAATTGATCATTGCATAATGGTAACTACACTCAATCAAATAAAGGACATATAATAAATAGTAGAAGAAAAGACAAGAGAAATTGTTCGCAGAGTTCGACTAATTGTACTTACTTCCCTAAGAGTATTCAATAGCTACAATTATATTAGTAAGAGAATATAATTAAAAGTTCTAACATACCTTAATGGGTTTGCAAAAATATATATCCTAATACCTTAATCCAATACCATGGACCGAAGTTCCGATGTTTCTAATTGGTGCAAGTTATATCAAGGAACCAGAGCCTAATATAGAGTCTTGGTCTCTCCTCCACTCCAATTTTGGATAATGTGTGACTTCTACTAATAGTGTATTTCAATACAATCAAATAAAGTGCATACGAGTAAATAGAAGAGAGAAATATAAGAAAGTTTGTTAAAGAGTTTCGGTTAATTATGTCAATATCCCCAAGAACATAGAACAACAACCAATATATTAGTAAGAGAATAGGATTACTAGTTCTATCACACCTAATTAAGTTTATAGAATACATATACATATCCTAATACCTTAACTCAATATCATGGGACCAAGGCCAATATGGTGTTTTTAATTTGTGCAAATTATAACAGAGAACTTGAGCCTAATAATAGTGTTGGTTTCTCTTCCCTACTCCAATTTTAGGCAATGTGAGATTTGTTATAATAATATATATCCAGCAAATCCCAACAATATTCACTTTGATTTAAATATCCATTCCTTGGAAAATTTACTCAACATTCTCCACCTTTACGAATATCTCTCTCCTTTACGAATATCTCTCTCCTTAGGAAATCTAAAACAATCTCCACTTTAGCAAGTGTTCGTCTCTATCATGCTTAATGTATAATTATCTTTACCAACTACTCCACATAAGAGCACATAACCCTTCAGCTTAAGTCTTTCCACATATCTTCGACGATGTTACTAAAGCCCCTTACCTAACTTGTAATGCAGCTTTGCTTATCATCATCCAATGAAACACGACACCTAGCAAGTTATCCACTACTGGGACATCTTTGGATATTAGGAAAATTGTACACCAAATAACATCAACAAATTCCCTCTTCAATACTCAACCTAATTGAGTGATGGAGCTTCCTTAGGAAGCTTCAACCATTACCACTATTTTCTACTCCGACAATCATAGTTCAAAGGAACTATCATAATCTAACATAAGGAGTATATCCATAGAATTCAACTTATACCAATGCTAACTAATGCTTATGTTACATCCTCACATGCAAGTCAATATTTGTGTTACATCCTTCATCTACATCAATACTTATGTTATATCCTTCATCTCTATCAATGCCTTGTGTTACACCGTATAACCAAGTCAATGCTCATGTTTCACCTTGCATTAATATCATCAAGCTCCACGTGCTCTTATGGATTTACTAGCAATTAACATATTTCTCCACGACCTCGTAAAAATACCATAAGGATTTACACCTCTTCTTTTCGCATAGCCTCATGCTCCACTTGGACCCCAATCCAATACATGAATTTCTAGGTTTCTAGATTTAACACGACTTTGGTCCTTACCACGATTCTACCATGTTTCCTTCTCCTTCCACTTATTCACTTGCTTGTTTATCCTCACACGCTACCTTTGGTAGACCTTGTCCAAGCAACAAGTTGTTCACTCTCCTTTGACACAATCAACAATTACAAATTCCATCGAACTTCTCTACTATGAATCTAGGGCCTGAGCTAAGAGTCATCTATAAATTGGCTATGATATCATTTGTCGAAAACAAGAGAACAATTAAATATTAAAAGAGAATATAGAGAAGAGAGAATAACACAAGAAACTTATCAACGAGGTTCGACCAATTTGTGGCTATGTCCCCAAGAGTGTTGGGTTGTTATCACTATATATTAGGGAATACAAATTTGTAGTTGTTATATCATTAGATTTATGTAACTTTATATATATATATATACCAAGACCATAACTTATATTGCTATTTTCTAAATGAATTTTGAGTATTTGAGTAATATTTCATGCACATATATGAAACTAATTCTGGAATCGTGAATGATAGTTGGATAAAGCCATTCCAATGTGAAAGCACTTTTTACATATGATATAAGGTTAAGAGGTCAAATTCTGGATTAACAACTTTTATCGGAATGAGGGTTAGGAAAATGTTAACTTGACACCAAATCTTGGACACTAGTACCATATCCAATATTTTATCCATCTATTTTAGGAAAACATATATAAACAAGTAAAAAAGTGTGTTAGAGATAAAAATAAGTTGCTTATAATATCAAACACCAGTGTCAAAAGTGTCTAATGTGAAAATAAAGAAAATCTTTATTTTATGTTCATGTTCATGGAAATATGGTTCTACCACAAGATTCACATGCAATTCTCTCTTGTAGTTGAAGTTGCCAATCTCTACTCATGGAAATAAGGGATAACAAAATGATAAAGTGGAAACGGTACTACACAGAGACAAATTGTGACCGAAGTTATTAATTGTTCTTAAAAATGTAAACATTAACAATTCTTAATTAAAAAGGTAAGCATTAGCAACTATAAACCTTTTTCAACTAGAAATTAGTTAGCAATATAATTGTATGAAAGATCACCAAGAAAAGCAAATAAAATAACAGAAGAAAGAATAAAAACACTCTTGAAAGATGCCGTAGTTGACTTATTCTTCTCTTAAGTGAAGGATCGTGACTTATACTAGCTAACAATTCATCAATATCCAAGCAAAAACTGTGAAGCTTGCATTTATTTTAGTTTTAGAAGAAAATGGGGTCTAAATTGCTTAAGGAAATAAACAAGCAAAACCACCCTGTCTCTGTGGAAAGATGGGGTATCAATATTTTTTATTTTAAATATTTAGAAATGTCAACGGCTTTTGCATTAAGCTAATAAGTTGCCAACGGTAACATACAGTACATTCCAAGCAAATGGAACATGCAATTTATTTCGGAGTTTCAGGTTGATTCCAGTGTCCATTTAGTAAGTAACGGCTAAATTGCATGCCACTGTCACACTAACATGAAATAACGTGCATATATATATATATATATATATATAAATAAGCAGAACACAAAATAAATTAAAGTAGAATGAAACCGCAAAAATAAATGAGGCTTGTGGCCAAAATTACCCCGAGGATTTCATTTCCCGATAGAGCAACGACAAAAAAGTATATCAATATCCATTATAATGTTATAATGATTCAATCGATGATTTACTAAATAAATCATATATTAATAAAGTTATATATTTTAATAAATATAATGAATTAATAATATAAATATTATTATTTAAAACTTATACCTCATGTATTATCATGATATTACAAATAATTATCATGTTTAATGTTTGAATTTTTTATGTTCATTTGAAAAAGAAAAAAAAATCATGTAAAAACCGATTTTGATCGGTATTATACAATATGATACAATTCGATTAATATTTTCCAATTTTAACCTGTATTTTTCATTTAATTGTCTAATTATAAGTTTGGTATAATTATCATGCTTTACCGGTATGGAGTCGAAAACTGTCTGATGCTATATTTAATAACTACACTGAAAAGTGAACATGACTTACCGATAAGCTTTTTGGTGTTTATCAATTGTGTGATTTTAATCCAAACTTTAAAAAATTGATGTCATTTTGAGATAAAAAAATTAGTGATTTCAATTTATTTGTAGTAAATTATGAAACATCACTTATTTAACTAAGTCCTAAAATTATTGTCTACTTTTGTTGTGATTAACAAGTAAAACTTTCATTCTTGATTGTTTAATTATGTATTTTTACAATTGTAATGTATTTAAATATTGAGTATAAAATGATTAAATAATGATATGTGATATTACTCTTTTTTGAGAATCTTCAATATGAGCACATCTTCTATAAAAAAATTAAATTTGTCAAAATTGTTGTAATTGGATAGAAAAATATTTTAATAAAAATAATAATAACTTAGTACAAAAAAATAATGGAAAAGGAAATATTAAACTCTGGTAGTGTAAATAAGTTAGAATCCCCAATAATTGAAAAATAAAAAATCCACAAAAGACATTAAAGAAATGTCTCGCAAATAAGCTTACAAATATAAGAGGGTTAATTTGTTTTATTTAGTGTAAGGATATATATTTTTTCCAAAATAAATTATCTATTTTAAACTTATGTGAATATGTGTGTTGGCCTAAAGATCCAACACATATAAACCTTCAATATTAAAGATACACTTAAATGAGTCATTAATCTTGAAGTCCTAATCCAAATGTATAAGTTTCTTGTGGTACTATCAATGGTATTCTCTCAACTTTTTTGAGTAAGGAACTAATTGGTATAAACTTTCCTAGGTCAACCTTTGAGGCAAGGGTCAAGACAAGGCAAGAAGGTCCTATGACTTGGGCTAAAGCTAAGTGAGGACCACTCAAGCTCACCAATAATACAATTGACCCTGGAGACCACATGAAGGAAGGACATTTATGTCCCTAGGTTGTATTAAACTTTAGTTTATTTTATTTAATTTACTTTGTTTTTAATAAATGAGATTTATTTCTCATTGGTAGTCTTAGGTTTATTTCTTTTAAGTGTTATTATTTATTCATGTAAATTGGGGTTGAGAGATTAATTATTTAAATCTCATGTAAGGTGGTCCATTAGTAGCCAAGTAATTGACCTATGCATAGAAAGAGGGCTAGGTGCATCAAAGGGAGATCTAGGCGTGTGCAAGGCTAAGCTAGTTAGGGCATAGAATGGTTCAAGCCTAAACATGAGACTCTTGGCCGTATGGATCAACTTGGCATAGAAGATTTAATTCAAATTTATTTGAATTCCAATCCAAAACCCATCTAGGGTTGCCTTGTGGAAGCCGTGGAGATTATGTGCATAATTTGGCTAGCATGGTCAATTTTGTTTCAAGATGGCACATGGGTGAAATTCAAAATAGATGGCAAAGGATTCAAATTCAAGCTAGGTCAAATCTTTTCAAGTTAAGCATGGAGAATTCGGCTAGCATAAAGATAAGAAGAAGGTCAAAATTCTTTCCCAACAAATTTGGCTTGAAGATAATGGGATTCAAATTTGCTCCTCAAATTAGACCAAGCGATATCATGAGAATTGGTCCTCAAATTCAGCCACCTTAAATCAAGGATTTCAAATCCACTTTGGACGTACAAGTTTACATTTTTGACATAGTCAAATCCATGGTAAATCTCGGCCAAAATTAGGGCAAGCCCACCTTGAATTTCAAATGCACAATTGAGATAGAATTTGTCCAAGACTTATTCAAACATTTTTAAAACTCAAGCAACACTCATAATATCGGCCAAACCACTTACATGATCATTCAAATTCAAGTCGCTAATTCAATCCAAAATCCCTTAAAATTAGGGCCAAACCGTGTGCTAAATCCAAGGGTGTTAGGTATCAGTGGTTACACCTAGAAGGGGGGTTGAATAGGTGTAGCGGTTAGAATATCCGCTTTTCGAAACTCAACACTTAATGCTGAATCACCCCTATTTAATCGATTAAAAGAATGTGGATAATCGATTAACGAATTTGATTTAATCGATTAAAATAGAAACAGTAAGCTTAGGCAGATTCGATTACTTGCACGACAATTAACCGATAATGAAATGAATACACAGAGCTTACAGTATTATCAGAGTATTAACAGTATAGCAAATATACAGAATATAGCAATTAATTCTACTATACAAGTTAACCGATTAAATGCAATAAAGAGAGAGAGAGAAAAAGAAAAATCCTGCAACACGATTTTTATCCTGGTTCATTTGCTTGTCCACCGCAAACTACATCCAGGCCTCCCGGCTGATTTGGGAGATTTTCTTCACTATAATTGAATCAATGTTTTTACATGCACATCATCCAATTACAACAACTTAGACATTCACAAGAAAATAAAGAACCTTATTCTATGGTTTGACTCCCTTCCTACCGATAAAGAAAACCTTTCTTTCGGCGTAGCCCCAACC
>NC_032010.1:9310658-9378664 GCF_001865875.1 Lupinus angustifolius | reverse complement strand
ATTTAAAAGATTTATGCATATGAGACATGTATTAGGTGAGTTAAGCCTTAGACTCAACTTAAACTAGTTTCTAGTCTAAGCCTAGTACCAATCAAAAGACTTAAGCATGTTGATTTGTTGGTGATCTTCAAGCTCTTATTAGCACAAGTTGTCCTCATCAAAACCATGACATATAAAGAGAGCTTTCCAAAGTGTTCCTCTTGACATGCACACTTTCAAAGGGACCAAGGTGTAATGAACTCTCAACTTTCAAGTTCCAACCGTGTGTTATTTGCCAACCATCAAGGTCAAACCGTGCACCATTCGAAGATCAAGCCATGGAGAAATTCTAGGGCTTAGTCATACATGAATAACTACTTTTAATTTAGGCATTTATCCTTTTGCTATTTTTTAGTGGAGCTCTTGGTTGTGTCCATTAACTAGTTCTTATCAAGCATCCTTGCTTGTGGTAAACCTTACTGACTTATCAAGCAATCCATGCTTGTGGCGCCTCATCCTTCCAAATCCTATCCATTTCCTTTGTGTCTCACACACACACTCAACCATTCCCCACAAATCCATCCAAAGCCGTGACCATCATAACCAAATACATATAGCCCTAAAACCCAAACCGTGACCATATTCACAAATCACCCCCAAACCTTAGCATAGTAGCCCACACACTAGCCAAACAAGCTTGACCTAATCTGTACCCTAAGACACACATCCATGACCAAACACAACCTTAACCTAATACACATCATCCAACCAAACCAAGTCTTAGCCAACACCCTAGCCTACAATCCTAAACCATGACCCCAACATAAGTTCCATAAATTCAAGCTAATAAACGATCCTAAAAAAAGGCACACCAAAGAGGTTGTCATCACTAATCTCTTTCGAGGTGTGTGATTATCCTTCCCAACAAGTGCCACTCCTAGGAATCGATCCTTTGACCTTTTGGTCATCCCGAAAATCTAGTGGGACATTATACTACTAGACCAACACCTTGTTGATAATCCAAACATATAAGTTAAGCAGGTTGACCATGTATCTGGGTCATATAACGGATACTAAACATACATTTACTTCTACTTATGGCAAGAATGCATTTTTTCATTCATCTTTTTCCACTGTGCAATTTTATAACCATGTACTTTTTTTGCGAATTTTATTATTTAACTTATATGATTTTTAAAAAATAATCATTACATCTACTTTTCCTCCAAAATTCATTAATGTTGCCTACATAGAAAACATTGTCTAAGATGATACTTATTAAATTTGTCAAAACTATTGCACGATATGAGTAATTGTGGTGGATAAGGGAAAATAGAGTTTATAGAAAAATTGTCCCTGCCATAGTTAATATGAAATGATTTAGGAATTTATTGGAATATGCAGGTTTTATGAGCGGTTTATTAAAGATTTTTCAAATTTTTTTTAACCCTTATCTATACTTTTAAAGAAAGATGATGTATTTGGTTTTTATGTCACTTGCCGATGTGCATTTTGTAGATTAGAAGAAAGCTTTGATCATCACTCCCATCTTGCAAACAAGTGATTGGAGTCTACCCTTTAAAGTGATGTATGATGCAAGTGTCTATATTGTGGAAGCATGTGTTAGGGGAAATGAAGGACAAGAATATGCAAGCCAACAAGACAGTTGATGCAGATCAAGCGAATTACGCCACCATGAAAAAGGGTTGGTACCGAGTGATTTGAATGACAAGGTTTGAAATTATCTAAAAAAATGAAGGATTACGGGTTATTGGGTTTACAATAATGCTTGAAATCATTACAATAAATGATGAATATGTAAGTTTTATATTTGACCCTAGAGAATAGAATGATGCAAAATGTTGAAGAGACAAAAGACTTTGGCCACCCACGGCCGCGAATGAGTACATGGCCAAATCGTGGTGGTCTCTAGACCATGGTATATGGATGTATACTCATACACAACATGATCATGTACTCAAAGAAGTGGTTGTAGACGTTTTTCCACGAATCACACATTTTAATCTGATTGTTTTTGCTTTTATACTTTATCACTTCATTATCCAAAGACACTTAATGGGAGACAAGACAATAATTGTTTCTTAGAACTTTTATTTTCATTTGTGCGAATTGTCTTATTGTAGGCCATTTGCCCCATATATGTACACCATACTTCTGAATCAATAAAAGATTATAATCTTGAGAATTAGAAACTTAACAAGAAGCTTTCCTTGTGACATTTTAAATCAAAACTAATTAATAGATCCTTCTCTTGTGGAGTTCTAAGGGATTATCACTCCCGCTGATTGTGGCACCCCTTATCTCCATCTACTGTCTGTTTGTATCCATCTATTCTATCATTTTTGTATTCCTTCACAAACTTAGATTTAAGTCACCACAAAACCCTTGATTATTGTTTTTCTTCATGAATTTCAAACTAAGAACTTAGCAAAGAAATTTTCTTGTGTTGATCCTAACCATAACTTATCAAGAGACCATTCTCTTATGGTGTTCTATGAGCTTATCACTCTAGCTGAGTGTGACACCCTTTATATCCTTCTTTTGTGTCATTTATTTCTTGTTATTATATCACTTTCATTATCATTCACAAACTTATATTTTAAGTCGTCACCACATAACTATCCTCTTGATTTGTTTTTCTTCATGAATTTCGAACTGAGAACTTATCAAGAAACTTTCCTTTTTGTTGTTCCAAACAATAACCTATCAAGAGATCTCTTTCTCTTGTGGTGTTCTAAGAGCCTTTCACTCCTGCCAAGTATGGTGACCCTTATCTCCATCTCTCGTCTCTTTTGTTTTCCTTATTCAATCATTTTTGTTTTACTTCACAAACTTAGATGTAAGTAACTACAAAACTCACCGATTGTTGTTCTTCTTCATGAATTTCAACCTCCATCAAATATAAAATTGTATCATTTAGTTGTTCATATGAATCCATCATCCTAGAACCTTCAAAATCATAAAATCTATAAACACTTCTCTTATTTATATTTTCCAACTTAATAATGACCGGAAGCCTCCCCTATAAAGGTGGGAAATCATCAAATTCAACTTGTGAATAAAAGTGAACTTGACGTCAACTTATGTTCCCAATTTTTGCTCAGAGGAACAAACACTAGAAATAGAAAGCAGAGACATTATTATTATGATTTCATTTCTTCTCTTATACTTATTTTTAGTTTATCTCTTTTTCCTTTTTAATTATTTTCTTACTTTCCTTTACCTATATCTTCTCTATAATTTCTCTTATCCTCTTTTAATCATTACGTGCAGCCATAAAAGATAAAGGAACAAGATTTCTCACACATCCACCATGGTTAATGTACAACGTTTAGGGAGGTCTAAACAATATTGTCTTATTGGCAATATTTCATAGCTTATCAAGCAATAGCTGCCAACTAACAACACATTGATCTAATGATATAAGACCCTACTAGATCCTCAAGGTCAAAACTTCGATTTCTGGGAGCGACACTTATTAGGAGGGACATGAACCTAAAAATGGATTAGTACCATGCCCAAAAAGTAAAAAGATATCATTAGTAATACAATAAAAAAAACTCACATATCTCTCTGAATTTTACTTTACAATAAACTGACATCTTTATATTTACAAGCAGAGAAAAAGAATCTGATCTGATTGCCATATAATATATCTAAATTAAGCTTTGATACCAATATATTACTTTCAATATTAGAGCAATTCCTTTTGATTCATGACGACTAAACATCCCCTCCATAGGACATAAGATCAAATTTAGAAGTGTTTTTCATGCATTAGATTCCATCATCCTAGTCCAACGTGTGGGGACCTATTTCCCACAATCCCTGCACAAAACAGAATACACACAACAACCCCAAGACCTTGACGATATGTTACGATTAGTATTGGCAATTAGGGTCGCTCTATCCATGCCCACACAATGCTCACTAAAATTAGGGCGGGCATGGGCATGTCAGCTTTTAATAAGGCATGAAATATCATGTCGTGTCCGCCCTAACCATGGGCAGGGAAGGCTCACGGGCTACCCTAAATTAAAGAAAAAATTATCTAGTATATTGAACATTGAAAGATATTATATATCATCTCTTAGTTTTTATTTTACTATTGAAATATTGTAATATTCATGTTATCATACCTGAAATAACGTGGATGCACATGTGATAGTGGGATTCAAAACACAAAATATACAACCTTGTTTTGCATAAACCGAACATGCAGTTAATTGGTAAGATATTATATTTGGAAAATTGATACATTGTACTCGAGTGGTGAGAATATGAACTACTCTTGCCATACTTGGCCCATTAAATTTTTTATTCTAGTATTCATTGATGCCTGTGGGTTGCCATGCCCGTCCGTTGGAAATGCTTGTGGGCAAAAAAGGCATATTGGGCGGGTATTTTAGGACGAATAGACATATTTTCATGCCCTACCCACCCAAAATATGCGGCGAGCCCCATGGACAAGACCCAAATTACCAATGATAGTTAGGACAGTATTCCCTTCGCTGGTCGACGTGGAAGTTGCGGTACCACTGGCCTTTACAGGGAACCATGTCCATGGCTTGGTTATCCAACAAGGGACTATAGTTAGTGTGGTTCCATATTCCTCCCTCTTTTTCCTACACTCAATTCATTCTTAACATGTATGAGTATATTTCTCTATTTTATGTTATTTGTTAAATAACGATTCTCTATAATTAAGAATAATAACTTATATAATATCCTCAATTCCAGAATAATAATAAGTCATTGTTAGTCAACATTACAATTGTATATTTTTTGTGTGAGAAAAAGTATGGATTAATCATTATATATATATATATATATATATATATATATAGATATAGAGATAATTTTAAAATGTTTTATCACCTTGAACTTAAATGAAAATTTTGTAGTCTTGTTAATTTCATTTAAAGTTACTTATCAATTTTTTAATTAAATGATTTTAAATGGAATTTTTATCGTCTAGTCATAGTTCACATCGTCTCTAACTTCTTGCCTATGATGAATTTTTATCATCTAGTCGTGGTTCACATCTTCACTTAATTTCACTTAAATTTACTTATATATTATTAATTAAACGAATTTAGTGCCTTTTTATAGTTGGTTGTGATTTCTGTCATCTCTAACTCATTGTCTAGAGTGGAGATAATGTCTATGACCAACACCATCTTTTTCACTATTAATTCCACTAAATTAACATAATTATTTTAAGTGTTTTTTAATCAAAAAAATTAAATCAAACCATTTAAACAACTTTTGAACAAGGGTTATATAGTCTTGATTCCCCAATTCATATATTAATAAATAGGAGGATTTACACTTGTGAAACACAAAAAAATAAATAAATATTTGTTTTAACAATTTAAATATTTGATTTAAGTCATACAATTAGAAAGGGTATCGTTTATTAGGGGTGGACGATGTGCTAATACCTTTCCCACACACTCCCAAACTCATAACTCTTATTTAAAAGACCATTTTTCCAAATTAGACTTAAAATAAAGTTTTCTATGTTTTAATCGCAAAACAATGTAGTGGCGACTCTGAAAAGGTCGCAAAGTAAAAAATTATTTTTAAAGTTTAATACTTTCCCACACAATTACATATAACACTCGATTTTACACAAACATATGCCCTGAATACAAGTATTAATAATCATGATTTGAGATAAGTGGGACAATTGATTTGTTGGTGCTAACATAGCGTCATATCTGGTATTAGCGATAAGGACCATCAAGATTGTTATCGATATTGTGAGTTAAGGCTTGAGGGGCTAACATTCTTTCGTTTCTAACATACGATATTCGGGTTTCCTTTCTTTGAAAGATTGGTGCAGTCTGGTGACCTAGAAGTCTATTGCTCTTATTGAGTCAACTATAAAAAAGACATAATATCTTGTCATAAGGTTGTGATCTATAGATTTCCCAAAAACCTATAAGATGTATCATAAATAAGGCACATGAAGCAAACAATATTCACCCCTTTTCCGCATCCATACATATAATAAAATGATATTTAACATCTCTAAATTGGTTTAAACCTATCATTCATGTATGTGTAACATAAGCGTATAATAGCACTGCAATATCCTTATGTCATAAGGACATCAATTTCATCACATACCTGTCAAAGGGCTCAACACCATAGCGATATTTTTTTTCTTAAATAAAGCTAACTTGGAGTTATACCATTTAATCCTAAGTTAAATATCACACTCTTCAATGGACTCAACATCCTAGGGACAAGTTCTACCTATGCACATCCTACAATGGGCCCCTTCATCCTAAGGATGAATTTTTTCCTCATTCTAATAAAGTCTAGGGTGATATCATTTAATTCTAGGCTATAAAAGTTTTTAATCAAAACTCTCGTCGATGAGCTTAACACCCTAGGGATAAGTTTTTTTTCCCTTAACATCATAGTAAATACCATGTCCATGGCTTGGTTTGCACCAGCTGTCCGTGGCAATTCCAACAGGGGACGATAATTAGTATGGTTCCCTGTGGCTCCCTCTTTTTCTTACACTAAATTCATTCCTAACATGTATGAGTATATTTCTCTTTTTTATGTTATTTGTTAAATAACTATTCTCTATAATTAAGAATAATAACTTCTATAATATCCCTAATTCTAGTATAATTTAGATAATTTTAAAATGTTTTATCGCCATGAATTTAAATGAATACTTTATAGTCCTCATATGGTTTCTGTTGTCTCTAACTCGTTGCCCAGAGTGTGGAGTAGATCTACGACCAACACCATCTATTTACTATTAATTTCATTTAAAATTACTAATCAATTTTTTAATTAAATGTACTCTTGTCATAGTTCGCATCGTCTCTAACTCCCTGCTTATAGCGAGGGAAAGTCTATGCCGAATATCATCTCTTCGCTATTAATTTCACTTAAATTTACTCATCTACTTTTAAATAAACAGATTCAATGAATTTTTATTGTTGGTTGTGATTCATGTCATCTCTAAATCATTCCCTGGAGATGGGATAATGTCTATGACTAACACTATCCTTTTCACTATTAATTCCACTAAATTAACATAATTATTTTAAATGTTTTTAATCAAACAAAAAATTAAATCAAACCAATTAAACAACTTTTAAACTAGGGCTATATAGTCATGATTCCCCAATTCATATATGAATGCGTAGGAGCAAGATTTACACTTGTGAAACACAAAAATAAAAATTAAATATTTGTTTTAACAATTTAAATATTTGATTTAATACATGCAATTAGCTAGAGTGTCGTTTTATTAGGGGCAGACATGTGCTAATACCTTCCCCAGTTCGAAATCGGCTCTCAAACTCATAACACTTATTCAAAAGACTATTTTATCCAAATTAGACTTAAAATAGAATTTTCTATGTTTTAATCGCAAAACCATGTAGTGGAGACTCTGAAAAGGTTGCACAGTCGAAAATCGGAGTGCGACAGTTGACGACTCCATTAGGGACTTTTTTTAAGAGTGTAAAGCCTAAAGCCGCTATTTGCATCGATCTAATTACCTTCACATTTTTTAAACGAAATATATTTATATGCTTTTACTTTCTAATTCAATTAATTGTTGAACATACTCATCCATTTTTGTGTGCAACTTTTAGGGGTAAAAATTTATTTTAAAAGTTTAATGCTTCCCTACACACTTGCATATAACACTCGATTTTATACGTACATATGCCCTGAACCAAATTATTAGTGATCGGGATTTGAGATAAGTGGGAAAAATTGATTTGTCGATGCTAACATAGCGTCATATCTAGTATTAGTGATGATAAGGACCATCCAGATTGTTCCTAATATTGTGAGTTAGCAACTTGAGGGGCTAATATTCTTTCGTTTCTAACCTACGATATTCATTTATCCTTTCTTTGAAAGATTGGATCCAATATGGTGACCTAGAAATCTAGAGCTCTTATTGAGTCCACTTTAAACAAGACATAGTACCTCGTCATAAGGTTGTGATCTATAGACGTCCCAAAAACCTATAAGATGTATCATATATAAGGCACATGAAGCAAACTATATTCACTCCTTTTCCATATCCATACAAATCATACAATGATATTTAACTTCCCTAAATTACTTTAAACCTATCATCATGTATGAGTACTGTAAGGGTATCATGGTACAACATTATCCTTATGTCATAAGGACATCCCTTTCATCACATACCCGTTAAAGGGCACAACGCCATATGGACATTTTTTTCTTGATTAAAGCTAGCTTGAAGTTATACCATTTTATCCTAAGTTAAATATCACACTCTTCGATGGGACTACAAGAAAAGATCACTTTAGCCACAGTTAAAAACGTGGCTAAAGCGCTAAAAAATCGTACCAAACTATGTTAGCCACAGTTCTCACTGCAGTAGCAAACAAAGGCGTTGTGAAACATTAGCCACAGTCATTTTTATTATAGGTACGCTTCCGCTGGTGTAGTAACATCAACTTAACCACAATTTAAGTTGTTTCGCAACACTTCTACCCATGGCTAATTTGTTGGTCTTTTTAAATGCATACCACAATTTTAACCGTCGCTAGTTTGTGGTAAATGAGTTTATATTTTAAACACGTCTTAATGTCCCTGCTTACCACACATTACCCATGACTAATTAAATGATTTTTTAAATTAGAAAATATTTTCATTCATCTATTATTCAATAATAGAATGATAAATTTATAAATGAAATGAAATAATTGTAAAAAAAATATTATACTATTAACAAAAACAAGTCTTGTATATTTACCAAATGTTTATCACTCAACTCCTAATTAGAAATGTTTAACATTAGTATCATAGATTAGGCATATACAAACTAAAATAAAAAAAAAATACAAAAATCCATCTTCAGCAATAGTCCCTTTATGAGCAAGAAACAAATTTCACAAGAAATTAACTTGCAAGTATGTCGCAAAACAGAAAAAAGTCAGCCATAAAACTGTACTTGGAAATAAGACAACATAAAATGGCATAATGTAACTACCAACATTATATAATCATATAACATGAACACTAGCAATAATATAGAAGTGAAAAATAAATAAGGAAATCCAAACTACAAATCAGACAACTACTGTAATATTCTTATTCTTTGGTGATGAAAACTTTTTAGTTCAACAAATGGAGATGAAACTTGATCTTAAGAAACTCAATAATTAAGGTACTATGTAAGAGGATATTTAAAACAGAGTCAAAGAATTCAAGAACGACTCCATATCATGCAAATCTTTTTGCTTATCTGTGGCCTTATGGCCAGTAAAATGTGTACTTTTAACCCTTACGACTGTGATTGCTTTCTTCTAATTCTGCAACAGTGCTTTCCAGCTTGCCTAAAAAAACAATGACAACAAAACAAATAAACTCTATATCTCAACCAACCTTCAATGTATAATAAAATCAGATCCAACTTCCTTTTATTTTTCAGCCCTTTGTACGGACAACAACATTAAATACTTAGTCAATCTCAAATAACAGAAGGGAGAGGCCGACCCCAAAAATGCGATAACAATTAGCGGGATGGCTCAACTTTGGACATTTTGGGAAATTAAATAACTATATATATAATACATATATAAATGCTCAAAATTATATAAATTATCTTTCTTCTGCTTTAGAGAACTCACCATGCTTAATGTTTGGTTTGAGATAATTAAACCATCTAAGTCTACAGCTCTTGCCATATCTTTTCAAACCTGTGAGAAACAAACCAAATCAAACTAAAAAACAAGACAAATAAAGAAGAGGTAAGATATATCCCTTCACACAAGCATGGTATGATATCATTGCCTTCAATAGTGATACAATTTAAAACTAGAAGCTGCAAAAGTTGGGTTTCCATTTACCTGTGTAGCAACGTCAATGACGAAATTGAAGAGTGGAGGATTTAACTATATATTCTGCACAAAGATAAACCTTAGGCAACATCACTTAGATTAAATATATTACCATATGATACACATATGAAGAACATAAGTATATGTATACCATTCATCTTATGATAAACTAGTCAAATAAAGAAAAGTGTGCAAAGTAAAATAACTTGACACATAATACTTACCATCATCCTATCCTTCTTATAGTGATGCACAAATGCACTCCATCTTTCCCTTAAGGTACTTTTAGCCCATTTGACACAACCTATATAGAGGAAGTTAAAATATAAGTTTGACACAATTTAAAAGTAATTATGTTTACAAAGAAACAACACAAATATAACATACTTATTATAGTGTAATATGACAAATATTCATAATCAAGCTTACTTATATATTTACAACAGTGTATAATTTCCATATAAAGGAACAGTAAGAAGAGAAGCTAAGTATGATGTACCCAAAAAAATTGTTAATCCTATTAGTTTTGTCCAATCCAAAACTTTTTTTGTGGTTTTGTTTCAATAGCAGCCATTGCTGAGAAAAGTTTTGCATAAAGAGAATCATGAATGCCATAGTTATTGGTGGAAAACATAGCAGAAAGATGCCCTCATGATTCCTTGGTAAAGAACTACAAAGTTCATTTGGATCAGAAAATGCTGAAATAATATACTAGTGTAGACGTTAATTAATATGCACTACTCCCAAGACTTTCCAAAGATTTGAAGCCCTGAAAAATTAAGACTTGTAACTTTTAAACTATATCATCAAAATGGAAGGTCTCAACTCTCAAATAAGAGCATGTTCATGTAATACACACATACCTATAGAGAGATTCATGATGTCTATTGTACAAAATGTGGATCTGTCATTAATACCACTGCCACCATTACAAGCATTATCCTAATTTGGAGACAAATTGATGAAGGAGCTGTAATCAGTTTTGTTGAAACTTGCTTCCTTCGGGATCATAAGGATTTGCTGATGATGATGAGAAGAAGACACCATTGAAGGCTTCAATTTTCTCCTGATCACAATGGATTCCTCAATCACATTGAAGTTGTTATCTCTACGTGCTTCGCTACTATGAGGGTGAGATTGAATCTTCTTCTTCGGTGATCTTGCACAATCCTCAAGCTGAATAGGTGATCTCAATTTTTGGAAGGTTTCAATATTATTTTCAGTTATTGCAGTGCACTTTTTCTTCAAGTCTTGCACTTGCGTTACCCTTGTGAAGAAGATATAGCTCCTAACCTTGGCAAAATTTTGATGAAGACACCAACATCACATAAAAGAAGAAAATGAAGAATACTTATGAAGACAAAGCTTCAACAAATTAAAATATAAGTCTTTAGGTATTTCTATCCTTATACTCTAATTTATACGCTTAGTAATAATGTTCAAAAGTATTTTAAAAGAAAATTGATAAACACATGTATAAATGAAAATAAATTTCAAAATACTGTGAAAATGTTACTAGATCTAAGTAATAGGTTACTATGACTAAGTAACATGTTACCAGAACTAAGTAACAGGTTACATGAGTGAGAAACGAGTTATCCAAAAAAAATTGGGGGAGAATTTCAAAACACTTCTTTTGAAGAATTATATGATGATCTAGGAATCAATCACAATTTTTTTGCTCCTAGAACACCACAACAAAATGATGTTGTAGAGAGAAAGAATGGATCCTTAGAAGAACTTGCTCGTACAAGGTTTAATAAAACTAATCTCCCAAAATATTTCTAGGCTGATGCAGTAAGTACGACTTGCTATGTTTCTAACAGAGTTCTTATCAGACCAATTCTCAAGAAAACCCCCTATGAACTCTTTAAAGGTAGAAAACCAAACATTTCTCATTTGCATGTATTTGGTTGTAAATGTTTTGTTTTAAATAATGGTAAATATAACTTAGGCAAGTTTGATGCAAAAGTTGATGAAGGACTCTTCCTAGGCTACTCTCTTACGAGTAAAGCTTATAAAATTTTCAATAAAAGAACTTTAGCCATGGAAGAATCTATTCATGTATCTTTTGATGAAACCAATCCTATAATAAAGGATGGGCTAACTCTTGATGAAGAGGACTTGCCAAGTTCCCCTTCAAAGGAGGATTCTTTTACCAATAAAAACAACCAATACTGAGCACTTGAAAATGGATGATATTCTAACTTCTCAAGAAGAGCGTATTCATTTTGATTTACCCAAAGAATGGAGAACGCATCAAGACCATCCTATTGACAACATCATTGGCGATATAAGTAAGGGTGTCACTACTCGTTTAAACCTAAACGTTATTTATTTAAACATGACCTTTGTTTCTCAAATAGAACCTTCCAATATTGATGATGCAATCAAGGATGAACACCGGATTCTTGCTATGCAAGAAGAATTGAACCAGTTTGAGAGAAATGAAGTTTGGGAACTTGTTCCTAGACCAGATAATAGCCATGTTATAGGAACTTGTTGGGTATTCCGTAATAAATCATATTTAAATGAATTTATTATTAGAAATAAAGCTAGACTAATAGCACAAGGATACAATTAGGAAGAAGGTATAGATTTTGTTGGGACTTTCGCTCCTGTTGCTAGACTTCAAGCTATTCGATTGCTACTTACATATGCATGCTCTTTAAATTTTCAGTTATATCAAATGGACATAAAGAATGCAATTCTTAATGGTTATATACAAGAGGAAGTGTTTGTAGAACAACCTCTAGGTTTTGAAGACTACAAACATCCTTCTCATAACTATAAACTAAAGAAAACTCTCTATGGCTTAAAACAAGCTCCGTCTGCTTGGTATGAACATCTAACAAACTTTCTTATTGAAAAAGGTTTTAAAAAATCAAAGGTTGACACTACACTATTTATTAAGACAATAAATCATCATACTCTTCTTGTTCAAATATATGTAGATGATATTATTTTTGGTTCTACTAATGAAACCTTGTGTAGTGATTTTGGAAAAACGATGCAAGGGGAGTTTGAAATGTATATGATGGGAAAGCTAGATTACTTCCTTGGATTACAAATCAAAAAACTCAAGCATGATATTTTTGCGAGTCAATACAAATACTGTAGAGACTTTCTAAAAAGATTTGAAATGGATGATTGCAAGCCAATTGTCACTCCTGTGGGTTCTAACACATACATTGATATGGATGAAGCTAGAAAGTGCATTGATATATCAAAGTATCGAGGTATGGTCGATTCCCTACTTTATTTAACTACCAGTAGACCTGATATAACCTTTAGTGTCTGCTTGTGTGCTCGGTATTGTAACTGCTTCTTAATGTTGCAGTTACTTAATTTTGTATATTAAATGTATTTAGTTATTACAAAAGAGATAACCTCTTATTTAAAGAGATTAAAGGGAGAGCACGTGGCTCAGTTTGTTATATCAACTTAACAAACTGAAACAGTAAAATAACCAATACAAAGGCTTAGTGATCTCTAATACGACCCCTGAGAAACTAAAGGCGGGTCTGTGTTAGAGACTTGAAGTTGTCTTCTAAGAGTGAGAAATCTTGTAGGAGAACATCTGCAGTTGTCTTCAAAGAGGCTTAGTAAGAACATCTGCAGTTTGAAAATTGGTTGGGATGTGTTTGACTACAATGGATTTGTTTTGAATCTTCTCTCTGACAATGAACAGATCTAGCTCAATATGCTTTGTTCTTTGGTGAAGAACTGGGTTATGTGCCATAGCCACTGTGCTAAGGTTGTCACACAAAAGTAGAGGTGCAGTGTAGGGAAACTTTAATTCTGTGAGAAGAGATTGCACCCATATGAACTCTTGAGTAACAAGAGCCAAACTCCTGTATTCAGCCTCAGTGCTGGATCTGGAAATGGTTTTCTACTTTTTCGACCACCAGGTTACTAAGTTAGGTCCAACAAAGATACAAGCTCCTGAAGTAGATTTTCGATCATCACAATCTGATGCCCAATCAGCATCACAATTACCCTTAAGAGCCAAGGGTGAGCCATGATTAGCTGGATGTAAGTGAAGACCATGAAACTGAGTACCATTGAGGTATCTAAGGATCATCTTTACTGTTGTCCAATGTTCTTCTAAAGGTGCAGATAAGAATTGACATACTTTGTTTACTGAATAGGCTATATCAAGTCTTGTGATGGTAGCATATTGAAGAGCTCCAACAATGGACCTGTAAAGGGAAGGGTTTTCAACATAGTTAGACCCATCCTTTGTTAACTTGCAGTTAGACACCATAGGAGAGTTTGCTGCTTTTGCTTTTGACATGTTAGCTCTTTCAATCAGATCTCTGATATACTTGGATTGAGACAGCAGGATGGACATATCTTTGAGATATTTGACTTCAATGCCCAAAAAATAGTCAAGAGTGCCAAGATCTATGAGAGCAAATGTGTTGTTGAGTTTGTCAATTAGAGTCCTGATGTGAGTTTGAGAAGGACCTGTGATGATAATGTCATCCACATAGACTAGAGAAAATAACTTGTAAGTAGTGGATGTGTGAATAAACAAGGAGTTATCGCATTTGCTAGTGTTAAATCCAAGATTGATCAGAGTTGCTTTTAGCTTTTCAAACCACTGCCGAGGAGCATGTTTGAGGCCATACAAGGATCTACTGAGCTTACAAACCAAGGACTTATCTTTGTCCTGGAAACCAATAGGTTTCTGCATATACACTTCTTCAAGGAGATTGCCATTGAGAAAGGCATTATTAATATCTAGTTGTTGGAGAGACCAGTTAAAGGTTAGAGCCAAAGTAAGCAAGATTCTCACAGTGATATGCTTTACTACAGGAGAAAAATTTTCATTATAGTCAACATCATGCTTCTGATGAAACCCTTTGGCAACTAACCTTGTCTTATACCTTTTAACAGGCCCATCGGGATTCTCTTTAACTCTGAATACCCATTTACAACCAATGACCTGTTTGTTGGGTGGCAGAGATACTAGAGACCAAGTATCTGATTTGATAAGAGCATCATATTCATCTTTCATAGTTGAGGACCAAACAGGGTCAGCCAAGGCTACTTTGGCTGAAGTTGGTTCAATATGAGCTAGACAAACTGTAGGGTGAATGGTTTTAAATACCCCTGACTTGGACCTAGTTTGCATAGGATGACATGATCTAGGAATAGACTCAGGTTCACTAGACTCATTGGATGGAACAATACCTATGGACTCACTAGATGAAAGACCATCAATAACAGAATTAGAACACTCAATGGGTACAGTGGTAGTGACAACAGGATCTGCATTATGTTGACAATGAGGAGAACTGACTGGATATTGGTAGAAGGACTAGAAGAAGGAGAAGAATTAATGACAGAGGTTTGTGAGGAAGCAAAAGGTGGATTATGGAAGACTAGGACTTGTTCTGGTGAGGAAGAATGTGTTGAGGAAGATGAGGACTGTAGTGAGGCAACATAGGGGAATTTGTATTCATTGAATACAACATCTTTGGAAATGACTATCTTACCTTCACTAGTGAGACATTTGTACCCTTTGTGAGAAAGGGAGTAACCTAAGAAGGTGCACTCAGAGGACCTAAAATCAAGCTTATGTTTGTTAAAGGGCCTAAGGTTGGGAAAACAGGAGCAGCCAAAAATTCTTAAGGAGGCATAATCAGGGACATTGTTGTAAAGAAGTTTATGAGGAGATTTTTGACCTAGTGTGGGAGAAGGTAATCTGTTAATGAGATATACAGCTGTTAGAAAGGCATGATCCCAAAAATGTTGAGGTAAACATGCATGAGTTAATAGGGCTAAACCAGTTTCTACAATGTGCCTGTGTTTTCTCTCAACTGTCCCATTTTGATGATGAGTATGTGGACAGGCTACTATATGAGAGATACCCAACTTAGTGAGATATGTGGTGAATGGTCTAAATTCCCCACCCCAATCACTTTGCACAGATTTGACAGTTTTGTGAAATTGAGTCTTTATCATAGTGAGAAACATGTCAAACAGAGTGATAGTATCAGATTTTAATTTCAACACATACACCCATGTATGTCTAGTAGCACCATCAACAAGAGAGAAATAATAATGAAAACCAGTTATAGAATCAACAGGTGCAGGTCCCCACAAGTCAACATAAACCAGATCAAAGGGATTAGAATATTTATTAGTAGAATTGGCAGCATGTAGTTTGTGAGACTTTCCTAGGCAACAAGCATTACAAAAATCTAAAACACTCTTATGACTGTGAGTGATATTACAATGACTAAGGACATTAGAAACTACTTTTTCATTGGCATGACCTAGTCTGCAATGCCAAAGAAAATAGGAAGAATTATTACTAACAGTAGTGTGAACAAATTTATTTCTGGAATAGGGAAAAACAACAGTACTACTACTACTAGGTTGCTGCTGAGAAGATGTATGAGAAAGGCAGTAAATCATGAAAGGCATAGAGTCCCTCTGGAGTAAGAGTGCCTCTTAGCAAAACCTGATCAGTAGCCTGGGATTTGACAAAACAAGCACAAGGATGAAATTCAAAGTAACAGTTGTTATCTTGTGCAAACTGAGAAACACTTAGTAAATTTTTAGTGATGGAGGGAACAAGAAAAAGATTCCTAAGAGACAGAGAGACATGAGGATTAAAAGGTGAATTGAACTTAGAATTACCACAAGTAGAGATAGCGATACTAGAACCATTACCCAAGTAAATCTGATCTGAGGTGAACTTTTCAGCAGGCTCTTGTACAAGACCAGGATCAGCAGTAAGATGGTTAGTTGCACCAGAAGCTGATGCAGTCATAGCATAATGAGAACCAAAGTGACCTTGATTAGGAGGATATGCATGAGGACCAGAAGGACCTTGAGTAACCTGATGAGAAGGTCCAAAGTAAGAATTAGGAGCAAAACGATCATAATGACCATATGATCCCCTTGAATGTGAGAAGTATAACTCAAGATAATGATGAAAACCTCTTGGAGCACGAGGAGTGAAATTAGATTGGTGTCTTGGTGTTGGAGTACCATAGTAATATGAACCATAAGCAGATGGAGCATAGTAGCAATACGAAACTTCATGACCATACTTATTGCAATACTCACAGTATACTGTATTTCCACGAGGTCTTGAGTTACTACGAGATCCATAACCACCTCTTCTACCACGATTGCCACGGAAATTGCTTCTATATCTAGAATTTCCATGAAAATTAGGAGGATTAAGTTCATCATTACGTTCTCTGGAAGGAGAAATTGGAGACCTAATAGAATAAGTATGCATCTGCGAATTGATGGAGACAGGACTTGGTGGAGAAGCAGCAACAATATTCACAGAGAGAGCATCAGAAACAGATCTACTACGATTTCTCTCTAGACGAGCCTCAAAAGTCAGAAGATAAGATTGAAGAGCATTGATTGAAGGAGTATCTTCTTGACTTTCAACCGTGGTAATTAGGGTTTGATATTCCTCAGGTAAGCCATCCAGAATGCAATCAGTGTGTTCAGCTAGAGTGATTGGAGATCCTATGGAAAGCAAAGAATCAACAATGACCTTAATCTTCATGAAGTACTCCGAGATAGAACTTGAACCTTTAACCATTGATTTCAGCTGTGCTCGAAGCTGTCTACTCTTGGCTTTAGTTTGAGCATTACAATACTCATTGATTTCACGCCATAGTTGAAATGAATGTTTACAACCAACAACTCTTGGTTGGTGATCCGTGGAGAGGGAATTAAGAAGCCACGAGAGAATCATTTGATATTGCTCTTCCCAGCTCAAATTGACTGGACTCTCATGACAGAGAAGACGATCTTCTTGTGTGAGAAATCATTCTGGAATGGCATCACAGAAACAAATATGAAGGCACGATTGGACGTAAGCACCACAACTGTGAACTGTTTCCATATTAGGAAGTTATGCTCCGTAAGTTTTGTGGTTGGAAGAGGAAGAGTGAGAGAAGGAGGGGAAGCATGTAGTGGAGAAGGCATGGAAGGAGGAGGAGAACCAAGATCTTCAGAGACATGAGCCATAGGAGGCATGATACCATGTAAACGTAGCTAAGAAATGAGAAGAATAGGAAATTCAGAGAGAAGTGTAAGTGCTTCTTAATGTTGTAGTTACTTAATTTTGTATATTCAATGTATCGAGTTATTACAAAAGAGATAACCTCTTATTTAAAGAGATTAAAGGGAGAGCACGTGGCTCAGTTTGTTATAACAACTTAACAAACTGAAACAGTAAAATAACCAATACAAAGGCTTAGTGATCTCTAATAGGTATCAATCTAAACCAAAAGAGTCACATTTAGTTGTTGTCAAAAGAATCATTAAATATCTAAAAGGTACAACTGACATCGGATTATGGTATCCAAAAGGAAGTAGATGTGATTTGGTTGGTTATTCAGATTCATATTTTCTTGGATGAAAAAACTGAGAAAAAAAGTACAAGTGGCAGTTGTCATATATTAGGTAATGCATTGGTCTCATGGTCATGCAAGAAACAAGCCTGTGTTGCTCTAAGTACTGCTGAGGCAGAATACATAGTGGTAGGTAGTTGTTGTGTCCAAGTGTTGTGGCTTAAAAAACAACTACGAGATTATGGCTTAGACTTAGGTTGCATACCCCTACAATGTGACAATACTAGTGCTACAGATGTCACAAAGAATCCAGTAATGCATTCTAGAACCAAATACATAGATATAAGACATTATTTCCTTAGGGACCATGTCCAAAAGAAAGATGTATCTGTAGAATTTGTTGATACTCATGACCACCTAACATATATATATATTCACTAAACCCTTGACAAAAGAACATTTTTTATAAAATTAGACATGAATTAGGCATACTTGATGAAGCTTACTTATTTTAAATGCTTATTCTTGATTATATGTGTGCTTCATTATACTTATAATATGCCTACTTATATTAAAATTGCTTAAATCTTTTCAAAATTTTCAAATTATTGGATATGTAATCGATTACATGTAATAAGTAACCGATTACTAGGCATCGGGTATGCCTGAAAATTCAAATTCTGGGTTCAGTAACCCATTACTCTGAAGAGTAACCGATTACAACATTGATCATGAGGCCTCAATAATCAATTACCCACCTGTGTAATTGATTATCTAAGGTGTCTGTTTGAAATCTGGGAATTATTTTGTGTTGAGTAACCAATTACTCACTGTGAGTAACCGATTACTCTGAGCAGTATTTAAGTTTTTCTCCTCATTTTTCAAACACTTCTTCTTCCTCCTCAAACCCTCTTTCTCATGTTCAATCTAGAGTTTTCCTAAAAACCTCATTTTTTATCCGATTTGTGTTATTTTTTGAGTCGTTTTATATCACATTTTCAATTATGAACTCTTCTATTCCATAGATTTCGTGTTTAGTGGCCCCAATCACAAATACCCAAATCTCTCAAAACTCAAAACCTCTATCCTTTCAAAAACCGCAAATTCATGGCATCATCATCAAGAGCTAAGAAGCAACATACCAGTGTGTCCCAAAGAAAGCAAGGAGCTTCACCTTTCGAGGCTAATCCTTTGGACTTGGCACGTCTTCATGCAAATGATGTTCAATGCAAAACATTCTCAGGGCATTTTCTTGGATGCTCCATTTTCGCTCCTAAATATGGTAATGTTAGTAACTTTGAGTTTGAAGATTTTCATTTCCCTACTTTTCTAAGGTAACAAGATCTTTTTGATTTTTGTGAGGAATCAAAAGCCTATTATCCTGAACTTGTAAAAAGTGTTTTACTGTAACTTGAACTTTATGAAAAATCGTCTTACATCCTATGTGAAAGGAAAAGAAATTGTTTTGGATATTAAGACCTTTAGTTCAATTTGCTGTAACATACCTTTTCAAGGCAGCATCAAAGATTTAGGCCTTGCATGCGATTGGGATAATTATGATAGAAAAGAGTTCTACTAGTCTATGTGTTGATTCTCTAAGAGATAAATTGAAATGCGTAAGCTAGGGCTGGAAACGAGCCGAACCGAGTCGAACCAGAGTTCAGCTCGGTTCAGTTCGATAAGGATTGGTTCAGCTTGAAACTCGACTCGAGTTCAATATGAGTTATTTTTTTAGCTCGAGTTCGGCTCGGTTAATGTTTACGAACTGTTCGGTTCAGTTCGAATGGTTCATTTGGACAACTCAAATAATTAATTAAATTTTGAAAACTAATGCAAAATGTTATATATATATAAATATAAATATAATTTTGTTTATATATGTAATAACCATAAATATAAAAAATAATGTTTGGGTCATAATAAATATAAAAATTAGTTTATATATATATATATATATATATATAAATACATATATACATTTGTATATATATAAATATATCGAACTAGATCATGAACCTAACGAGTCGAACTATATCCAACTAAAGCTCGACTCGTTTATTTAACGAGCTCAATTTCCAGCTCAAGTTCGGCTCATTTGGTTCATGAACCAAGTTTATCGAGCTAAATAACGAATCGAGTTTCGAACGAATACCGAGTTGGTTCGGTTCATTACCAGCCCTAGCGTAAGCAAATGGTGCTATGTGAAACTATAAAGAGTAGAGATATCCTTGCTGTAGGAAATCTGAATCTCGAAGATTGCTTGCTTCATTACTTTTTGAGCTATGTCATTCTTCCAAAATATTCAAATCATTCTCAAACAAATGACATGGAACTGAAATTGATGTATGCTCTTGAGCATAATATTTCAATCAATTGAGCTAACACAATAATGAGACATATGTGGTATGTTCGAGAATCTCACAGCCCTCTGCCTAATGCAATCTTCATAACCAACATTCTTGAACATTTTGGTGTATCCACTGCTAGTGAATCCAAAGTCATACTTGATGCACGAGATAACAAGGTTGACGTAGATGTGATCCAAAAAATGGGCTTCATCCGAGATTCCATTGATAGACTCTATAAGCATCAAACTGATAGACAGGCTGCATCCGAGATTCCATTGCTAACCCTCTTGAACAACAAACTTCTGATTTTCATGTTGATTCTTCTTCATCTATTCCCATGCCTACTAACCAGATGATCATGGATGATTTCTTCTCTTTTCGAGACTACATCTCTAATCGGATGGATGCTCTTGACGCTAAGAATCAACAAGTCCAATTCGAGCTTCAACGTCTTTCTTATATGAATAATAGCATGGACCTTGATGACGATAACACCGAACCTTAATCTTAGATCTCTGTTTTTCTAAGAATTTCTTTATGTAATGTTGCATATTTTTGGACAATTTTCTATTATTTTGTTATATTTGTGGTTATGGTTTGAACAATGTTTTAATATCTGTTAACTTTCTGCTATGTGATATCACTTTTATGATTACATTTATGCTTGCTATATATTGTATGATGTATATATATATATATATATATATATATATATATATATATATTGTGCTGGACTCTTAGCTTTTCTTCTTTTTGATGAAGTCAAAAGGGAAAGAAAAGTTGGAAAAGTGTATTTTCTGGATAAAACATTTCAAGCACATAACTTCAAATCAAAGGGGGGCATACAAAATAAGGGGAGCATACTCAAGACAAGACAAGAGAATAGCACAAAATATGTTACTCTTAGAAAAAATTTCAGGCACATAACTTCAAATCAAAGGGGAGCATACAAAATAGGGGGAGCATACTCAAGCCAAGTCAAGAGAATATCACAAAGTATGCTACTCTCAGAAAACTACACTGTCAAGAAGATATTGATTTGTCATCATAAAAAAGGGGGAGATTGTAAAGAAGATCTGGCTTCTGACCTTGAAGAGGTTTTGATGAAGACACCAACATCACATAAAAGAAGAAAATGAAGAATACTCATGAAAACAATGAAGACAAAGCTTTAAGAAATTAGAATATAAGTCCTTAGGTACTTCTATCCTTGTACTCTAATCTATATGCTTAGTAATAATGCTCAAATGTATTTTAAAAGAAAATTGATAAACACAAGTATAAATGAAAACAAATTTCAAAATACTGTGTAACATGTTACTAGTAAGTAACCGATTACTATGACAAATTGATCAGGGTAATCGATTACACCATGTGGGTAACTGATTACACAACATGATAAATAATTACCTAGTTGGATAGAACAGTTGGGTAATCGATTACACCATTTTGAGTAATCAATTACTACCTGTAAAAAATTAATTTCTCAGTTGGACAGACTTGTTGGGTAATCAATTACATTAATTAAGCAATCGATTAATGAGAGTTGTTACACTAGTTTTCAGATTCAAATCACACAGCTTTCAACCCAAACGAAATGGTTTCATTCCAAACGAATCCTACCTTTTCATAGAGGTATTCTGGGTGATTGGAAAGTCTATATAAAGGCTTTGGAACTCATTTCAAAAACACACATTTTTATTACATAACTCAGATTGAAATCACCCACTAAAACTACAATTTTATAAAATACTTGTTCTACACTTGGTGCAACTTGTTAATAACTTTCAGAACTTGATTTGCAAAGTTGCCTTAAGTGTTATTGCAAGTTATTCAAACCTTGTGAGCATTAGTACTAAAGTATACATTCAGTTATTGGATTGTAAGAGTTTATAACTTCAAAATCTTGTAAAGGCAATCCATTGCCATTGTTAAACATACTCTTCATTCAAAGTTGTGAATTACTTTCTTTCACAAAGTATGATAAGAAAGAGGATAGAGTCACTTGGAAAGGGTGTTTTCCAAAGAGTGATATAGGTGTTAGAGTGTGAGTAAAGTACAAGGGAATCTCAAGGTGAGAAATTGTAATTACTACTCTTAATATCTAGTGAAGAAATCTCTCGTGCTGCAAGAGTACTAGACGTAACCTTCGACAGACAAGAAGGTGAACCAGTATAAAAACATCTATGTACCCTCTTCTCCCTTATCTCCTTACATTTCTTGGTCATTTCCGCATATTATTTTCTGCTGCTATTAACTCTTGAATTGTACAGAAAAATCAGTCATAGTTTAAATAACTAATTCATCGCTCCTCTTAGTTTCCATCTCAGTCTTACAATCCTCCCTTTATTGCTAGTAGTGTTGCTTATCTTGTTACTAGTCATCTAGTAGTATTGCCCATTCTCTTGCTTTCTCCCTTGACTCCTTCATCTTTGTGCGAACACAAGTAGGTTTCTTCTGTACACTTTTCAACTTCCTCATCTCATTCACGTCATTTGAATCTAACCCTAGACGTTCAAAGTTCATCAAAGACTACAAAACAATGCAATCAACAACAAAAAAATAAAACAAAAAAATGAACAATTATAACAAATTCCATATAAACTAAAAACTCAACCTTGCAACTCATTCCTATAAATAGTTGTTGTATGAACATCTGACTAACTTTCTTTTTGCAAAATGGATATTATCTAATATTTCAAGATTTGTTCTTACTTTGTCTCTATCAACCCCAAATTTCTATCAAAAGCAATTTGTAACAATTGATCATCATAATTCTAAGGAATATGTCAAAAAAACCACTTTTGTGTAAACTCACTAGTAATGAGTACAATCAGAAGTTCATTGGTGTTGGCAAAGTTTACTCGACTTCATACAAGTGTGACAAAAAGAAAATTGGAGACAGGAGAGTCACTATAGTTAAGAGTTATCAACTAAAACTACAGCAAGCAAATGACATCTCAAATATCTCATAAAGTACTAGAAAATTGGCTTAGTCTTTGTTAGGGTACAGTACATTACAAATATCTCATAAAGTACAAAAATGGGAAACCCAAGCATGCATGTTATGTTGTTATTATACTAATATTTGTTGTTTCCTTATCTCTTGAAGTTGTTATTGTTCTTATGATGAAACTTGGCTTGACATACCCATGAATCATTTTCTATCTTGTCACTCTATTCAGGACCATATCCTCTGCTTAAACCTTTGCAGACTCTCCTCTTTCACTACTACTAATTTTGTGTGTGTATGTTTGCAAATCCAATGATATGCCTGGTCAAATTGCAGCATAACTTATTTGATCATCATCAACGATAGTATTTAGTTACCTCAAATAAAATATAATATTTATAATGCACCTAATGTATTTGTTATATCATTATTGGGTAACTAAATAAATAGCACATAACTAAAGAATAACACTGTTATATCATTATTGGATAACAATGCTACAAAAAGCTATAGAATAACACAAGTAGTTTTATGCTTAACACAACGAAAGAAACGTTTCCATGCCTAAAGAAAAATCATCAACATTAAACTTATAAAGAAAAAATAATAGAGCTTGATAGAGAGATCTTACAAGTATTTAAGGGATGAACACTTGTCAATTTGGGTTGGAATTGTCCCACCTAGGAAATTCTTTTGCAGCCTCAGTTCACTGAGAGAAATTGTTTAAGGAATCATTCTCATCCTTTACAAGAACAAATCTATTCGGTTATGAATAACCCTCTACCTATAATAATCTAACAACAAAATCCGGATTTAGAAGCAAAAGCTTAAACATAGACTAATAAAAAACTCACAGGTAAGGGATTTCAACATATTTGGGGAAATCAATAGAAGATTTAGAAAATGTGAAATTAGATAATTAGGATTAATGATTATAGTTTAAGAATCAATTAATTAGGTATTTTTATACAGAATTGAAGAGAATCGAACCTTGGAAGAAGCTTCAATTCGACTTGGTGTTATTGAACTCACAACAATGAAGAGAATCAAATTCACGTACTTGACCTTGCTTGAATGAGTGAAGGAGAGTGAACGAGAGAGAGAATAGAAGAGAGTGAACGAGAGAGAAGAAAAGACAATGAAGAAGATTGAAGAAAGTGAGAAATGGGAAAATAAAGAGAAAAAAATTAAAAGTGCCACAAGAGAATCGAACCCACGTTACCAAAGTTGAGCAAAAATAACCAAACTGCTTGTCTATGAGAACTAACCACTTTTATTTGTGTGTTTTTGTAATATTTTAGCTAAAATTTTGGAAAATGTGACATCCTTAGAGTGCCCATTCTGCTATTTTTTTGTATTGTGGGCGCAATACTCTAGGGATAACTTCTACCTATGCACATCCTATGATAGGCCCACATGTCCTAAGGATGAATTTTTTCCTCATACTAATAAAGTTTAGGGTGATACCATTTAATTCCTGTCCAAACATGTATGAGTATATTTCTCTTTTTTATGTTATTTGTTAAATAAAGAGAATAATAACTTCTATAATATCCCTTATTCTAGAATAATAATAAGTCATTGTTAGTCAGCTAATTGTATATTTTTTGTGTGATAAAAAGTATGGATTAATCATGTATTTAGCTAAATATATTTATATGCTTTTATTTTCTAATTTAATTAATTGTTGATCATACTCACCCATCTTTTGTTCAACTTTTGGGGATAAAAAATTATTTTAAAAGTTTAATGATTCCCCACATACTTATATATAACACTCGCTTTTACACACACATATACCGTGAATCCAAGTATTAGTGATCGAGATTTGAGATAAGTGGGACAATTGATTTGTCGATGCTGACATAGCATCATTTCTGGTTTTAGCGGTAAGGACCATCCAAATTGTTATCGTTATTGTGAGATAGTGGCTAGAGGAGCTAGCCTTCTTTCGTTTCTAATCTACAATATTTGATTTTCCTATATTTGAAAGATTTGATAGTGTCTGATGACCTAGAAGTCTATAGGTCTTATTTAGTCCACTTTAAACAAGACATAGTACCTCTTCATAATGTTGTGATCTATAGACATCCAAAAAATCTATAAGATGTATCATATATAAGGCATAAGAAGCAAACTATATTCACCCCTTTTCCTCATCCATACATATCATTAAATAAGACTTAACGTCCCTAAATTAGTTTAAGCCTATCATCCATGTTAGAGTAAATAAGGGTATCATGACACTACAATATCCTTATGTCATCACATACCCATCAAAGGGCTTAATGCCATACAGACATTTTTTTCTTAATTAAGGCTATCTTGAGGTGATATCGTTTAATCCTAAGTTAAATATCACACTCTTCATTGGGCTCAACACCCTAGGGATAAGTTCTACCTATGTATATCCTATGATGGGCCCATATGTCCTAAGGATGAATTTTTTTTCCTCATACTAGTAAAGTCTAGGGTGATATCATTTAATTCCAGGCTATAAAAAATTTTCAGTCAACACACTCGTCCAAGGTCTCAACACCCTAGGGAAAAGTTTTTTTCCCTTAACATTATTGTAAATACCTACCCTATCATGATATTTTGTCATAGCGTAACTGAGACTATATTTCCCCAAAACAAAGTTCGCCACCCTAAGGGGCACACATCATACATATCATACATCCATGCATTCATACATCATCTTGTTATATAAAAAAATTCACGTTGAATAGGCAGGTTCCTTTAAAGAACAATGGTTAAAAGTGTATAGTAATATATGGAGGTTGTTTCTCTAAAGGTGGGCTTTAGCACTAATTCTTTGGTAAAGGAAAGAGTAAGGCCAAAACTGCAAATGGTTGACATAAGTTGTTTGGCTTAGTTAGTTCTCAAGATTTCCAAAGAGATTCAAGAGCAGTTTGCAAGAGAATATGGAAGACTGTCAAACTTTTTTTTCATCACATTCTCTATAGACACCTTAAGAGCTATCAGAGACATGATTTAGTATTGAGACACCTCTTTACGAGTCCTTTACTAGTGATCATGAAGTTTTTGAATATTCCAAAGAAAAGAAGATTGGAGTACGTCCAAGGCCACCAACATAACAAAACAAGGAGATATTTAAGGGTTGAAGGTTGCTTTCTTGAAAATCTATATATATATATATATATATATATATTGTGCTGGACTCTTAGCTTTTCTTCTTTTTGATGAAGTCAAAAGGGAAAGAAAAGTTGGAAAAGTGTATTTTCTGGATAAAACATTTCAAGCACATAACTTCAAATCAAAGGGGGGCATACAAAATAAGGGGAGCATACTCAAGACAAGACAAGAGAATAGCACAAAATATGTTACTCTTAGAAAAAATTTCAGGCACATAACTTCAAATCAAAGGGGAGCATACAAAATAGGGGGAGCATACTCAAGACAAGTCAAGAGAATATCACAAAGTATGCTACTCTCAGAAAACTACACTGTCAAGAAGATATTGATTTGTCATCATAAAAAAGGGGGAGATTGTAAAGAAGATCTGGCTTCTGACCTTGAAGAGGTTTTGATGAAGACACCAACATCACATAAAAGAAGAAAATGAAGAATACTCATGAAAACAATGAAGACAAAGCTTTAAGAAATTAGAATATAAGTCCTTAGGTACTTCTATCCTTGTACTCTAATCTATATGCTTAGTAATAATGCTCAAATGTATTTTAAAAGAAAATTGATAAACACAAGTATAAATGAAAACAAATTTCAAAATACTGTGTAACATGTTACTAGTAAGTAACCGATTACTATGACAAATTGATCAGGGTAATCGATTACACCATGTGGGTAACTGATTACACAACATGATAAATAATTACCTAGTTGGATAGAACAGTTGGGTAATCGATTACACCATTTTGAGTAATCAATTACTACCTGTAAAAAATTAATTTCTCAGTTGGACAGACTTGTTGGGTAATCAATTACATTAATTAAGCAATCGATTAATGAGAGTTGTTACACTAGTTTTCAGATTCAAATCACACAGCTTTCAACCCAAACGAAATGGTTTCATTCCAAACGAATCCTACCTTTTCATAGAGGTATTCTGGGTGATTGGAAAGTCTATATAAAGGCTTTGGAACTCATTTCAAAAACACACATTTTTATTACATAACTCAGATTGAAATCACCCACTAAAACTACAATTTTATAAAATACTTGTTCTACACTTGGTGCAACTTGTTAATAACTTTCAGAACTTGATTTGCAAAGTTGCCTTAAGTGTTATTGCAAGTTATTCAAACCTTGTGAGCATTAGTACTAAAGTATACATTCAGTTATTGGATTGTAAGAGTTTATAACTTCAAAATCTTGTAAAGGCAATCCATTGCCATTGTTAAACATACTCTTCATTCAAAGTTGTGAATTACTTTCTTTCACAAAGTATGATAAGAAAGAGGATAGAGTCACTTGGAAAGGGTGTTTTCCAAAGAGTGATATAGGTGTTAGAGTGTGAGTAAAGTACAAGGGAATCTCAAGGTGAGAAATTGTAATTACTACTCTTAATATCTAGTGAAGAAATCTCTCGTGCTGCAAGAGTACTAGACGTAACCTTCGACAGACAAGAAGGTGAACCAGTATAAAAACATCTATGTACCCTCTTCTCCCTTATCTCCTTACATTTCTTGGTCATTTCCGCATATTATTTTCTGCTGCTATTAACTCTTGAATTGTACAGAAAAATCAGTCATAGTTTAAATAACTAATTCATCGCTCCTCTTAGTTTCCATCTCAGTCTTACAATCCTCCCTTTATTGCTAGTAGTGTTGCTTATCTTGTTACTAGTCATCTAGTAGTATTGCCCATTCTCTTGCTTTCTCCCTTGACTCCTTCATCTTTGTGCGAACACAAGTAGGTTTCTTCTGTACACTTTTCAACTTCCTCATCTCATTCACGTCATTTGAATCTAACCCTAGACGTTCAAAGTTCATCAAAGACTACAAAACAATGCAATCAACAACAAAAAAATAAAACAAAAAAATGAACAATTATAACAAATTCCATATAAACTAAAAACTCAACCTTGCAACTCATTCCTATAAATAGTTGTTGTATGAACATCTGACTAACTTTCTTTTTGCAAAATGGATATTATCTAATATTTCAAGATTTGTTCTTACTTTGTCTCTATCAACCCCAAATTTCTATCAAAAGCAATTTGTAACAATTGATCATCATAATTCTAAGGAATATGTCAAAAAAACCACTTTTGTGTAAACTCACTAGTAATGAGTACAATCAGAAGTTCATTGGTGTTGGCAAAGTTTACTCGACTTCATACAAGTGTGACAAAAAGAAAATTGGAGACAGGAGAGTCACTATAGTTAAGAGTTATCAACTAAAACTACAGCAAGCAAATGACATCTCAAATATCTCATAAAGTACTAGAAAATTGGCTTAGTCTTTGTTAGGGTACAGTACATTACAAATATCTCATAAAGTACAAAAATGGGAAACCCAAGCATGCATGTTATGTTGTTATTATACTAATATTTGTTGTTTCCTTATCTCTTGAAGTTGTTATTGTTCTTATGATGAAACTTGGCTTGACATACCCATGAATCATTTTCTATCTTGTCACTCTATTCAGGACCATATCCTCTGCTTAAACCTTTGCAGACTCTCCTCTTTCACTACTACTAATTTTGTGTGTGTATGTTTGCAAATCCAATGATATGCCTGGTCAAATTGCAGCATAACTTATTTGATCATCATCAACGATAGTATTTCGTTACCTCAAATAAAATATAATTTTTATAATGCGCCTAAGGTATTTGTTATATCATTATTGGATAACTAAATAAATAGCACATAACTAAAGAATGGCACTATTATATCATTATTGGATAACAATGCTACAAAAAGCTATAGAATAACACAAGTAGTTTTATGCTTAACACAACGAAAGAAACGTTTCCATGCCTAAAGAAAAATCATCAACATTAAACTTATAAAGAAAAAATAATAGAGCTTGATAGAGAGATCTTACAAGTATTTAAGGGATGAACACTTGTCAATTTGGGTTGGAATTGTCCCACCTAGGAAATTCTTTTGCAGCCTCAGTTCACTGAGAGAAATTGTTTAAGGAATCATTCTCATCCTTTACAAGAACAAATCTATTCGGTTATGAATAACCCTCTACCTATAATAATCTAACAACAAAATCCGGATTTAGAAGCAAAAGCTTAAACATAGACTAATAAAAAACTCACAGGTAAGGGATTTCAACATATTTGGGGAAATCAATAGAAGATTTAGAAAATGTAAAATTAGATAATTCGGATTAATAATTATAGTATAAGAATCAATTAATTAGGTATTTATATGTAGAATTGAAGAGAATCAAACCTTGGAAGAAGCTTCAATTCAATTTGGTGTTGTTGAACTCACAACAATGAAAAGAATCAAATTCACGTACTTGACCTTGCGAGAGAGAGAATAGAAGAGAGTGAATGAGAGAGAAGAAAAGTTAATGAAGAAGATTGAAGAAAGTGAGAAATGGGAAAATAAAGAGAAAAAAATTAAAAGTGCCACAAGAGAATCGAACCCACGTTACCAAAGTTGAGCAAAAATAACCAAACTGCTTGTCTATGAGAACTAACCACTTTTATTTGTGTGTTTTTGTAATATTTTAGCTAAAATTTTGGAAAATGTGACATCCTTAGAGTGCCCATTCTGCTATTTTTTTGTATTGTGGGCGCAATACTCTAGGGATAACTTCTACCTATGCACATCCTATGATAGGCCCACATGTCCTAAGGATGAATTTTTTCCTCATACTAATAAAGTTTAGGGTGATACCATTTAATTCCTGTCCAAACATGTATGAGTATATTTCTCTTTTTTATGTTATTTGTTAAATAAAGAGAATAATAACTTCTATAATATCCCTTATTCTAGAATAATAATAAGTCATTGTTAGTCAGCTAATTGTATATTTTTTGTGTGATAAAAAGTATGGATTAATCATGTATTTAGCTAAATATATTTATATGCTTTTATTTTCTAATTTAATTAATTGTTGATCATACTCACCCATCTTTTGTTCAACTTTTGGGGATAAAAAATTATTTTAAAAGTTTAATGATTCCCCACATACTTATATATAACACTCGCTTTTACACACACATATACCGTGAATCCAAGTATTAGTGATCGAGATTTGAGATAAGTGGGACAATTGATTTGTCGATGCTGACATAGCATCATTTCTGGTTTTAGCGGTAAGGACCATCCAAATTGTTATCGTTATTGTGAGATAGTGGCTAGAGGAGCTAGCCTTCTTTCGTTTCTAATCTACAATATTTGATTTTCCTATATTTGAAAGATTTGATAGTGTCTGATGACCTAGAAGTCTATAGGTCTTATTTAGTCCACTTTAAACAAGACATAGTACCTCTTCATAATGTTGTGATCTATAGACATCCAAAAAATCTATAAGATGTATCATATATAAGGCATAAGAAGCAAACTATATTCACCCCTTTTCCTCATCCATACATATCATTAAATAAGACTTAACGTCCCTAAATTAGTTTAAGCCTATCATCCATGTTAGAGTAAATAAGGGTATCATGACACTACAATATCCTTATGTCATCACATACCCATCAAAGGGCTTAATGCCATACAGACATTTTTTTCTTAATTAAGGCTATCTTGAGGTGATATCGTTTAATCCTAAGTTAAATATCACACTCTTCATTGGGCTCAACACCCTAGGGATAAGTTCTACCTATGTATATCCTATGATGGGCCCATATGTCCTAAGGATGAATTTTTTTTCCTCATACTAGTAAAGTCTAGGGTGATATCATTTAATTCCAGGCTATAAAAAATTTTCAGTCAACACACTCGTCCAAGGTCTCAACACCCTAGGGAAAAGTTTTTTTCCCTTAACATTATTGTAAATACCTACCCTATCATGATATTTTGTCATAGCGTAACTGAGACTATATTTCCCCAAAACAAAGTTCGCCACCCTAAGGGGCACACATCATACATATCATACATCCATGCATTCATACATCATCTTGTTATATAAAAAAATTCACGTTGAATAGGCAGGTTCCTTTAAAGAACAATGGTTAAAAGTGTATAGTAATATATGGAGGTTGTTTCTCTAAAGGTGGGCTTTAGCACTAATTCTTTGGTAAAGGAAAGAGTAAGGCCAAAACTGCAAATGGTTGACATAAGTTGTTTGGCTTAGTTAGTTCTCAAGATTTCCAAAGAGATTCAAGAGCAGTTTGCAAGAGAATATGGAAGACTGTCAAACTTTTTTTTCATCACATTCTCTATAGACACCTTAAGAGCTATCAGAGACATGATTTAGTATTGAGACACCTCTTTACGAGTCCTTTACTAGTGATCATGAAGTTTTTGAATATTCCAAAGAAAAGAAGATTGGAGTACGTCCAAGGCCACCAACATAACAAAACAAGGAGATATTTAAGGGTTGAAGGTTGCTTTCTTGAAAATCTATTTGGCTAGAATGATAGAACAAGGATTGGGAGTTTTTCAAACTTGCATTTACGTTGGCCATATACGACATGGTCATGTTTCCTTTTGTTTATGACATGATAGATCAAGCAACAGTTGACGTCATAATCAAAGTAAAAAAATCTGGGGACAATCCAGTAGTGGCCATATTTGTAGAGACTATTTTGTCCTTTTAAAGGTGTCTTGAAAAAGGTGGCCACAAAGTTCGTTGTTGCGTACAATTATTGTATGTCCAGATGGTTAACTAGTTCACGCACCCTCAATACTCAAATTGGACTCGATACCCCTTACCAAGGTTCAGAAATATTGAAATAAAGCCCATATCAGTGCTCGACTGGAAGAAGTTAGTCAATGAAGTTACTCCTAAGAAATTTGGAGCAAATTTGTTGCCTATCTGACATGCATATAGAGATCATTCATTCTTGCGGAGGATACCCAAACATGATACTGATGGGGCCTCGTGGATGCATCATATTTTCTCCGTCTTTAGTGCTTGGTCAGCTCAAATAGAGAATGATGGATGTGCCACAAGAACGACTACATGGGGCAACGATATGGTACCAGGAAGAAGGGGCCACCAAGGAGACACTAGACTCCGTAAGAAATTCTCTGAGGAAGGTTCATATGTCTAAGAGAAATGAACTAGGGGAACATAGAGCTTATTATAACAAGGATTACGAGCACATGGCGAAACAATAGCATGAAGTACACTACAATCCCTTCCTCTTCATCTTCAGTACCAGAGAAGTTAGCTCCATCACCTAATAAGCTTATGCTAAGGGAGCAAGTCAACCTTTTGGAGGTTAAACTAGAAGATGTATGATGCAAAAGTGATAAAGATGACTTGACGATTGAGAAGCTCAAAAAGACCATCATCACCATGAGGAAGGATGAGACTAACCTGAAGAGAGACTATGCCATAATGTGCTCTCAATTTGAAGAATATCATCTAATTAGGTTTCGAAAAGAGAATGATGCAAAATTAGCCGACTGTAGTGAGCAAATGGATGCCCAAGGTTGGGCCATGTGTAATTCCCTAGATGACATTGAAGATCTAGAGGATAAAGTGGAGAAGATACAACACAGTGAGAGAGAAGCTTGGGCCACCATGAAAGGTCACCAATTGGCTATGGACGAAGCTCTAAAGTGGAAGCCCAACTCAAATTCAACCTAGAAAACATAAAGAATACCCACTATGATTCATTGACATACGTGGGTCAGAAAGTATTACGTGTAATCGATTATCAAGAATTACAGTAACGAACCAACCAGATATCGTTAGTGTGTTAATCGATTAAGACACGATATCATAAAACTAACTTTTAATAGCCTGTTAATAGATTAAGTGGACGTATAATTGATTAACTGTAGTATCAGTTTGTTTGGTATAAATGCTCGAATTCTGGCCCATGTGGTATAACATTCAAATTTTTCATACTTTCATATCTTGCATATTCAAAATATCTTTAGCATACATTTTCATATAGATTGAATTAGAGAAGTTTAAATATTAAGGGCATGTTGATTAGTTCTTAGAATTTCAATTTGTAGCATACATCTGTAGGGTTTTTCATGCATATCATTCATTCTTGAGTTTCTTGATTAATTTCAAAGTAAAAGTAGAAAAATCTGCTTTCAGAGAATTGTGAAATTTGTTTTTATGAAAACCTATGCATAAGTTTCTCATATAGAATATGTTCTTGTGAGTATTTTGCATAGGGTTTTTAGAGTTGAGTTTAAATTGTAATATTCGAGTATTCAGTACTCAAGAACACTCAAATTCTGTATTGATCGAGTAAAATGATCTCTTGGTGAGTAACGTCACTTCAAGAAGAGATCTGGTTATTCTTCACCAAGTCTGAGAGATTTTTGGTGCGAGTGAGACCTGGATGGGACCTATTCGGGAAAATATAGGAGATCTTAGTCAACGATAGAGAGAGATCAAGCCGAGGTTGTCAAGCTCGTAAAGTCCAAAAAAGCGTCTTAGATTTTGTTGAATATTGAAGTTTGTGTTGTATCAAACATTTTCAATAGTGAAGAAGAAAATGTCCTAAGATCAGACGGGGAGGCCTAAATGTAGTTTATAGTGGACCGCAAACGAACCAGGATAAAAATATCCTCGTGCACAATTTTCTAACCCTATCTCATTTACTTTTGCTTATTGTATTTTTGTATTTGATTCATTTTGTATTACTTGGTATAATCTATTTAATCATCAATCTGTAATTATTGTAATCAATTAATTGTATAAGGATCGATAATCAGTGACTTGCGTTGCAAAAAACTAGTAAATTCGAGATTTTGTAAGATCACGGGATAATCGATTAACCACCTGAATAATCAATTAAGTCCATCACAGTTTAATCGATTAATACTAAGCATAATCGATTAAGTGCAGAAACATTTTGTTTTGCACAAAATATAGGAAAAGTTGAGTAAGTGATCTGCGACACCTATTCAACCCCCTTCTAGGTGTATTCTGACATGCTGATACCTAACAAGTGGTATCTGAGCTAGTACAAAAGATATAGCTTGACCGCATATTCGTTCGATCCTAGAGGATATTACGATGGGTTCTACAAACCTTTTCGGCAATGATGGCGCATCCATCAACCGCCCTACAATTTTTAGTGGCGAGGGGCACGCCTACTGGAAGGTGCTCATGAAGATCTTCATTGAGGCGATTGACATGGACATTTGGGAATATGTGGTCAATGGTCCCTTCATTCTACTCCACTTGGTGGACGATGAACCTATAGAAAAGCCGAAAAGTCTATGAACTGATGATAAACGTAGAAAGGTTCAGCATAACCTTCGAGCTAAAAATATTATCACATCGGCTCTATTATACAATGAATTCTTTAGAGTATCATAGTTCCAAAATGTGAAAAAAATGTGAGACACTTTACAAGTGACTCACGAAGGCACGAATGAGGTTAAGCGCGCTAGGCTAAATGCGCTAACACATGAGTACTAGTTATTTCGATTGTTATCAAATGAATCTATCAATGAAATTCCAAAGCGATTTACTTACATCTTTAACCATTTAGCTGCCCTTGATAAATCTTTTGTTAAATGAGAAGTAACTAATAAACTTTTACGTTGTCTTGACAGGTAATGGCAACCGAAAGTAACAACCATCATGGAGTCGAAAGATTTGGATTCCATGCTTTTAGCGATGCTATTTGGAAAACTCCAAGAACACGAGATGGAGTTAGAGTGCTTGACTATGAATGAGGATTCAGATAGGAAGAAGAAAGGCATCTCTCTCAAGGCAACCACTTCACAAGATCGTGATGAGAAAGAGGATGAGGATTCTGACTCCGATATGGATGAGGAAACCATGAATCTCCTAGTATGAAAGTTTGGCAAATTCTTGAAGACAATATGAGAATTCAAGAGGTTCTAGAAGAAAGAAGCGCAAGACTCAACCAAGAAAGGCAAGAACCCAAAGGAGCACTACACTTCCCATGAATGCGGGAAGGCCGAACATATGAGGCTACAATGTTCGACCTATCTCAAAAAGGTTGAATTTGAGAAGAGCACTCCTCGAGACTTCAAATCAAAGAGAGCATACATCGGATGGGATGCACCTAATGAGGAATCGACATTGAGCACATCTGATGAGGAGGAGTCTGCGAAACTATGCTTAATGGTAAAAACGCAAGAAGCGTGCAGCTCGAGTAGTGAGGATAATGCGAATGAGGTATATTCTAACATTCATATTCTTATGATGACTCCCCTACATATGATGAATTATATAATGCATTTTTTGAACTACATGAATAACTGAAAAAGCATGCTAGGACTAGCGTAGATAGAAAACGAGTAATACTACTTGATAAGTGCCAAAAATGCCTAAATTTCATACACTTTTTATGGTACTTATCCTTGGCAAAATTGAGAAAACCAACTTAATTCAACACTTTTTGATAAAATATCACAATCTTGTATATATGCTTTGTGTATTTCCTTTTTATTTTGTAGGATTTAGGTGGAAAAAAGAATAAATAATTAAGTGCAAGCAAAGTACTCAAAATAGGCCAAAATGATACAAACATGACATGCTTAAGCTTGACGTGACAAGCTATGTGCTTAGCCTTAAGAATGACTCAACAAAATTTGGCCTATATTGAAAGAATGGAGTCAACATGAAGCTACTTACTAAGCAGCTTAGTATGGACCAAACCCACGCCTAGCTGACCTGGACACCAACCTGGCACGATAAGAACACAAGTCTGGCACAAGCCAACCTACTCAAGCAGGCAGCTTAGCGGAGCACCTTGACCACTTAGTTTGGAACCACACACCTGGCCAGATCAGCAAGCGCCAAACGACATCACCATCAGCTCAAAGCTGCTCAAGTAGGCAGCTTAGCGATGCCACCTATGAGCTTGGCGGTCTGCACTCAGCAAGTTGGTCAAGTTAACTTAGCCACCAAGAAACCATGACATCATGCATGAACTCACTCCAAGTAGCCTCCATAGGCTTTTCAGATGTCACTCATAATAGTTGGGCAAGTAGCTCACAATAGCTTGGGTGACACAGCTTAAAGTAGGTGACTAAGTTGCTTGGCTAAGTGACCAAACCCATGCTGAAGGGTTTGGCCAGCAGCTTGGCAGTGGCAAAAAAATCCTATAAATAGAAGGCACTTCAACACACTTCAAGACATTCAATCTTTCACATCTTTTTCATTCACAAGTCATATCCTTAATTCTCTCTTCTTCTACACTTTATTCTTTATAACTTCTTAGAGAATTTCTACTCCATAGCAATTTAGGTAATTTTATTTTGTAGTTTCTCCTTAATTTAATAGGAGAAGGAGTAATCAAATGTGATGTAAAAATTTATTTTGCAATCTCATTTGTGCATGGTAAAGTGTCTTAAATCTTTGGATTAAGATGGCTAATGCTCCTACACCTTAGTTGAATTTTGGCTCACTAATATTTCTTGGAATTTCTTGTTTCATTATAATGAATTATGTTTAAGTTATTACTTTGGCAATTTCAATTCTTTAGAAAGTGCTTAATACGGTTTTAGCTTCATCGCCTAAAACTTGATTTCAAGATCCAAAATGCTTCTTTTTAAAGTCTTGAAAAATGAACTAAAAAGTAGGAATACACCTTAGTTCATTTGCTAAATCAAAGCATCCATTTTAAGCAACTTGTAATCAAGGCTAATCAATATTTACGGAGACTGAAATAAGGCGTGATTACTTATTTCGTCGAGTGGTAGTTTTCTATTGATTAGTGTATTTTGCAAGGTTTGAAAATCACTTTTTCTCGTCGGTGGACTAGGGAAATTTTATGAACTGATGTTTGGAATAACCAAAGTATAACACATAACATGTTAAGAAACATGTCATAGAAACATGTTAAGAAATATTTCCATCATTCAAACTAAATTTTCTCAAGAATTTGTGCATATTAGTTGTTTATGTTTATTTGTTTACTTGTTGAAATTTCATAAACAAAATCAAACCAAAAATATGTTCAAACTTTATTAGTGATATAACATGTTTATAATAATATTCTATTAGGCAATTCCTTGTGGTTCGACATAACCCTATATTATACTACAATTGAATCTTGAAAGAGATACACATGTAAAAGAGTAAAGTGTTATCAAATAAATTTTATTTGTTGACAAAGAATGAAACCTTGAATCAAAGTGCAATTTAATTCATAAATTGTATCTTTGTGAAAAGAAAAAAAATACACAGTCATAATGAGTGTTCTAACTACTAACTTTTACTTTATGTCATTTATTTTCCGCAACTAATATTTACTTTTTATCATTTATTTTCCGCAACTAATATTTACTTTTTATCATTTACTTTTCTACACCAAATATTTATTTATTGCTATATTCTTTATTCTTTATACCAACCCTTCTAAAGAAGTGATACGGTTAACTTCTAACTTTATTCTTTTGTTTATTTTATTATTCTTTGATATCAACATTTCATAAGCAATGGTATGGTTAACTTAATAAAATAAGATTGATCTGTATGGTATGGTTAAAAGGAACCGGAAAAGGGAGTAAATAAATAAAGTCACTAAATAAATAAATATCACTCATTTTCACTTGTGTTAATTTGCTAAATTCATACCATTAAACCAGTGTTGGAATTTATTCCACAAAACCAAGATGGTATGAAGTTGTTAAAAAATCAATAAAGCTAAGTTTTTTTATCAAATGAAATATTCTTGAAACCATTATACCGACATTGGAAATTATTTCCAACAAAGCCGAGATGACGAGCAAAGAATAAGCCATTAACTAAATAAATGGATCGGAAACATGTTCTATCCCTTGGCAGAAAACTCTTTCAACAAATTGGCGTCGTTGCTGGGGAATTGCTAAATAATAGAAATTATTATTTACTATTCTATATTATTAATAATCTTGTACAAAAATCTTTTTCTTCACTTTTTATACAAATTAATTTGATTTTGTATAAACAATGTAAATTATAAATATTGTCTATTTTTAATCACTAACTTTCTTGTGAAAAAACAGAAACATTTCCTTTGGTACATGCATTGCAGGATAAAACAGGTTGAATTTTCTTTCAGTCCAGAACTTGAAAAAACTCTACGAAAGAAAAAGAAAGCCCAGAGGAAAGCTGAAAATCAGAAATCAACATTTTCAGCTGATATAGAAGTCAATCCGAGAGAGCACTGTAATATTGTCCTAAGGGGTGAACCAAGCTCATCTGAGTAGTAGAAAGAAGATGATGAATTCAGGTTATGTAGGTAACATGCGTCAAACTATTGACGTTAAAAGAGCACTTGCTGGGAGGCAACCCAATACATTTTGAATATATATACTATGTTTTTCCCTTCACCTTTTTCTTCTATATATTATTTTATTTTTTTTACAAAAAGAAGAACAAGTTTTATAATCAAAGTAAAAATTAATTTTTTCTTTGAAAATAAATTTGTTTGAGTTTTAGGAAATTAGTCAGAAAATGTTCAAAAAGAATGGGAAAATATAAAAATTCAAGAATGGGTTACTAGGCCAAGTCAAAATCTTGAAAAAACTCAAAAAAAAAGGCCCAAACCAAGGCTAAGTCATGGTCATGACTTAACAAATTCGGTCAAGCCTTGACCAAAGACCTACTGCCCAGCGTGGATGACCTGGCGCTCAACACTTGTCTGACTCAGGCCAAGGGGACAAAAATCCCCTCAAAACAAGATTTCTCTTATCCTTATATCTCTTGAATAAATCAAATTTTTGATCAAAGATTCCCATTCTTTTTAAACCCCTCAATGTTCTGATTTTGAAAACACCAAGTCATTTTCAAAAAATTTCAAAATCACAAAGCTTTCATTTTGCCTAAAAACTCTCAAGTTTTTGACCATGATGTAAGTATCTCATTTCCCTGTACTTTTTCATACTTGTTTCTTACTTTTTGAAGCTTGTTGTTTGGGAATATGTTTTGAGAAAACCCAACACAAAAAGTTTCAAAAAGTCACCATTTTGTTGAGATGTGTACATGCTTGTTGATTATTTTAAACTTTAATAGATGTGTTTGTTCATGATTAAAATAAAATAAAAATTCCTTGACACATCTCATGCTCACACCTTCAAATGATAGAAATCTAGATCATGAAAATCTTGAAAACAATTTTAAAACTTTCTATCATAGTGTTTTTGGTCGAAACACATATCTTTAGACCAACATGCCTTTCAAAATTTTTATGGAAAAAAGATTGTGTGAAAAGGGAGGTTGTTTTGGTTAAGTGGAAACATTTTCAAAATGGTTCAACCAAAAGGAATGAGATATGTTGGAAACATGAGCAAAAATTCAAAGACATGAATTTCTTTATAAAAATTCAAAGACATGAATTTGTTTGCAAAAAATTTCAAAAATCTTCACTTTGAAATCTCATGTTGGTCGAATGCTATAGATGAAAATTAGCATTAAACTTGTTCAAAAATCACCAACAATGGAAACATCATTGAATAGTCAAACTTGACTATTGTTTTGAAACTTGTGCACTTTTGAATGAGACATCACCATTTTTTTGTTTACTTTGTGAAAACCTTAAGGGATTCGGCCATGAATGAAAATGTTCTCAAGGTAACAAATTTGAAGCAAAAATGAAAAATTAAGTTGCATGCTTGTTGAAAGAGTTTTCAGAGGTCGATGCTATTATTGAGTGATTAGTCAAGTTTCTGATTTTATTTATTTACTTGGTTTATTCTTCTTTGCTCGCCATCTCGGCTTTGTTGGAATAAATTTCAATGTCGGTATAATGGTTTCAAGAATATTCCATTTGATAAAAAAACTTAGCCTTATTTAATTTTGAACAACTTCATACCATCTCGGCTTTGTTGGAATAAATTCCAACGTCGGTTTAATGGTATGAATTTAGCAAATTAACATAAGTGTTAATGAGTGATATTTATTTTCCTTTTTCCTTTATTAACCGAACTACTTCCTTATGGAAGGTCGATAAAGAAAAAGTAAATAAAGCAATAAATAGTTAGTTGCAAAATTTAAATGATAGAAAGTAAATGTTAGTTGCGGAAATATAAATTTTTGAAAGTAAAAGTTAGTAGTTAGATCACTCATTATGTCGAACCAAAGGGAATTGTTGAATATAAATTTATGATTTTGTGTTGTGTTGCATAAAAATTAACAAGGAAAACATAAACTAATATTCACAAATTCTTGAGGAGAAAATTGGTTTGAAATATAGAATTATTTCTAAACTCCAAATGGTTTTGAAAAACATTAACAAGTTATGTGTTATACTTTTGGTTAATTCCACACATCATTTCTAAATCCATCATCTAGTGTCCTAGAATGATAAGATGGTTTTCAAACCTTATGAAATACACTAAATGATAGTCAAGTGCCACTCGTTGGAGTAGGTTGTCACACCCTACTTCAGGCTCCATTAACATCATTTAGCCTTGAACATAAGTTGCTTAAAATAGATGCTTGATGTGGCAGGGAAACTAAGGGGGAGGGTATACTTTTTAGTTCACTTGTCAACACTTTAAGAATAAGCATGTTTGGATCTTTAAATCAAGTTTTTAGGTGATGAAGCTAAAACCGCATTAAGAACTTCATAAAGAATCAAAACTTAACCAAAAAGTAATAACTTGAATGTATTGATTTCAAAAGATAATACAAAAGAAGAGAAGAAATAACATTACACTATAATTCAAATCAATGTTTAAGAGCTTGAGCCATCTCTCCAAGGATGAGATGCTTTTGGAGTCAAATGAGATTACAAAATCATATTTTTGTATTATATTTGCCATCTCCTTTCTCCTCTTGAATTCTAAGTAAAATTTACAAGAAGTTACCTAGAACAAGCTTTAGAATCGAGGCTAAAAAGTCTAGAGAGAAGAAGTATGAAGAATGAAATAATTTTCAAATGTAAGTGTCGTTTCAAATGGATGGAATGGGTCTTATTTATAGGTAAACCAGGGCACCGCCTAGCTCACCTGCTTGCCCACACCAGGCGCACCAAACCCTTCAGCATGGGTTTGATCCATGACCTAGTTGTGAGTTACTTGACCAGGTTATTGTGGGCTACTCTGAAAAGTGCTTAGGGGGCATTGTCAAGTGAGGTCATGCGTGATGTCAAGGTTATTTGGTGACTAAGTCAAGTTGACCCCTTGTTGGGTCCAGCCCGCCTGGCTGCTTATGTGGCCATGTTGAGATGCCTGCTTGAGCAGCTTGTCCTGCTCTGGCAAGGTGTGTGGTTCCAGCTGGGTGGTCCCAAGGTGCATGCTAAGCTGCGTGATTCAGCAGGTTGGCTTGTGCTAGGCTTGAGTATAACCGAGCCAAGTTGGTGTTAGGTCAGATAGGCAGTGCAATATCTCCACGCCAGGCTGCTTAGTGAGCAGCTTCATGTGTGCATCAAAATGGCCTATGTGGACACCTCCTTGCTCGACTATATATATTTTATTATTTTTCTTCTTCTTCATTTTTCCTAGAAACTTTGCACAAAGACTTGGAAACGAGGTGATAAAAAATATAAGATCAAAATCGGACAATTTATTTACAAAGTATTGAATTAAGTTGGTTTTGCATGATTTGCATTGGATAAGTGCCATGAAAATGTATGAAAATTAGGTATTTTTGGCACTTATCAATGCTCTAAACAATTTCAAATCTTGATTTTAATGACTAACTCCTTGGTTTGGAAAAAGATATTTTGTTGGAATTATCAAATTTTGTAGGAGTTCATCAAGGAGAGGAAAGGAAATCTCTAATGAAGATAAGAGCACCAAATTTGCTTCAAAGGATGCCAAGAAAAAGTTCAAGGAAATAACTCTAAAAAGTGCAACCAATTTGGAGAAGAATGTAAATTTGGATGAAGATGAGTTTGGAGGATTCACTTTCATAGTGGAGAGGTACGATTGGAAAAATCTTGCTCAACCCAAAATGAAGTTCTCATTGGATGTGGTGAAACCATTTTATGCCAACTCCATTTTTCAAATGAGGCAAGGATGAATCGGTATACATGGGTGAATGGGACCCAAGTTTATTATGACAAGTACATGATAAATGACTACTTGGGCAACCCATGGAACCCATCATTAACAAATGATCATGACTTGTGTACCTATCAATTGAAGTTAAGTGTTGTCTATTCGGGGGAAGGTGAAGGACGTGATGAAGCTTATGTCAGGAAAAGCTTACGTTTGGAAGGCTTGGAGCTCAATCAAAGCGATCCAATTTTCAAATATTGAATGACCCAAATTTCAAAAATTTGGGCCATTTTTCTGCTGTTCAACATATGGCCTTCCTCACATGTCTCTGATTTTCCAATCCCCAAGGAAAAGCTCATCAGTTCTATATATGATGAAGACTCCCTTGGCATTGCTGCAGTCATTTCTGATGTTATTCATGGTTGCATCACAAGGGGTGTTCTTTCAATGATTATGCCTTCATTGATCATTAACCTTTGCAAATATCAACTTCTACCTGGACCTTACAAAGAGGTCACGACCTTGAAGACTGAAATCAATGCATCATATATAAGCACTTAGTGCAAGGAGAAAAACATCTCACATGCTCGGCCCGAGATTAGAATTTTTTTTGGCAATTTGGGCCAAAATCAACAAAGTACTCATGGGAAGACAATGACTTCCAAGATAGACGCCATAATACAAGAGCAACAAATGCAAAACCTACAGCAAAAGGCATGCTATTGAGGAATCAAAGGGATTTACAAGAGCTTGTATAACATCTTTGGAAAAAGATCCAACTTCAAGGGAGGATCCTATGAGGAATTTGTGGCAAGCACTAAGTGTCCCGAAGGAATATCGCAAGACACGAGTGAGGAGGAAGAGGAGGAGGAAGATGAAGATTCATAAAGTTCATTCCGGTTTTCTCTTTTTCCTTACATGAATTTCCAAGTTAATTATCTTTATTTTGCACTATGAATATTTGGTATGTTGTTTTAAGTTGCTATTATGTTTTTAATTTATGTTATGCTTTGTGTTTAATTAAGTTTGTGTTTAGAAGTAATATGTTATTCTTTAGAAAATTCCATATGCATCAAACATCTCCTTAAATCCAATATTTCCATTAGCTTGAGGACAAGTCATCATTTAGAGACAGGGAACATGGTTTAATGCATATGAAATTGTTTAAAGAAAGTTAATAGTGTATATAAGATTGTATAGTTATTTATAAAGTAATTTGGTTGTCCATAAACTCAAAAAAAAATTCTTTCAAAACCAAAATCAATGTGGCTAAATAAAAAAGTTGTGGCATGATTACATGATTAGAAATTGCTAATCATATCTTGACTTACGCTTGTATTGAGCAAAATGCGATATATGCTAAACGTTTTGTGAAAACATCAAATAATGTCATAACTTGAAATTTTTTGCAAATGAAATTTAAATTTGTGTAACATGATCTATGCAAATCTTTTTTTTTTAAATCAAGAAGTGTAAATCTAAGCCAAGTGAGGGAGTGAGCCAAAAACATGAGGATCAAAGTTAAATCACCATTTGATCTGTCTAATTAAACTTGTTTGCGTGTTTAAATCTCTTATTTGCTTAAGATTTATATGAAGTGATCAAGGCATGTTATTTCTTTAGTTGAACCAAAAGGCCAAAAAGTCTAACCAAGAATTAGGATTATCCTTTGATAAGCCCCTTTGAGCCAAACAATGTCAAACATTTTTTCAAATTATCCCATGAAACCAAAATTGAAAACAATGTTCTAAAAGAGAGCATTAATTTTTTAAAAGGTGTTTGAAAGAATCAAGTTAGGGGGAAATTAGTGGACTTGGCTTCTTAAAATGAAAAAGAAAAAAATTTCTCAATCTCTTTACAAAAAAAGAGCTAAAAGGTTGAAGAAGAAAATTATGGAAAAAAGTATAGTGAAGTTATTCATTGAGAAAATTTTACAAAATGCTCTCTTTTTAACTGAATTTAACTTGATTATCTAGAAAAACCATGATTATCCAAACCAAGCCTCCTTACAAGTGAAAACAAGACCTTAGTGATCCTTCATTGATTATGCAATTTAAGGGAATAGGTGAGACAAAGAGCAAGTTCAAATTACTACAAGTGGAGAAGCAAATGAACTAGGATAAAACTTGTTGTGTTTTCTTCTCCTTAACCATACTCTTTACTTACTCGCAATTATCATTTTCTTGCATTATTTGATATCATTATTTAAGTCATCATTGCATGAGTATACTTTCTCTGATTAATTGCACTATGATTTCATCTATAAGAGCATATTAGTTTTGGTATAATCTCTATATTTTCTTGTTGCATTAAAAGAATCAAGAGCTGAAATATTTTCGAGAAAATCACTTGATTAATCAATTAAGTCTACATATGCTCGATTAAGTTTACTCTGTGTTAATTGATTAAGTTTACATGTAATCGACTAAATTTTCTTTGTGTTAATTGATTAACTTTTCATTTAATCGATTAAGATCAGTATTGTTTGAGAATATCTTTTGTATTTCGAATCAAGTTCATTTGTAATGTGTTAATTTCATTTATCGTGACGGCTACTGTGGAATCCAAGGACTTGGATTAGATGTCACTCGCAACACTTTCCGGAAAGCTTCAAGAGCATGAAATGAAGCAAGGTCGTTTAATTATCTTTATGAAGAATCAGACAAGAGAAAGACAGACATATCCCTCAAGGGTACAACATCACATGCAAAAACTCAAGAGGAGACACCTTTTGATGAAGACTCTGATTCCTCTGATATTGATGATGAAACCATGCTCTCCTTGTGAATAAGTTTAATAAATTCTCAAAGAAGAAAAGAGGATTCATAAGTTTTCAATGGAAAGAACCAATAGACTCAACTAAGAAGGGAAATAGCACAAAAGAGAAGATCACATGCCTTGAGTGTGGGAAGGTAAGACACATGATGATAAAATGTCCTATCTATCTCAAAAGGGTTGATAATGACAAGAACGAATCACAAGACATGAAGGCTAAGAAGGCCTATGTCGTGTGGAATGTTCTTGGTGAAGAATCCTCATCAAGCACCTCGAACAGTGAAGAATCGACCAAATTATGCCTTACGACTAAAAATCACGATATTGGTGAAACAAGCAAGCAAGGCAACTCGAGTGAGGTTAGTATTTCCGATTCTGATTATGAATCCAATGATTCCTCCACGTATGATTTTTTATATGGTGCTTATGTTGAATTACATGAAGAGCTTAAAACGTTGGCTAAAATCAATGTAGATCGAAAAAGAGTAATTTTGGTACATGAAAAGAAAAATTTAGAAATGAAAAAAATTTATTGGTGAACTTCAGCTCCAAAATGAGACTTTAGATCTCATTTATGCTAACTCTATATGTGATTTTGCTTCTAAATTGACTATGACACCCACTTGCGAAAACAATCCATTTTTAGAAAAAGAGTATGCATGTTTGAAAGAAAAAGCTACTAATTTCTCTAAAGGTAGTCATAAGTTGGATAACTTGCTTGCAAAACAAAGAAATGTTGGTGAAAGATCTGGTTTGGGATTTACACATGCTAAAAAGTGATCATACAATAAATATGTTGAATTTTTGAAAATTTCATATCATAAGTCTCCTACATGTTTCTATTGTGGTGTGTATGGTCATACTTCTAATTCATGTCATATTAGATTGCATGGTATACCCAAAGATGAATATATTTGGATTGAAAAGGGACAAGATCCCAAGAAAACTAACATTAAGGGACCTAAGACTATTTGGGTACCTAAAACAAGCAAGTAAACATTATTTTGTAGGTGTGCCTAAGGACATTTGGACATCAATGGTATATGGGCAGCGGGTGTTCTAGGCATATGACGGGTGATAAGTCCAAGTTTATTGAGCTTTTACTAAAAGAAAAAGGGTGATGTCACATTTGGTGATAACAATCAAGGCAAGCTAGTTGGAGTTGGTAAGATAAGTAATACTTTACAAACTATGATTGAGAATGTGTTTTATGTGGAAGGCTTGGAGCATAATCTTCTAAACATTAGCCAATTGTGTGACAAAGGTAATAAGGTAATATTTAACTCCAAGTGTTGCATTATTAATAGGAATAACAAATGGGCAGATCGGGGTCGGGTTTGTGCTAACCCAACCCTAAATCTGAAATCTGAAACCTGAACCCAAACTCAATGGGGTTGAAATTAATAATACCATCCCCAAACCCAACGGAGAACCCGAAAAAAGTGATTAAATGCAAACTGTAGGTGCAACACAAGCATGTATGGAATCTACAAGTAACCAATCTCAAACTCTATTTATAGCTTTCTACATGTCTCATTTTTGAAAAACCAATATTAGTCTATTAAAACCAGTCTTTCTCCTTATCAACCCTTTGCTGAAATTGTAAAATTATTGTGTAAATATTTGTCACATAGAAAAACATTCACAATCTATGCCCCTCTGTAACAGTCAACCAAATTCACCTTCACTTTCGGCTTCCTCCCTCTCTTCCTCTTCCTCACTATGTTTTCTCTCGGATCTCTAATCGGAGCAACTACCTCTATCTATACACAAGGTTGGAGAAGTTTGATTTGATCGGTGACGGGTTCGGGGAGGGTAACATGTATCAAACCTGAACCCATACCCAAAAATTAACATCGGGTAAAACCCGAACCCAATCACAACAGGTTTACCCCATTAAATTAAGGTTCAGTTCGGTCAGGTACCCATAGGTTCGTTTTTTATTGCCATCCCCAATTATTAAAAGTTATAATGACAATAGCGTTAACTTTATTGGTCATCGAACTAATAACATATATATGGTTGATTTGGATGATATCTCCTTACTATTTTTAAAATGTCTTATTTCAAAAGAGGATAATATTTGGATTTGCATAAACGGGCTGCTCATATCCATTTGAATCATTTGAACAAGTTGTCTACAAAGGAATTAGTAATTGGACTACCTAAACTCAAATTTAAAACAAAAGAAACTTGTGACTCTTGCCAAAAATGCAAACAAGTTAAAAGTTCATTTTCTTCTAAAAATATGGTATCCACAATAAGGCCATTAGAGTTACTTCATATGGACTTCATATTATGCACTTTTTATTGTGGATGATTATTCTAGATTCATAGGGACTTTAAACTTTCAAAAGTTTTATGCGACATGCCAAACTAATCCAAAACCAAATAATTTATAAAATTGTGACCATAAGAAGTATCATAGTGGTTAATTTGAAAACCACAAGTATGACAAGTTTTGCTTGAAACATGGTATTGAACACTAATATTGTGCTCCTACAACTTCTGAACAAAATGGATTTTTTGAAAGGAAAAATCGAGTTCTTGAGCAGTTGGCTAGAACCATATTGAATGAGAGCAAAGTGCCAAAGTAATTTTGGGCAGATGCGGTTCAAACCGCTTGTTATGTTATGAATAGAATACTCTTGTGGCCTATTCTTAAGAAAACCTCCTATGAACTGTTTAAAGGCTGAAAACCGAATATTTCTCATTTTCATGCTTTTGGATGTAAATGCTTAATTTTGAATAATGGTGAAGAACTTTTAAGAAAATTTGATTGGAAGGTTGATTTAGGAATATTTCTTGGATATTCTAATCATAGTAAAACATATGAAGTCTTTAACAAAACAACAATGACGGTATAAAAGTCTATTCATATTGTCTTTGATGAATCTTCTCCAAAAGAGGATAAAGGTATGGTTGATGGTGTAGGTACTCTTAATGCATTCTTAAAATATCAAGAATCTGAAAAAGTAATGCAATAAGATCAAGATTCAAGTCAAGAACATGCAAGAGTGTCACAAGCTTGAAATCATCCTATCGACAATTTTATAGGTGTTATTTCTATGGGAGTGGTAACCTGAAATTCTTTGCACAATATGTATAATTTCTTTGCATTTGTTTCTCAAATTGAGCATAAAACTATTGATAAGGCCATTGAGGAAGATAATCGGTCACTAGTTATGCAAGAAGAGTTAAACCAAATCGAAATAAATAATGTAGGGGATTTAGTCCCTAGACCAAGTGACCGTCCTATAATTGGCACAAAATGGGTGTTTAGAAATAAACTTGATAAATCTGGATTGATTATTAGAAAGAAAGCTAGATTTGTAGCCAAAGGTTATAATCAAGAAGAATGTATCGATTGTGATGAGACTTATGCTCCCGTAGCTATATTAGATTTGTAGCCAATGGTTATTAGGGCGCTTTTAGTCTTTGTATCTATTATGCACTTCAAACTTTTTCAAATGGATGTATAAAGTGCCTTATGATTTGATGAATGGAGAGTTTGAAATGTCTATGATGGGAGAGCTCACTTTCTTTCTTGGGCTACAAATCAAGAAAATGGGCAATGCCATATTTGTCTATCAAACAAAGTATTGCAAGGAGCTATTATAGAGGTTTGAAATGGAAAAGGCAAAGGATGCTTCCACACCTATGGCTTCTTCATGGTATCTTGATAAGGATGAGAAAGGAAAGTCTATCGAGGTAACAAAATATCATGGTATGATAGGATCTTTACTTTATCTAACTTCAAGTAGTCCCTATATTATGTTTAGTGTGTGCATGTGTGCTAGATATCAAGCTAATCCTAAAGAATCACATCCCACAACTAATAAAAAAATTATGAAATACTTGAAAGAAACAATAAGCATGACATTATTGTAACCTAGAGATGCATATTTGAGCTTAATAGGTTATTCTGATTTTGATGGATGTAAGATGGATAGGAAAAGTACTAGTGGTACTTGTCACCTATTTTATAGCTCTCTAGTTTCATGGCATAGTAAGAAGCAAGCATGTGTTGCTCTTTCAACTATTGAAGCATAATACATTATCGCTGATGTGTGTTGTGCGCTAATCTTATGGATGAAGCAATAACTTTTAGACATCGGTCTTGTTCTTGACAAAGTTCCTATTAAATGTGATAATACTAGTTCTATAAATCTGTCCAAGAATCCTATTTTGCATTCTCGCACCAAGCATATAGAAATAAGGCATCATTTTTTAAGAGATCATGTTCAAAAAGGTGATTGTGTGATTGAATTTGTTAAAACGTCAAAACAACTAGTTGATATTTTCACTAAACCTCTTCCTAGAGATACTTTCTTCATTTTAAGAAGAGAGCTATGACTTCTTGATGAATCATATATTTGTTAGTTGTATCAAAGTTGTGTAAAGATTCATGAACCTTTTTTATCTTTAGTCAAATTCCTATCTTGTTTGCTTGAATGCATGTCATAGTTGCTTATATGTGTTATTATTTGATTAAGTATCTTTATCTGTGATTGGTCATCATATAGGATAAGTTCTATCTAGTTAGATCTTAGCATTCCCAAAGCAAAGTTTGAAATGTGTTGATTGTTGTGAAAGAACTGTGATTAATTGATTATTTCTTTAGTTAATCGATTACCATAGCTTATTTTAAGTGTTTTAATCAATTAAATAACCCTTAATCGACTACCTGGGAACAATTTTAGTTCTCTTAATTTACTAAACTGACCCATAATCGATTATGTGGTAATTTTTCAACTCATTAATCGATTAACACTGCACTTAATTGATTAAGTACAGTTCCAGTGACACTCATTAAATACGAATTTTATAACCCTAAAACGTCATCTTTCTCTAGAAATATTCCCCAAACCTCAAATCTTCTATAATTTGTGTCAAATTAGCAACCCCTTTACCAATTTTTATCCACTCTATACCTATTATCCTCGTATTCCATCAATTTCCCCTCAAGATCACATAACGTAGAATTTTTCCTCTTTAGAAACCATAACCTTAATCTTCTAAATCTTCTCAAGCACTCAGGCAGCCAAAATAAATCTTGGGTCAAGCACATCTGGTATGCCTAGGTAGGCCAAGTATTATTGGTTGTGGCACAATGCATGCACATCTTGACTGAGGCACACCCGACATACCGTGCCAAAATTCTAGAGTAAGAATCACATTGACGCACCACATGCGCCAAGACATGCTAAGGGGCTTAACGTGCCAAGGCTGGGTCAATTGTGCCAAAACACGACCAACAGAGTTTCCTGACTGCCCAATATATTTGTGGAAGAAGGGCATTTGCATAGCCTTTTTACGGGATTTCACCCCTTATCTTCAATTTAACTCAATCGCCTATATTCAAGATGCCTCAAACAAATCTCCCCAAATACTTCAAATGTTTTGTGGCTTGAGGACGAACCCCACAATTAAGAGAGGGAGAGTAGCATCTTAGTGTTGTTGGTTGGTTTATTTGTTCCTTGTTTATTTATTTGTTTAATTTTTTATTTATTTAATTATTTGTTTGTTTAATTTTTTATTTATTTAATTATTTGTTTGTTTAATTTTTTATTTATTTAATTATTTGTTTGTTTAATTTTTTATTTATTTAATTATTTGTTTGTTTAATTTTTTATTTAAATGTATTGTTTGTCTTAAAAACACAATAATTTTGAAAAAGCTTAACAACTTGCCTTAGATCTTAAAAACATGACCATTCTATGTTATGAATGGAAAAAAAAAGCTTAACATTGAGCAAAAATGAAATCCATGCTGAAAACTTTTCGTGAATAAACTCATAATATTATTACTCGAACAATTGTACTACTTTTGAGAAATCATTTATTTAGCATGATATTTGGAAATGTTTAAATCAAGGAAATGTACATCCTAGTCGTGTGAGGAAACTGAAGCCTATAACATTTGAGCTTCGCGAGATTCAATATTGAATTTGCATAATTGAACTTGTTTTAGTTTCTCATTATTCTAAATGCATAAGATTGATAGGAAATACTCAATGCATGTTCTTTCATTATATTTTGGGCTACCTAGCCAAATATACCTACCATACTTAGGAACGTTCTTTGATAGTCTCTTTGAACTTTAAAAAATAATGATCCTCTCAAATTAAACCCTTGAATCGAATTCAAAAAAAAATGTTTCTCTCATTCTTTTTAAGTAAAGAGAGCATTAAAGAAAAAAAGAAGGTTATTTGATAAACAAGTTGGGGGAGTGGTAGCCATGTAACTTTGAAAAGGATCATTGAAAATTCTCAATCTCTTTGCAAGAAGTTGTAAAGAAAATAAAACTCCAATAAAAAAGAGTAGAAAAAAAAGGAGATTGAGAAAAACAAAAGAAAAGTTATAAAATGGTCAAACTAAAAAAGTTTGAGGAAAGGGAAAAAGGAAAAAGGTTGAGAATAAGTTGAAAGAGAAATGTGCTAAATAGGAATATCAATTTTCTCTCTTCAATTTTAAACTATTTTTGAATATCTAGAAAACCCAAATTTATTTGTAAACCCAACCTCATTACAACTGAAAATAAGACTTTAGTGGTCCTTGATTGAAAATTCAATCTAAATAATTGATGAGATTAACACCATATATAAATTAATGCAATCCAATAATTGAAAATGAGTGAAACACTTACCTCAATATGGTTCAAATCTACAACTTGTGTGAATAAAATTTCCCTTGATAATGACATTTGCTTAAGTGAATAGCTAAATAGATTCATGAAATTTGAATTCATTTTATTGTTTGACATATTATGAATAGACATCACATTTGTTTAGATCTCTTTGAAAATATGAAATCATGTGAAACATCTTTTTTATCTTGACGAATCTAAACGTTTTGACTAAGCCATATTTCTAGTTTGCATTACCTTTTGTTTGGGAAAAAACAAGGTTTTAAGTTTGGGAGAGTTGATAATTGAAAATTGACCTCAATGTCAAATACATTTTATGGCACTTATATTAAATAATCGTGCTTAAAATCCAACTTATTACATACTTTTTGAATAAAATGTACATGATGTTAAAATATTATTTACTTCACCTTGTTCAAGTCTTTCTGAGTTGTAGGTGGAATAAATTAAAGAGAAATTGAGTAAAGAATGGAAAAGACCCAAAAACACCATGCCGAAAGAGCAAAAATCAAGTAAGGACCCATGAAAAGCCACACTACATTAGGCCCAATCATTTGGGCACTAGGCGGATTGATGACTAAGCGGATTTGGCTTGATGGAAGGAAACCCTCCCTTGAAGAAGCCTCATCTAGGCAATTTCAAGCACTAGTTGGGAACCTCAGCACATGCAATTAGCAGGTTAGACTAGGCCAGCCTAGACCATGAGGTCATGCATGACACAAGTCAAATAGCCCATCATGCAAGTTGTCACTAGCATGGTTGACTAGGAAATAGGTTGGGCGTCTAAGCAGCTTGTAGCCATCACTAGGCTGAGCAAGTAGGTTTGGAAGCAAGGCATAGCCACGCTGATGAGGAGCTTGGATTACATGAAAGAAACCCAACCAAGTGGGCTATGTGGGGTGTCGGGCGCACAAAAAGTAGGTTGGGTGGTCCTAACCAGATTTTATATGAAGACCCCTCACGCCTTGATAAAAAAGCATCATTCATTAATTTCATTCAATAGTTCATTCTTTCTTCAGTTCCGTAGGATTTTTGGTACTTTTATTTTCCATAGAATTCAGAGAGAATAGGAGTGGGAAAGTGAGATTGAAGATTTTGGTCTTGAAGAAAGTGAGATTGAAGATTTTGGTCTTGAATCATCACTCTGAGCCAAAAGTATCCATGTTTGTATAGTTAATCCTCTTATTTTGGAGTATGGTGTAACATTCTTTAACTTTATATATTTATTCTACTTTGTTTATACAAGCTATATGTTTTGATTTTATTAATATAATTCATCTACTTCTAATGCTTATTTTAGATAGATCACTTAAAATATGATTTTAGGATCCAAAATCTTTTGTTGCATGTATCATCAAATGAGATAAGGCCTAGGCTTAGGCTTAGATCATTTGCCACATTATGCATATGAATGAGACAAATTGTTTTCAAAGAAACTTAGTCTTGGGGAAACTAAAATGAGTTGTGATAGACTCATTTTACTGCGTGCAAAAACCAATGGAAGGTAGTGTATTAAATAAGGTTTGAAAATCACTTTCCTCGCTCATGCCCTAGGAGGGTAGTAAAGATATTATGTATGGTAAAATCAAGCATAATAAAAGAACTTGCATATTCAATCATTTTGATATTGAAATGTTAAAGACTTTACTTCCATTTTTAAACATTATTATACTCCTTAATTGTAAATAGTTAGTTTTACTTTTCTTGCATATTACTTCACCTAAAGTAGTACAAAACCAACCGTAAATATGTTTTTCATTGTTATTGATCTAAAACTAAAGTATGATTCATATTTCTAATGCAATTACTTGTAGGATCGACAAAACCCTATATTACACTATAACTGAATCTTGACGGGGATTTGAGAATAAATATAGTAAAGGACAATTCCTTGTACATAAAATAAATTCTTTTGTTGGAAGAAACATAACTTAAACTTTACCATCCATAGCTCAAATATATCTCTCAACACCTAACAACCTCTTAATCATTAATAAGTTTCCTTCCAAAGCTCCTACCTTACCATCACTCCCATCATTTTCTCCCTCACTACCTTCAGATTAGCAAGTATATTTTCCATTATCCTTACTATTGATTACCCTCTTAAGTGGACACGCAGAAGTATAATATCCTATACGCTGACATTTAAAGCACTTTATACCTCTAGAACCACTTTTTTAGGGGGGTGATTCATTGCGATTTGCTTGAGACTTTCCACGCGGGGCAGTTGTAGTAGGACTAAAAGATGAAGTTCCATCCTTCTTGTTTTTGTCCCTCCAACTTTATGGGTTGAAATTGGAAGAACTCCTTCTTGCGGTGGTTTTTCTTTTGAATTGTTCTACTTTGTTAGCTTTGTGCACAAAGACTTCCATCTCATATACTAATGCAACTTCACTGTATCTCTAATATCATTGTTCAAACCACTCAGGAATGGAGCTATAGCCATTTCAATATATTCATTGATTTTGGCCTGCATCATAGACACCTCCATATCTTTATAATTCCCTATTACCTTGAGAGAACTTCTGGAGCTTGAGATGAAATTCCCTATTGTAACTAGCTGGCACATATCTCTTCCTTATGATTCTCTTCATCTGAGTCCAAGTGTCTACTAGTGATTTTTCATTTCTTAGCCTCTCCTTTTGAAAATTGTTCCACCAAATAAGGGCATAATCTAGAAACTTTGTCGCTGCTAACTTCACCTTGTGATCCTCAGTTTAATTGTTGCAAAAAATACATGTTCCATCTTCAACTCCTACTCCAAGTATATAGACAAGAAAATTTTGGACTATCTCTTTATTTCTCGATTCTTATGTTTTTTCTATTGAGAAATCCCAATATAATTTTATAATTAATATCGATTATTTTATTCGATTTGAGTTCACGATCAATACCTAGATTGTGTATATGAAATAATTTTTTTGGTAATATTAATAAAGGGATCTTTAGAAGAAATTAATGTGTAATATAAGAGAATCTATTTTTTTTCTTTGTTGTTTTTTTTAATTATTTTAAAGAATTTGCAGTACTTACTCTAAAATTATTTGTTTATATGATGTTATATTCTTTGTTTCACTTTTCACCTTCAGATTCCTATCTAATGACCCTTGATGTTATCCAAGACGTGAAGAATAAAAAATTCTCCGTCACTTTTGCCTCGGAATGGTGGAATGTTCAACTCGACCCCTTTAATCACATTCTTCCTCTAGTCTTCGTCATTGTTTATTCTTCACCGCCTTCGCTCTTCTTCTTGATTTCCTCTATGTTTCATTAAATCCAACTTCTCATGGATCTCATCACCTTGTTGCTTCGTCAATTTCTCCATATGTTGATTTAAGACCTGCATTTGAAATAGATTTAGGCCATCACCGGTTCCTACATGACCTCCTGATCCTCCTTCACTTGACATACTTGAATAAAATAATTTTAGTCATACGTAATGTTTTTTTCTCACCACCCTCCCTAACCTTGTATACACTCAGCACTCAAGTATATGCACTCAATTTAAGTTTTTTTTTAATAATGTAACTCTCTTGCCTTTTCCACTCTTTTATTCTCATTTAGTTTTTAACTAAGGTTGGATAAACAAGAACAACTTATCATAATAGTTTAGTAATGTATGTGTACTGTGCACAACAATATGACAAAATAAGGAAAACATGATGAAATTCAAGGCCAAAATAATTTAGTAACGACATTCACAATAACCAGCTCATTATTTCCTTATGTGAATACCTAATTTTTTACGACACAAAAATGATTGGTAACAAAAAAGTTAATTTTTAAAATAATGAAATATTATTTTTATTATATATTAAAGAATTCCAAAAGTAAATAAATAAATAATGAAATAAAAATTAAGATGTTGCTTTTGAAGTAAAAAATAAGAGGGAAAATGTTAGTATTTATTCCTTTATTTTCTAAAAGAATCTGACTAGATGAGGGTGATTATTAGTTTGTTCCACCATTTTAATTAATAAAATATTTAATTTCGAAAATTATAAAAGAATATAAATATACTATATAGTTTTTTCCTAAATTTAAGATTTATTGGTTCATATTTATTCCTTTAATTTTAATTTTTAAAATAAAAAATCGATACGATAATATCTAGTCGAGAACTTATTAGATGATTAAATAAAATAAACTAAAGTCAAAATTTAATTAAATACAAATAGTATTATGAGATTGTTGGATGTTTAGTTATGATTATCGCATAAACCATTAACCAAAACAATAACAAAAATATGATAATAAAGTTTGAAATTAAAGATAGGGATGATGGGATTGTTGCCATATTTTTGGGTTGATGTTTCTTGTTCAACAAACCATAAAAAACAAGAAAAATCATTTGCCTCGCCTTGAAATTCATGTATAACGGCACTTTCCATCTCCCTGCCTTGATTTTAGTGCATATCAGAGTGCAATTATTGAGCCGTCCACTTTATAATTAAAAACATTAATAAATAATAAAAATTACATAAAATTAAATAAAATTAATAAATAATCTCTTGTCACAATCACGTTTTTAAAGTTACACATAAAGATGTACTAGTTCGAACAATTTAACATTATATCATTCAAGTCCATTAGAAAATCAATATATAATACTTAATAGTCAAGATTATAATGTTTGTGGGAGGCTTGTTTGCCCAATAGAAAAGTTTGTGGGCGAAGCGAAAATTTTAGACTAATGAACAAATTTTTCATACACTGTTCGCCCTAATTTGCAAGCGGCCTCATAGGCATAACCAAAATTGACAATGATACTTATGAGCTTAGCTATCATAAAATAAGTTAGTTATGTTTGGGATGACCCTATCTTTATTGAGGTTGTGTGATGGAATTTATAGAAAATGTGTCTTTGAGAAAAAATTCCATGAAACCTTGAGCTACTTCTATATGATGTCTTATGGAGGAATGTTAGTGCCTCAAAGTCATAGCCAATACATGTTCTTTTGGCCTCTTATCTTCTGGGATGCCCAAAACTATGTGCGTTGTTGTATCTCTTAATGTGACCTTACCATCCTCAACAATAAGAATCCTTGTGGTGTTTGGTTATGTGTATAATTTGGTAGAAGCAGTAACATCTCTAACAAGTGATGGCAACAATGGAAACTAAAGTATTGGCAAACAACGGAAACAAACAATGGTCTGGTTGTGTGACGAAGACAAGTGTTTCTGAAAAGAGAAAAAAACATTTTGATACACAAAAGAGATAGAAGAATGCTTCATGAATCTTTAAAGAAGTATTACAAGATTTTCAAGTCATATCAAGTTTACAAAACTTTGCATCTCACATCTTCATATTCAGGGTTGTGTTAGACTTTTGGGAAGGTTTTAGATCCGGAAGTGTGTGTATATTTAGTATATTTTATGTGCATCATTCTTGTGTACACATTTAGATGATTGTATTGGCTATTTCTTTTTGGTGTGTGGTATCACCAAGAAGAAGAGAAAAGGTTGGAGAAACCCTGGTTAGAAGTGACAAGGAGCCATTAGAAGCTAGGTTCACTGTACAAGTATTCTTGGTAAACAAGTTAGAAGTGGTGGGATCGTCCCTTAGAAGTGGTGGGACCGTCCCTTAGATGTGGTGAGGGATCCATTAGAAGTGGTAAAGGGAAGCCATTAGAAGCTTAATCTAAGATAGTCTTGGTGGAAGTTTGCTTGTACACATTGTTCCAGAGTGAAGAAAATCTCCCAAGATTAGAATGGGAGACCTGTATGTAGATTGCATGTGGATTAGTAATCAAACCTGGATAAAAGTTATCGTCTCATTTTTCTTATCTCCTACTCTTTACGTTTTCACAATATTTGATTTAATTTACTTTGCATTCAAATATTTCTGAGTTTATTGCATATTCCGTTCTCTCTAATCAACTACATAAATTCATTTGGTAGAGTCCATACAAGATAAGTTAAATCTTCGCATCTAGGTGAATCAAGAAAACAAGTTTTTTTTAAGAAACAAGAATTGGTTAATCGATTAAGCTTTGAATTTAATCGATTATATGCAGAAGTAGATAATCGATTAAGACATCTTTTAATCGATTAAATAGAGAGGAAAATCATTAAATATCTTTTTAATTGAGAAATGACAATCGAGTACAAAACCACCTATTTAACCTCCTCTACGTGAAGTTTAGAGTTCTTGTGAAACAATAGTCCTATCATCTTCTAGTCAAAGTTGATCATAAACATTTTGGGCTACCAAGATTTTCAACTTTAATTTAATATGAGGGAAAATAAAAAGCTGCAACTTCAAGAATTGGATGAAACAAGATTGGATAGTTTTGAGACCACCCAAACTTACATGGATAGAACCAAAACATGGCATGACAATCACATTCTTTGGAGAGAGTTTCATGAAGGAGATTTGATACTTATCGTTACCTCAAGATTGAGAGTCTTTCCAAAAGCTTAAGTCAAGGTAGTGTGGACATCCCAAGAGCATAGGGTGTTTCCATATGTCGCACTTCATGTAAAGAATGAGAAGCATGGAGTTCTTAAGGTCAATGGAAAATTTATTATACATTATCAAGAGGAAAGGAAAATTAAGAGGAGGGTGAATCTTTACCTTTATGGATAATGTATCATACATTACCTAGCTAACAATTATAAACAAGCGTAACTTGGGAGGCAACCCAAGATTTATACGTATTTACCCTTCAAAGTTTCATATGAGTCTTTCTTCAAGTTGGTTTAAGTGTCATCTTGAGTTTGAAGCCTTTATAGGAAGACGAACATAGCGTTTTTCATAACAACAACAAAAAATAGAGTTCAAAGGAGAACAATGCCTCATTGTGTTACATTTCGTGGTCAAGTTCTATGTAGCACTAGAAATCAAGTTTTGGCATAATCAATCATCGAATGATCGTGTTACACACTATGACCATGGTTATTGGAATAAGGCTCCATGTCTTGGTCATGTCCAAGACCACAATTGTGAATCCATCAACAATAAGAAATGAAACTGAAGTAGTGGCGAACAACAGAGACAAATCATGGTCTGATTGTGTCACGAACTATAGCCTTAGTTTTCCCTTTCTCTTAACTCTCTACTTTGAGTCTCATAACCCACTATATTCTTCAACATGCCACATCCTCGACCTCCCTACTCCTACAACTTCCATAACTCCATTTTTCTTCATAAAATCGCTCTTCCAGCAAACAATTAACCACCATTATCCTACACCCGACCAATATTACTAATTCATTTTCCTCCTCTAAAAACCACAATAATAACAACACAACCTTGATAGTTACAAAAGCATCAAAATTCCATCACCACCACCATTCATCATTACCTCGACACTTTGTTCATCCCAAAAACTTCCTAATCCTTCCCAACCAATCAATGTGTCCAAATTTTGGGAAAGTAAAGTAAAACTCAACTTTTGGAATCTTAACCCCAAATTCCACTTTCAAACTAAGGCTTATTTGTTGCTACTCTTTATTTTTGAAGACGGATGAAATTGGACCCAAAAGGGAGAGCTAATCCTAAGTCCTAACCTTTTCCCTCAAGATTTGAATTAATTACTAATATACAAAGAAATAGTTGTAATGTGTTAGTGAATGATAAGATGGCATAAACTAGGTACGCAATCAATAATGTTTTACATACCCTGTGACTGTGTGAAGATTTTGAATGGTTACTTCCCCGAGTAGAGTTGTCTCAGTTTCTAACACTGAGATACCTCACTTATAGAGAGCTCAACTTAGAGTTCATGAGCTTTATCGAAACAAAATTTTTGCAAGGGGTGGATTGCAATATGTTCTTTTGTATTATGAGGGAGTCGTCGGTAATGGATGAAGAATGGTCGGTGATGGATGCCCAGTAGAATGCAAAAGGTCAAAGACCTTAGTCAGAGTAACGTATGGACCCGCCTGGGGAGATACGTGAAAAGGTTCTCCGATGATCAAGTCAATAGTGTGTTCTAGAGAGATAAGGGAGTAAATAAGAGAGAAGTTAGAGTAAGTAGCAATAAGGGTAGAAATAAATGAGAGAATGAGAATTGATTATACTCCCTGTATGGTCTCTCCTATTTATAGAGTTTAGGAAATACTGAGATGACATCTAGCCATTGGCCAGCATCTAACGAGTAAAATAGAGGTACTCTGGTCGTCCTTGCATGCCCTATAAAGCTGCTCTTGTCGAATTGTTGGAGGCAAGCAAAATGTACAGGCGGCGTGACAGGTTTATTGTTAGCTGACATTGAAGGTGAGCCAACGACACATTAAATAACGGGTCAAAGACATTGATATTATGCTAGAAGCATTTATGGCACCTGTCATAAGAGAACCCATTTGAGGCAGGTAATAGGGAGATGGAGAATATTGCACTAGATACTCGGAGGGTAGAGGATAGCCCGAATGTAACCGGGGTAGAACAGTTGCCCCCAGTCTATCAAGTTAGTCCAGAATGGACTGGGCTGGTAGACTCAAGCTGTTCTGACCCAATGTAGTCGGACATATATAAGTCTAGGGGTAGGTCATGATGGTTATCTGCTTCTAGGCTGACACGTGGAAGATCGGTAATATCCTTTCTAATGACCTCGAGTGTCCAACTGATGCGTCTTCTCGTTTCGGTTCTTCTTCCATGTTTTTTGAGCCACCATTGGATTGTCCTTAAGAGTTTTTGGACGGGTGCAATGGGAGGTGATGTTTGGCCTCGGGTATGGCCTGGGCCCAACCCTTCTCTTATAAATAGGGGTTTTTCTTCTTCATTCTTCTTCACTTATCTTTTTATGATAAACTGTCTCTGCCGAATACGTTCATTGTGTGATACTGACCATCGTTCTTCTTTCCAGAATCTTTCATTTTAACTTAATCGGTAATCTCTTTTTTCCCTTCTATTTTTTGGAATAATTGTAGTCGGTAATAGCGATGTTAGGCGGAGATTCAGATCCTGATGATGTGGAGATCTGGTCTTGGATAATATGTCCAGCTCGAGCTCTGACACTTCTTCTGATGACAGGTCTATCATAGGGTGGAACTTTGCCAACCTTCAATAACTTAATTCGGGTGAGCTCCATGAATTTAAGGAGAAGCATGCTGAAGTTGTGAAGAATTTGGAGGCCCAAAACCTCTCTACTTTTGAGCAACTCTCTACGATGTCCCTTCAGCTGAAGAATGCCTGAGAGGCTGTGATGTTGGCCAAGGTGGATCTGAGCGCCGCTCAAAGGGATGTGACCTATCTTGCTGACCGCCTTCAAAGGGGTGAAGATGAGAGACTCCAGCTGTGGGAAAAGTTGAAGGCCTCAGAGGCTGAAAACGTCCAGGTGCAGAAGGAGCTGGAGGACCTTAAGGATGCCTATATGAGGATGGAAGATGATGTTGATGGGGCAGCTAATGCTGGGTGGGATAATGCCTTTTCTTAAGTTGGCTTGGTTTTCCCTGATGCTAATTGGTCCTGGACGAGAATCAATGCCCGGTACACTCCCTAGGGTGAACTCGTTGTGGAAGAGGATGAAGGCGATGTGGTTCTCCCAGTTCTGACCAGAGGTATTGGGGGAGATTAGGCTTAGGCTTTGTTTATTTTCCTTTTTCTTGTATTTTGTATTCCCCCCTTTCATCAAGAATGTTCCCTATTTTCTCATCTATTGTTTATATTGCAAATTTGTCGACTTAAAAAGTTTAACTGACTAGTCAACCAACCAATTAATTAATCAGTCGGATTTTAACACTTGTTTTTTTATATTTAATGATGAAGTGGTAATTGGTCGGGTAGGTTCTAATTACTTCGAAGTGGCGATTGCCCGGATATCCATTAATGAGTTTTGAATGTGAATATGGAATGATCAATAAATAACCATCAAGAAGTTAGGCGACAAACATTAATTAGTGATTATCCGGATTTCCATCCAAGAACTTGAATGAAAATATTTGAATAATCATTAAGTAATAACTACCCGAAATTCTAGCAATGAACTTGAATCTAGTATTTAGAGACTGATCGGGTATCCATCAATGAATTTGAATGAGAATATTGACTAATCATTAAGTAATAACTACCCGTAATTCTTTAGTAAATGAAGTGGAACGTTTTTACTGATCGGGTCGTATTAAAGATTGGACTGCCATTAGAGGGGTCGGCCTACGCCTCTAAGGGGCATATTATTGGCGACCAAGAGGACTTGGTCATGGCTTGGGTTTGTAGATTGAACCGCCATCAGAGGGTGACTTGCCCACGCCTTTGAGGGGCATATTATTGGTGACCAAGAAGACTTGGTCCTGGCTTGGGTTTGTAGATTAAACCGCCATCAGATGGGGACTGGCCCATGCCTCTGAAGCGTATATTGTTGGTGACCAAGAAGACTCGGTCTTGGCTTGGGTTTGCATATTGAACTGCCATCAAAGGGGGATTGGCCCATGCCTCTGAGGGGCATATTGTTGGCGACGAAGAGGACTTGGTCTTGGTTTGGGTTTGTAGATTGAACCACCATCAGAGGGGGACTGACCCACGTCTCTGAGGGGCATATTATTGGCGACCAAGAGGACTTGGTCCTAGCTTGGGTTTGTAGATTGAACAACCATCAGATGGGGACTGGCCCACGCCTCTGAGGGGCACATTTTTGGCGTCCAAGAGGAGTTGGTCATGGCTTCGGTTTGTAGATTGAACCGCCATTAGAGGAAGACTGGCCTACGCCTCTGAGGGGCATATTGTTGGCGACCATCAGGACTTGGTCCTAGCTTGGGTTTGTAGATTGAACTACCATCAGAGGGGGACAGGTCCACGCCTCTGAGGGGCATATTATTGGCGACCATCTATGGCCTATCAAAAATATCTGAATAATACCTCGTTAACATATAAGTCAGATTCGATTACATCATTTCAATCGTTTAAAGGTCTAATGCACAAAATTTACATTTTTAAGCAAACAATTATCATAGGTTTACCGCATTCCAAGTATCGGGGATCTCCTTTCTTGCTAGATCTTCAAGTTTGTAGGCCCCTTTGCCAGTTTTGCTAGTTACTCAGTAGGGCCCTTCCCAATTAGATGCTAGCTTGCCTTTTGTTTTGCCGACATCAATCGTCCTGAGTACTGAACTGTCTGTTTCGAAGCCTCGTGGTACTACATTTGCATTATACTTCTCAGTTGCCCTAGTCTTGATGGCAGTTTCCCTTATTCTAGCTTGGTCTCTCTTGTATCCAATCCAAGTTATGTCTTAAGATAGTTAAGTTGGCGGTTTCATCGAAGTGTACTGTCCCCTAGGTGAGCTCACCGATATCTACCGGGATTATAACTTCGGCCGTAAGTTAGGTTAAAAGGTGATTCCCTGTTGGTGGAGTGAGGAGTTGTGCAGTAAGCCCATGGACATGATGTAACTGTTCCGGCCATGCTCCCTTGGCTTCTTGCAATCTTCATTTTATTCCTCGTAGGAGGACCTTGTTAGTTGCTTCTACTTGATTGTTTGTCTAGGGTGTTCAACCAATGTGAAGTGTTGCTTGATATGAAGGCCTGACAACAATTTCCCAAACTTTCGGTCAGAAAATTGAGTCCCATTATCACTGACAATCGCGGCCGATATCCTGAACCACGTTATAATGTTTCTCCAGGTCAATTTCCAGATGTTGGCCACAATGATACTAGACAAGGGCTCAGCGTCGATCAACTTAGTGAAGTAATCTACTACTACTATCAGGAATTTAATTTGTCCGGCGGTTGGTGGGAATGGTCCCAAGATGTCCACACCCCATCTGAAAAATGGCCATGAGTTCATTGTGGTTGCCAACTCTTCGGGCGGGGCCTTGTGCAGATCAGCAAACAACTGGCAGGGTATGCATTTATCAGTTAACTCGGAGGCATCTTTTCCCACGGTCAGCCAATAATACCCTGTCCGAAGTAATTTCTTAGCTACTGATGTTGCGTCAAGATGATGACCACAACTTCCCTCATGGATTTCTTGGAGGACGTACTGAGCTCTATTAGGGCCGAGGCATTTAGGCATTAGAGTAGAAAAGCCTCGGCGATACAAGCAACCTTGTACTTTTGTGAACCATGAACTGTGCCTAAGGAACCTTTGTCTTTCTTTATGATCAATCGGCAAGTCGTTGTTGAGTAAGTATCTAATGATTGAACCAGTCCAGTCATCCGAGACCTACATTTGGTCGACCGCCATGACGCTGGGTTGCAAGACTGTTCATTGAACCATCGATCTGTTATTACCTGGACTCTTCGTGCTTGCCAATTTGGATAAAATATCCGCTCAGACATTCTATTCCCTTGGGAAGTGTTGGATGGAGGCTGCCTCGAACTTGGCCATCAGTTCCTTAACCTTGACTAGGTATTTTCCAAGCAACACATCTTTTGTTTGGTAGGCACCAATAATCTGAGAGACGATGAGCTGGGAATCACTACATATGGAAACCTTTTCTACTCTGATTTCCCTAGCCAACTACAAACTAACAATGCATGCTTCGTACTCGGGTACAATAGAGGTACTCTGGTCGTCCTTGTCTGCTCTACAGATTTGCTCTTATCGAATTGTCGGGGACATGCGGAATGTGCAGGCAGCGTAGCAAGTGGATTGTTAGCTGACACTGAAGGCGAGTCAGCGGTGCATTAAATAGCGGGTCAGAGACATTAATGTTGTGCCAGAGGCATTTATGGCATATGTCAGAAGAGGACCCATTTGAGGCGAGTAATGAGGAGATGAGGAATATTGCACTGGATACTCGGGGCGGATGGAGGATAGCCCAGATGTAACCTGGGTAGAACACAATCATAATCAAATAAATTTTTGGTTGATAAACATGGTCATAGGATTAAATTAGTTGATTTCAATGTTGTATTTAGTCTTCCTGTATTGGGAGCAAGCACACCCCTAAGAAATTCAATGCCCAAATTTTGTGGAGTGCAATCACACATGGGTCTGAGGTGTACAATCCATCAAACAATAAGGAAATCTTTATGCTAAACCCCATCTTTCGCTATAGCCATTGCATCATGGCTTTCATCAAAGTTGGGCATGAAGACAACAATGGAAGCGTCTGATCTGATGAGCTCCTCTTCAAGTGGAAAATGCTTCCTAATTTTCATTTGGACATAGGGTCTTATTCGACTAGGCACTTAGTAAAGATGAGAAAAGCCAAATATGGGTCAGTCTTTGTTGCCATGTTGGTGATCTTACCACGACCGTAGCCCATTATCTTAAGCTTGATTTAGCAAGATTCAAATACATTGGGAAGAACTCACGTATAGATCTAGAATCATGAATAGTGAGTAGGATAACTATAAAGGACAGAGGATTTTTCTACATTTGCTTGTTTTATGGGCGTATCCTCTCCATCCTTAATAAATCTTCAATCACTATGAGTCATCCTATTAACTAGAACTCTCCCAACTTTGATGGGACTGAGCCACTTAACATTGAACATGCTCTCAACCATCCACAAAGGGTGGGGCCTTCTAGCACATACGGTTCTTTTGCACGTACCTTACATCACGACTTGGCCCTTATATATGCTTCTTTAGCATAGAGAAAATTGGGCAGGAGAAGTTGAGAGTTGCCAACAAAACCAGAGCATGGCAGTTGGATGAAAACCATGTACACATTTGAAACAATGTAAATTTCTTAGTTTAAGAATTTTTTTGCTTTTCATAGACGACATCCACATTTAGCATGGCAATGATGATTAATTTGGAATCCTTTGATGATAATCCTTTTAAAAGGCAATTTTCATGATAGGTAATACTTTTGAAATAATGGGCAGGTAATACTTTATAATTATATTTTCTTCTTAATGATACGATGAAAAACCATGGATAAAATATAATAGAGAAAATGACATTGAAAAATTAATGTGGTTCGATAATTTGTTTATGTCCACGACTGAAGAGCAACGAGAATAATTTCACTATGATAAAAGAGAATTACAAATTCACTCAGTGTTTCACTTACTTCTCAAAATCCAAGTACATCTAATATCACTTTAACTCAAGTATCTCTCAAACAATGAAATATTGCTCACAATATTAGAACAAGAGAATAAGGAGAGAAAATGTGCACTAAGTTAATTATTGATGTGTCTTACAATGGTTTGACACAATCCTATTTATAGTCAAAGCTCTTACAGATTATGTAGCCAAAAGAAAATGCATTAGTATTGATTTCACCATAGCCAATTTTTTTACTTGGCTCACATTACTCTCTCTTCCTTCAAGCTAATTTTTAACCACTTCCTTTGACTTAGCTACAAGAATGCCACATCATTCTTTTACTTTTAACCAATACTTGATAAATCTCCACAATCGCTAAAAGACTATCACAGTTATTCTCCTGCTACTCTTCTGTGTGCCCACTTGAGATTTTGAACATCAATCAAGTCTAGACAATGTCTGAACTTGGTTGTTGGAACTCACTTTATCATCATGTCAGCCAGATCATCTGCACTGGATATTTTATCCACTCTAACTACTTCTTTCTCCACCATATCTTTGATAAAGTGCATTTGGACATCAATATGCTTAGTTCTTTCATGATACATTGGATTCCTTATCAGATGTATATCACTTTAACTATCGCAATAGATGGTTGTTTCTTCCAATTGTATACCCAACTCTTCAATTAGACCTTTCTCCCAAATGGCTTCCTTTACAGCTTCTTTATTGTGATATACTTCGCTTTAGTTATAGACAAAGCAACAATTGATTGTACTATTTCTTTCCAACTAATTGTACAACCGCACAGTATAAAGACATATTCGGTGAGTGATCTTCGCTTATCTAGATCTTCAGCATAATCTGAGTCAACATATCTACTGATCTTGTCTCCAACATCTTTCACTTTTTCATACAATAGCCCTAAATATGTCGTATCATTCAGGTTGCGCATAATCCACTTTATAGCATTTCAGTGAATTTTACCAGGACTTGCCATATATTTGCTTACCACACTTACTACATGTGCAATATTTGATCTAGTACACATTATGGCATACATGAGACTGCCAAACACACTAGCATATGGCACAATTAACATCTTCCCCTTTTCATTCTCACTTTCTGGACATAAGGCCGTTGAAAGTTTGAAATGATTCACCAATGGAGTAGTGACTGGTTTAACATTTTGCATTCCAAAGTGTTCCAACCATTTCTTAATATACTTCTTTGGCGAAAGAAAGAGTGTCCCCTCTTTTCTATTCCTTTAAATCTTCATTCCCAGAATATTCCGAAGTCCTTGATTTCAAACTTTAAGCTCAATTGAGCTTTCAAGTTTCTTATTTCTGACATGTTCTTATATGCGATCAACATGTCATCAACATACAAAAGAAAATAGATGAATGCCAAATTTGCAAGCTTTATGTAGTAGACGCAACTATCATGCTCACTTCTACAATAGTCATTTTCAAGCATGAAGGTGTCAAATTGTTAGTATCATTCTGTAGAAGATTATTTTAGGCTATATAAAGATTTCTTCAGTAGGCAAATTGAAAGTGCGCATGTCAAGAGGAGCACTTTGGAAAGCTTGCCCACTATGTATTTTGATGAGGACAATTTGTGTTTCATAAGAGCTTGAAGATCATCAACAAATCAACGTGCTTAAGCCTCAAGATTGGTATTAGACTTAGACTAGTAATTAGTTTAGGTTGAGTCTAAGGCTTAGGTAAACTCAATACATGTCTCATATACATAATACATTAAATCATTTTATTTTGAGATATGACATTCATAATATGTTCATGCATAATATATATACATGTTATCTGTGCATCCTAGGCATAAACTTAGTGTTGAACATGTATAAGTTAAGTGCATAACATATTTGAGTATTGCAATTTAAAAATATACATAGAAATATGCAGTTAATCGATTAATGTAAGTTTTAATCGATTAACGTAAGTTTTTGAAAAGCAGTTGGAACAGAAAACTTGGAAAACCGAATCAGTTAAAATTTTGTATCTCGTTAATCGATTAACCAAGGATTTAATCGATTAACTGGGCTGCAGAATGGTTTCTCTATAAGCTGCGTTTTCAGAATTCAAGCTCCTTCTTGCATGTTAGATTTTAAAAGAGTTATAGCATATTTACGTGTTAATTGTTGCATCTATATGAAATTGCATTTGTGAGATTAG
>NC_032010.1:9310345-9310558 GCF_001865875.1 Lupinus angustifolius | reverse complement strand
AGAGGAGGATGAGGACGAGGACGAGGATAAGAATGATGATGAGGAAGAATGAGGATAGGATAGGATGAGGATCACGATGAGGATAGGATAGGATGAGGATGAGGATGAGGACAGGAGGAGGATGAGCATGAGGATAGGATGAAGAGGAGGATGAGGATGAGGACGAGGATGACGATAGGATGAGGATAAGGACGAGGATAGGATGAGGATGAG
>NC_032010.1:9309110-9309354 GCF_001865875.1 Lupinus angustifolius | reverse complement strand
AGGACTAGGATGAGGATGAGGATGAGGATTAGGATTAGGATTAGGATTAGTATTTGCATTAGGATTAGGATGAGGATGAGTTTGAGGATGAAGATGAGGATGAGGATGAGGATGTGTATGTGGTTGAGGATAAGGATCAGGATGAGGGTTAGGATTAGGATAAGGATTAGGATTAGGATTAGCATTATGATTAGGATTAGGATTAGGATTAGGATTAGGATTAGGATTAGGATTAGGATTAGGA
>NC_032010.1:9308603-9309010 GCF_001865875.1 Lupinus angustifolius | reverse complement strand
GGATGAGGATGAGGATGAGGATGAGGATGAGGATGAGGATGAGGATGAGGATGAGGATGAGGAAGAGGATGAGGATGAGGATAGGATGACGATGAGGACGAGCATGAGGATGAGGATAGGATGAGGACGAGGATGAGGATAGTAGGATGATGAGGATGAGTACGAGAATGTGGATGAGGATGAGAATGTGGACGAGGATGAGGATGAGGATCAGGATATGATGAGGAGGATAATGTGGAAGACGATGAGGATGAGGATGAGGATGAGGATGAGCGATATGATGAGGATGAGGATGTGGATGTGGATGAGGAAGCGGATGAGGATGAGAATGAGGATGAGGATAAGATGAGGTCGAGGATGAGGATGAGGATGAGGATGAGGATGAGGATGAGGATGAGGATGAGGAT
>NC_032010.1:9278287-9308503 GCF_001865875.1 Lupinus angustifolius | reverse complement strand
ATTAAATTACGAATCCAACGGCGCGATCGGAATTCGATTCCGAGTTACGGAACTCAAAAAGACACTTTTTGAGCCGTACCGGGCGGATTCGGCCCCGACAGTGGTCCAGAACCGACTGTCTCAGAAAATTACCAAAATTTACCATAAAATCGGAAATAAAATTTCAAGAATAAAACTCAACTAGAGTTTTGTCTAATTCCTTACCGAAAATTCCCAGAAATTCATTTTCGAATATATAATTAATGAAAATATTAGTAAAATCTTATAATTCAAACTCATAAAATTCGCGGTGTTACATTTTTTAGTAGTATTTTTCGAGGCGTTACAGGTACCCACGGGTATGGGTTTTTTTTCATCCCTAGTTTTAGGCTTAAACTGACCGAGTCAACCCGATTTGATGCAAAACCGGTTAGATTAGAGGCTCAGACCGATTAGATATCCGGTTCATAGTTGAACCAGTCGGACCGGCCGGTTCGAGTTATAACATTGGATAAAAGAATTACCAGTATTTATCTTTCAATAATAATGAAATTAAAATAAATAATAGCAAATAATAATAATGAAATTAAAATAAGAATAAGTATTATTATCTATACTTCTATCTATATCTATACTTGTTATCTATACTTCTATCTATATTTATACTTGTTATCTATACTTCTATATCTATCTATACTTATTATAAAGTCAAAACATGGTGTAACTACCCACCATGGAGTATTTTATAATTTCTATTTTACTCTTATTATTTTCTATTTTCTACACACACAAAAACAATATAATCTAATACTCTATCCCCATTACATGTTTCATATTATTTTCTTAATTGTACCTTCCTTCTTCTTACGACTTAATTATTCAATAACAATAGTAAATAATAATAATGAAATTAAAATAAAAATAAGTATTATTATCTATTCTTATATTTATACTTATACTTATTATCTATATTTCTATATTTATAGTCAAAACATGGTGTAACCACACCCACCATGGAGTATTTTATAATTTCTTATTTGACTCTTATTATTTTCTATTTTCTAATGAAAAAACCATATAATCTAATACTTTATCCCCATTACATGTTTCATATTATTTTCTTAATTGTACCTTCCTTCTTATTTTTATAATCGTAATGTTCTTACGACTTCATTGTTCAATAAAAATAGTATAAAAATATGATTTTTTTCAATTTCGTCGTACCAAAGAAAAATCATTAGTCTGTTTATCTACTACTTTGTACAATCATTATTAAAAAATAAGAATTATACACTTCACCTATAAAACCAAACGCAATTATCCAATTATTTAAATACACAATTATATTATTCTAAATAATAGAAAAGAGGTGATAGGCATGAGAGTGTCCGTCAACATACTAGTATATAAAACCAAAATATGATATAACTACAACTACGGTGTAATTTATATTTTCTATTTTTCCTTTAACATTATCATACAATCTTAGGTAACAATCAACAACAAAATAATTACATATCTAATCTTAATTTGACATTATAATAAATACAAAAAATTATACATAAAGTACCTTTAACAAATTCTCTAAAATGAAATATATAAAAATTGAATATTTAACATCATAAAGATAAGAATGTAGGTCAGGAAGCACAAAGTACATGTCGACACGTTAATATTAATAATAGTAATATTGGTAAATTAGTTTATGTAATATTTTATTATTAATTGTTTACAAATTTTGATAAATTGACGGTCTTTTTCCAAACAAAAATATATTTTACTGACATATAACAAATAAATGATAATTTTTTATAAGGAAGATAGATGGAATGTCACGATGTCACTTCTTTTTCTCACATAATCGTTGAATAGCTATGATATGCTATTTATATTTGTTAAAAATTAATTATTAATAAATAAAAACTTAAATAATAAATAACAATAGTTTGATATGAATAAATTATTAGTAATATATAATGATAAATATTTTTTTAATAAGTAGTTAATTAAAATAAGTACATATATTTTATTTAATAATAAAAAAGTTATGAATAACTTATCAATTAATTTAAAAATATATAAAATGTAATTATAACAATAGGATGTAGGAAGGTTAGTGAGTTTACACTTCCTCATCTCTTCATTTGAATAGTCTCATTATGTTGTTTGTGTTCTTAAAAATAAATAAATACACTAAAGTAACAAATATTTTTTCACCTTATGTAGTTTTTATTTCCTATTACTCATAAAGATATGTAGAAACAAAATATAATTTTGTCCACAAAGTTAAAAAAATAAGATTTTCCATTCATAAATAAACAAATAAATAAATAATTAAAAGAAGTAACAAACCAATTTTAGTGGTATAAAATAATTCATGCAATTAGCAAAGTACAGTCTTAGTACGAGCAGACGAGGTACTAACATATTCTTCGATTAGTAATCGACTTTCGAGCTTAAAACACTATGTTAAAGACCAATACATCTAAAATTAGACCTTAATAAGTTTTTCTATGTTTTATCCGCAAAATTATAGTGACAACTCCAAACCATTAAGAATAATATATAACCTCCCCTTTTTAAGTAGTGTAATTGGTGTTTAACCAAAAAGTTAATGAGAACACCAAGCAAAGTAGCATCCGCATTACACATACTTGTATTTATACAATGAACTTGTGTTATACCTACAAAGCTACTTATGCGAGCATTTTACACCTGCATATCTACCAATAAGTTCGTGTTGTATATGCATCTCTACAAATACATCCATGTTAGGAGACATAAGCATTTGAAATTGAAGAATGTTCAATATTAGTCGTGCGGTTAACTAAGGTCAGATGTTATTAGGAGGTCTAAACTTTCAATGATGGTCAAACTTTATAACCAATGTCTAAAACTTTTTGAATAGATACACATTTTAATCCTTTATGCTTTTCGATCTTACCAATTTGGTCAATCAAAAATAGAAAATTCAAAAATAGTCTAAAAAATTTCAAATGTTGGTGAAATTAATTTTTTTACGGTCAAATTGATCTCTATCATGTGTTCTAAACATGTTAAAAATAACTAATTTAACTATCATTTAAAAAATTAGGGACTATTTTGGGTTTTACAATTTTTAAGAGACCAAACTAGTAAGATCGAAAAACATGAAGAACTAAAATCGATATTTGCTCAAACTTTTTTACCTTGGTTATTTTACTAACTATGATTTTTTATTTGAAATTAACTTCAAATATGTCATTGCCTATTTTTCTATCTCGGTTGAAAACTAATCCGTGTTGATTCATGGCGTTAAAAGCATATTTTACATGATTTAGTGGATGATATGCTAATGTTATAAAAAATCTATAAGCTTTTCCTTTTCAAATTTTTGGTAAATGTAATACAAGACAATTTTAATGATGTTTATATCTTTCATACTGAGACCTGAAGTAGTGGTATTTTATTTGGTGACTTATCTTTTGGATATTGCTCATGCCGAAGTGTCTATATCAGGGTATGATATATGATGTACATGTCTGTTGCCCATATCAAAGTAGAAGACAACTATAAATTAGGCTGAGCAAGACATAATCATATCTACTCATTGGAAATGGCTTGATCATAATTAGACCCGTATATAATTAAGTTTGTATGGGTTCGAATTTAGGTTTAAAATTAGACTTAGTCAATTTTGTAGGGTCTAGTAAAGGACAATTATAACATGATCCAATTTGCCATGTGGTCATACATAATTTTTATTTGTAAAGTGTATGTTCAATCGTGTATAAATAATGACATTTCTTTGACTCAAAGTAAATAGTACATTTTGTTGTAACAACCTAACTAGTGATATATTTCATATTTTTAATTGTGTTTTTCAATTATTTTTTCTAATTATTTAGGACACTCTTGTTTAAATAATTTATTGTCAAATGTGTATATTATTTCATATTTCATTTATCATCTAAAATCATATATACATATACATAAATAATTAACAAAATCTTCGCATATATATCTTTTTATGTCAAATTTTATATTCATAATAATAAGTAATATTGAGATGACTTTATTTATAAAGGATATGTATTATATTGAATCGGGTCATAGTCTGATTTGAGTTCAAAAGTTAGCAAGTTCAATATTTAGAGTTGTTTAGTCTTTGTGGTTTAGGTACGGGTTCAAAAAATAGTTCGATCGACATTTAGGGTTGGGAATAACAAGCCTTGTCCGAGCCATCCTCCATTTTTTTCACTTACAAAAACCCTGATTTTTATACATACATTACACTGACTACCCAACATGAGAAATAAGTGTGATCTTTTAAACAAAAAAATATGATAAGTGTAATTAAGTTAAACAAAATATGCTATATTATATAGACAAGTCCAACTAATATACGAGTCAATACATTTTCATTATTTTTGGTTCATTATGAAATGCATTAATAATTTTAAGGAGATATTATTTCAATCGCTCTTACACTATATTGTAACTAATAGAATATGTTAACATTCATAAAATATTTTCCATATATGATAGAATATGTTAATATTCTTGTAAATATTATCCATATCTTTTTGTATGTCTTCTATATTAAAATATGAAATATATTGCCTAATGTGCAACCATAAATTATGCTTATAATCTTGTATATAATCATTATTGTGCTCCGATTTTTTACTGCACGACTTTATTAGAGTCACCACTATATTTTATGGTTAAAATATAGAAAAATCTATTAAAATTGGGAGTCGATTACACGGTAAGGAATGTATTAACACCCTACCCGCCCGCCTTAGGCAGTACCTCTCATTAAATCATATACTTTATAATATTTTTTATTTATTTGGTTATTAGTTAATTATTAAAATGAACAAATTTATTTATTTTTGTTATTGTGTCTGACAAGATGAATCTTGGTCCCACATATCCCTCTTTTGGATAGGGAATCAAGGTTACGTAGTTCTTTAGGTAGAAAAATATTTATTGGTTGGTTATTTTAATTCAGGACAAAAGCGGCGTAGCGCAACCGTTAGAAGGATGAGTTGAGAAGAAAGAAACCCATAGCATACCCTATTTCCATCCTTTAAGTGATTGACAGATTTTATTAATGAAATTATTTGTTTTGATATTCATTTATTATTGAAAAATTGTTTTAATTGATTGTTAATTTAATTGAACAAAATTTATTTTTGGATTTTGGGAATTAATCGAGTCAGAAGAGGTGGCATAACGCGACCTTTCAAAGATGAGTTAAAAAGAAAGAAGCCTTCAGTACGACATTCTCTCCATTTTTTATTAATTCCTAAAATTATTTCATTTTTAAAAAATGCTTATAATAATGTTATCATGTTTTACTTATTTAAAAAATGATAAAAGAATTTCAAAAAAAAGTTTTATTATTTACATTTTTTTTAAGTAATGTGGTTATGAAATTAAAAAGAAAAAATTAAATTTAAAAAAAAAAGATTGCTCGTTTATCATACAAAAAACTGCATTTCTTTATTTGTTAGATAGTATTATGGTATGCAAATACAAATATAAACATAATACAAAAAATAAATAAAAGAAATAAATTTGTTTGATCGTGTGTGGGGAGAGAGTAAAGAGCCTTACTGCACCTAGACACGTGGCACATGTTGGATGGTGGACGAGAAGGGTGCACAGGACGGAGCATGGTCTCACACACACTAGATCCACGTTCCCACGAGTTGGGAATCTGGTGCAACGGTTTATGGTGCATCGTGATGTATTTTCGCCTTGTGATTGGCTAGTTAGGAGTCAATGCTTAGAAGGATACCAGTATGTAAGATCTAAGGTCCAGATTTAGCTAAAGAGTGAGAGCATGGTTGGATATGAGCACGCGCACATTGGATCATGCCACCTGCACTCTTCTCACACTGTGGGTATTTCCACTTTTTTTCATGGTTTTCAATGTTTACAGTGTTGTTTTTTATGTTAACACTAATCTCTATTTATAGTGAAAATTTAATAATTAAATCCCTAAAATTAGGTTAACTAATTTTCCATCTGATTATTTAATTTTACGAAATCTAACAACACAACTTTGACCCACTTGTTTAATATTTACATTGTTATCTTTTAAATTCAGATGATGCTTCTTAAATTGAATAAACTTGGCATTTTTATTTAAAACTTTAATAAATTCGAAATAATTTATAGAAAATGGATAAAAAATAAGTAATTATTCTTCACTCATTTAATATATAAAATTTCAAAAAAATAAAAAATTAAAAACCATTTTGCTTGTTTTTATTCTCTCCTTAGAAAAAAAGATATGGGCTCAAAAAGCTCATTTCTAATTCAATTTTTTTTTTAGAAAATGATGTGGGTAGTTAGATCCTAGTTTTTATTTTATTTTATTATTTTCTAAAAAATCATTTGTTTGAGAATAAATTTAATTTAGTGTTGAATTTTGGTTAACATAATCACTTAGATTTAGGAACTTTAACACAACATTTTTTTTTTGAATTTTTGGTTAACCTAATCACTTATATTTAGAAGCCTTAACAACATTGATTTATTTTTTTAATTTTTTAATTTTTGGTTAACCTAATTACTTAGATATAGGAACGTTAACAACATTGATTTATTTTTATTATTTTTGTTTTGTTATTTTTTTTATTTTCTCAAAAGGAAAACTTTTCAAAGGATATTCTCAATATTTTCATTTAATTAACTTAATAATTTCGAAAATAATTATAAAAACTTTAATTATTTTTATTCATTTAATATTATAATTTCGAAAATACTAAAATAAATAAAATAAAATCACTTTATTATTTTTTTTCTTTAAAATGTTTTTTGGGTTTTTTCTGGAACAAACAAAAATGAGTTTTCACATTCATGATTTGAATGGAAATACAATCAAGAAATTAACTTTCTTATCTTCTTCTCCTAAAACTAACTATATCCTTCATCCATGTCTTTTCTTTGCTTCTAAACAACCATGTCTAGTTCAAAACATTCCTTCCCTTGGCTCTTGTCGTATCCAACATCAAAAACCATATCTATATCGCTCTTGAATTAGAAAACATTCAATATGGAATGTGGGCTGAACTTTTCAAAATTCATGTCCGATCTCACAAGGTCCTTCACCACATCATCCCACCGGAAAACAACAAGGAAATTAAAATGCTTGAAAACAATGAAGAAGCATAATTGTGGTCCACCCTTGATGCCACGTTTCACCAGTGGATTTATTCCACTATTTCGAATGACCTTCTGACCACCATTCTTGAACCTAACTCTATTGCCATGGAGGTGTGGGATTGGTTACTAGATATATTTCAAGATAACCAACACTCACGTGTAATCACACTCGAGAAAGAATTCTCCACTACTTGAATGGAAGATTTTCCAAATGCTTTGGCATATTGTCGATGACTCAAGTTGCTTTCAAATTAATTGAAAAATGTAGGTGCAGTTGTTTCCAATCAGTGTCTTATTCTACAAATGATGTATGGCCTCATTGATGCTTATAAAGGGGATGACACACTAATCTGACAATGCAACCCTTTTCCTCCCTTATATTAACCTTGCTCTATGCTTACACTAGAAGAGACGGGTTTAACTAAGATGACAACAACATGGTCGAATACAACCATGGTTATTGTAACATATAAGGATTTTGATGAAATGCTCCCTTATTCTAGAAATTCCTCACACAATAGAGGTGGGGAAAGGATGGAAATCAGAATAACACTATCATGAACAGTAGAAACCACCATCATAGTGCCGTTGGTGAACGCAACAGTGGGAAAGGAGGTTGTGGTGGTGGACGCGACATCTACCAACAACATTAGAAGCAACAATTCACAACCCTGGTTGAAGGTGGATGCAAAAGACACTTAAAAGTGTTACACACATAAACTTTACATATTATTTCAGTCTGGTCTGGATCTAATAGGTGTAACCAAAAACTAGACTAGACCAATTGGTCTATAAAAATAAATCCAATACGATCCAAACACATTCAGTTTTTGCGATTTCAGTCTATTTTGGATCACTTTTCGATTTTATTTTTGGACTGGTCTAATTTGAACGCCCCTACTATGCATACAATGTCACTCAATGTTCATGGTGGAAATTGATATATGGATACTAGAGCAATCTCTTATAGGACAACATCTCAAGGTAATGTCTCGTTTTATTTTAATATGAACACTTCAAATAATAATATAATTGTTGATAGTGGAAAATGAATTTCAATTCACGGTTATGGACAATTGTCGACATCCCCACCACATCCACCATTAAATTAAAAAAGTATCCTACATGCCCCAAAACTTACCAAAAATTTGATTTTTGTGCGTCGTCTTACAACTCATAAAAATGTTTCTATTGAATTTGATCTGTTTGAGTTCTCTATGAAGGACCTTCACATGAGAATGCCAATAATGAGATGTGATAGCATTAGAGATCTATATCCTATCACCAACAGTCATCAAGGCACCTACCCATCGACTTTTTTCATATATTATCCATAGTTTATGGCATAATAGAATGGGACATCCGTGACAATCTGTTATACGCTCCCTTAGTAAGAATAAATTTATTTGCTGTCAAAATTTATCATTTTCTAATGTTTTTTAGTCGTGTGTTTTTGGGAAACATATCAAATTGTCAGTTTATGTTTCATATCCTATTTTAAGCTTTAAAAGGCATAAATATTATATTCTCCTTTTGGATGACTCCTATAACTTCTTATAGACTTTTCCCATTAGCAAAAAATGTCAAGTATACTCAATTTTTTCACCCCTTAGTGCTCTTATTAAGACACAATTTGAAAAGATCATTAAATGTTTTCAATATGACAATGGGAAAGAAATCGACAATGAACCTTTCAAATTCTTTTTGACAAAAATGGTATTCTTTTTTTCGATTTTCATGCCCACACAGCTCCCCACAAAATGGCAAAGCTGAACAAAAAATACAAACCATAAACAACATAATTCACACAATCCTTACTCATGCTTCAATGCCCTTATCATTTTGGCATCATGCATTGGAAATGACAATATATATTTTGAACATTTTCCAAACAAATCTCTCAAACACATATCTCCAACTCAAATTCTATGTCATCGGAATCCTACTTATACACATTTACAGGTCTTTGGTTGTTTATGCTACCCTCTTTTCCCTTCCACTAATATAAATAAATTACAACATCGCTCTTCCCTATATATGTTTTTGGGATACCCATCCAATCATAAAAGATATAAATGTTATGATTTGTCCAGCCAACAAATATTCATTTCCATACATGTTATTTTCGATGAATCCCAATTTCCTTTTGCCAAGTTACACACACCTCCTTCTATTGCCTATGATTTTTTGAATGATGACTTAAATCCATTTTTAATACATCACTGCACAATCCAATCATGCAACCACAAAACTTAACCTCGCCCAATCACTCTTCAACGACACAAAGGCTCAGTCCAATTCCCGTAGTCTTAGACCAACATACAATCCAAAATAATGGTTGAACTACATCTAATTCTCCAACTAGGCCCAACTCGCCTGAACTACAACCCACCTCTACCCACCACCAAACTAACTTACCAACACCACACCAACATCAAAACCGACCCACACCTGCACCCATAAGAACTATGGCAACTAGAAGCATGCATGGCATTTTAAACCAAAGCATCCATTAAATTTGACAACTTCAGTTAACCAACTTACACCCTCTCTTATTCCTACAGGCCCAAAAGTGGACTTGTCCAACCCGAATTGGAAATCCGTAATGCAAAACGAATATAATGCTCTTATTAAAAATAAGACGTGGAAATTATTACCACGACCTTGTGATGTTAATGTTATTCGGTTTATGTGGATTTTTCATCATAAAAAGAAATATGGTGGTTCTTTTGAGCGGCATAAGGTCCATCTTGTTAGTGATGGAAGATCTTAGAAGGCCTTAGTAGATTGTGTTGAAACTTTCAGTCATGTGGTGAAACCAACAACAATTCAGACTGTTCTTAGCATTGCTCTTTCTCAATCATGGCCCATTCATCAGTTGGATGTCCAAAATGTTTTTCTGCATGATCAACTACATGAGACTGTTTACATGCATCAACCTATGGGATTCAGGGATCCTATTCATCCCAACTATGTATGTCTCTTAAACAAATCTCTGTATGGTTTGAAATAGTCACCTTAGGCCTAGTATCAACGGTTTGCTGATTTTGTCTCCACCATTGGTTTTCACCATAACAAATATGTTCATTCATTATTTATTTATCGCAAGGGTAATGACATGGCATACATTCTCGTATATATTGATGATCTCATCCTTGCTGCTTCTTTTGTTGATCTTCGTCAATCTATTATGTCACTTCTTGCTTCAAAATTTGCTATGAAAGATTTAGGTCCTCACAACTATTTTTTTGGCATTGTAGTAACTAGACATCTAGGTGATTATTTATTTGCCGAAGAAAATATGTTGAAGAGATCATAGACAGGACCGATATGGCCTCTTGTAATCCTGCTCTTACACCGATGGACACTAAAGAAAAACTTAGTGTCTCCTCAGGTACTCTGTATGAAGATCCAACTCATTATCGTAGTTTAACATGAACAGTACAATATCTTACTTTTACTAGACCTAATATATCATATGGTGTACAACAAGTATGTTTACACATGCATGATCCAAAGGTTGAACATATGAATGCTCATAAACATGTTATGTGTTATGTGCAAGACACTCTAAACTTTGGTTTACATTTATACAAATCATCAATCTCTGGCCTCATTTCATATATTGATGCTGATTGGGGTGGTTGTCCGACATTAGATGCTCCACTTCAAGTTATTGTGATTTTCTCGGCGATAACTTGATCTCCTAGTCTTCTAAACGACAACCCACTTTGTCTCGGTCCAGTGTCGAAGCAAAGTATAGAGGAATAGCAAATGTCATTTTTGAGTCTTGTTGGATACATAATCTACTTCTAGAACTTCATTATCCCATCCCTAAGGCAATATTGGTATACTATGACAATGTGAGTGCGATATATCTCTCTAGTAACCTCATTCAACATATGTGCACTAAACACATTGAGATGGATATCCATTTTGTATGAGAGAAAGTTGCTTGTGGACAAGTTCGTGTCCTGCATGTTCCCCCTCGTTATCAAATTGCTGATATCTTCACTAAAGGGCTTCCGCTTATACTTTATGATGATTTTCGGGCCAGTCTCAATATAAGAGAACCCCCACTTCGACTAGGGGGGGCATGATAGAATATGTTAATATTCTTGCAGCCTTAAATTATGTTGATACTCTTATACATATTCCTTATTTGAATGGAAATACAACAGAGGAACAAATTCCTTTCTGTAACGAACAAAAAAGAATGAAAATGTATTGACTCTTATACTATTTGTACTTGTTTCCACAATATATTATGTTTTTTTAACTTAATTACACTTATCACCATTTTCGTTTAAAAAATTACATTTATTTTTCATACAAGGATATTGAGTGTAATATATGTATAAAAATCTGAGGTTTTTTTGTATGTGTAAAAACGGAAGGATTATTTGTGTAATTCACTAAAACTTATGGGTATCGGTATTATTTATTCTAAAAATATTTTATATTTTCTATAAAACATATATTGTTTTTTATTTTATTTTTTATTTGTTCATTAATATGAAATAATAAGTTTGTGAAATTTTCAAGAAGAGTTAATATAGCAAAATTGTAACGTTATAGAATATATTTTTCAAAAATCAAGAAAAATAATTACCCTCATTAATATGTGTGATATAGTCAGACATTTTAGATAAGGATTATAAATAAAATTTACTAGGATAAATTGTAATAATTAATAGAGTTGATATAGCAAAATTGATATGAAAACAACAAGAAAAATAAATGAATCAAGAAATAATAAGTTTGTGAAAAATCCCAGAAGAGTTAATATAGCAAAATTGTAACGTCATAGAATGTTTTTAAAAAAAATTAAGGATTACCCTCATTGATATGTGTGATATAGTCCAAGACATTTTATAACAAGGATTATAAAGAATATTTTGTAGGATAAATTGTAAAAATTAATAGAGTAAATAATTATCATTCACGGTCTAATAACTTTTATCTCTTAAAAAAGTAATTAGTATAAACTACAGTTAATAGATGAAGAGGGTAAAATTTGTATACTGACAATGTAAAAATTTATACACATACATATTATTATCTACCTTCATTTGTATTACTTTTTTTTTGAAAAGTCAACAGTAATTAAACATCAATGGCGTATGACTCAATGACAATATATAAATCTTGTACACTGTCAGTACATACTTCTTTTCCTGATAGATGAATAGTGTAAAAAACTTTATTGTTGGTTTATATATATTATTAAAATCTTATTAATAAGAATTAATTCATTGCAATAATAACATTTAAGAAAGGTATAATAATTTTTTATTATTTTAATGGTCATATTTACAAGATATTATTAAATAAATCAACATATATAGAAAATAAAAGTCATTACTTTTGTGTTTTTTTAGATATTATAAGATTTTAATATTATTCTATTTAATATTTTTAATTAATTATGTTATGAAACCAACAACAACAACAAAAAAGTAGATTTATTCAAAACTTCAAAACGGTCAAATGATAAAAACAATAATTGTGACGAAAAAAATACACCTGTTAAAAAATATAATAATTTTATTAATTTATTTGAAATTATTATTTTTCCTAATTGCCATTTCTTTTTCTTGGTCATAAATTCTTTCTACTAGTTACCTGAATTAAAAATACATTAAATAATGATAAACATGAACAAATGACTCTTAATTTTTTAATAGGAAAGGGGTTACTATACATAAATAATTTTTTTTGTTTCCTACGAGTATTCTTACATTGAAGACAATCATATTCAAACTAAGACATCCACAAATATATGAAACTAACTTTCTCAGTGAATACTTTTCCATCTAAAACACTCCATACATAATTTGTTTAGTGCAAAATATAGGTGGTCCACGTAGTAGAATATCTCATATTGTACAGTATCCAAAAAAAGAAAACGTGTGAGCATAGGACAACCATATTTATTTTTTATTTAAGGATTTTTTTGGTAACTTCATTAATATTGACTAGCAGTTGAGAATCTATACATATATGATATATTAATAATGTTTTGGAACCACAAATTTAGTGTGAGGATTATTTAATATATATTTTTAGTGTAATATTTATGTACTAATAGTAAAAAGATTTATGTATAATTAATGCATCATTTTTCATTCATTTACATTACTTTTATTTATGAACAATGAAAATTAAAAATAAATAACAGATGATACAATGATATTATAAAAAACTCTTACGATCCATATATCTATTTCTCTTATCATTTTGGTAACTTCATTAATGTTGACTAAGTGAAGAAAATTAAACAACTTACCAGTTCAACGTTTAAAGAAATATATCATGCCAAATTATCAATATATCTATATTAAAAATTGAAATAATTTTCATGATGTAATTTTTATTTCCTATTTTACCATTCACATTATTTAATTTTTACAAAAAAACTATGTAATCCTAAGCAACCACCACCAATACATTAATTAACCACATATCTCACATTAAATTAAACATTATCATAAACACAAAAAATATAATATAAAGTATACCGAACACAACAAATACATTCTAATTAAAAAAAATAAAATATATAAAAATTGAATATGTAGTATCACACAATATTCGTCGGCAGACATGAAATGCATGTACACACTAGTTCTTAAAGAATGACAATTTGTAATTCTAAATATGTTGTACATAAAAAAATGACACCTATTGGAACAAAAATTAAAGTGAATATACATATATTATTCTACTACAGTCCATAGTAAATTGTTTTCATGGAGTCCTAGGCAACATAATCCACTTTCTTCTGGTATTTGTTTTGTTTATTATTATTTAATTTTGTTATTTTTTCTCTGCTTTTTGTACCACCATATTGACCATGATGTATAATGTACATATTTTTTACCCAAGAAAATCTTTAGATGATTTCATGTTTATCCCACTAGAATTGTGAGCTTCATGTTGGTTTTTTAATCAAGAATTTCTGGTTCATTATACCAATCTTGTATATGATTTTTTTCAACCATGAATTATGTAGTTTTGTTGTTTGTTTAAAAGCCTGCTTTTTTTTTATTCAGGAAAAAAAACATACATGATGAATAATGTAACATGTTTCTTGATTTCATTTGAATAAAATGTTGTATCTTGTTTTTTATTTCAGTTCATGTTGTTTGCAATTTGAAAGGCTTAATTGCTGGAATTGAATAATCATGGACATGATTCAAGGTACTTTCGACAACATAGGATTGAATTCCAAGAAGAAACTCACAGCATTCTTCATTGTACTTTTCATAGCTATTCCTGTTACTCTTATTGTTACCAAAAAACTCAGCAACTCAAGCTTCACAATTTTTGAGGGTTCTTCTCAAAACAAGGTATTAGAAGGTGAATCAGCTCAGAAAAATGGAACAACTGAGTTGTTGAATGACAAGTCAAATGTTACAAACAATGGCTCAGGATTGAAAGGAATTGTCCAAAAAGGTACTGATAGGGAAATCATAACATCAAAAGAAGGTACATAGTTTGATTCTGAAATAACACGTTGAATCTCTAGTGTAATTCTTTTAGGACATGTTCTCTACAACATCTGCAGCATAAGTTTTTGTTCATTCAATACTTTTTTGATCTTGTACTAGTGAATTGATTGCTATAGTTTTGTCACAAATTGAGTTGTGGCACACTTCTAGAGAACATCAACACAATCTCTAGTATACTATTGGAAGTTTTGTTGTATCAGTATGTGTTTTATCTGTATCCAGTGTAGTATCATTTATAATGTCTTCTAAATGTACAGGGGACAGAAATAAGTCAATAACTAATTCATCAAATGTTCCAACCCCACATACTACAAATCCAGATGATAAAGACAAAGGTGCTCCATCAACAAGTCCATCAAATGTTTCAACCCCAGATATTGTAAATCCAGACGGGAAAGACAAAAATGCTTCAACAAGTCCACCAAATGTTTCAACCCCACATATTGTGAATCCAGATGACAAAAATAAAAATGCTTCATCAACAAGTGCACCAAATGTTTCAACTCGACATAATGTGAACCCGGATGATAAAGATAAAAATGCTTCATCAACAAGTCCACCAAATGTTTCAACCTCACATACTGCGAATCCACATGACAAAGATAAAAATGCTTCATCTACAAGTCCACCAAATGTTTCAATCCCACATACTGCGAATCCAGATGCCAAAGGTAAAAATGCTTCATTAGCAAGTCCACCAAATGTTTCAACCCCACATATTGTGAATTCAGATGACAAAAAGAAAAATGCTTCATCAACAAGTTCAAGTGATTCAAGGTCAATTCCAATTCATGATGACAGGGACAAATTGATTGACGGACTTTTGGCTTCTGGATTTGATGAAGCATCATGCACAAGCAGGTTTCAGTCTCACTTATTCCGAAAAGCTTCTCCTCACAAACCTTCTCAATATCTGGTATCTAAACTGCGCCACTATGAAGAACTTCATAGAAAATGTGGACCTAATAGTAGAGCTTATAGGAAAAGCATGAAGGTTCTACATTCTAAGAAAAAGGGTGCACCTGGAATTTGTAAATACCTTGTTTGGACACCTGCAAATGGCTTAGGGAACAGAATGATTAGCCTAGCTGCAGCGTTTCTTTATGCGATCTTCGCGGACCGAGTTCTACTTGTAAGATTTCGTGATGACATGCAGGGCCTATTTTGTGAACCATTTCTCAATTCAACTTGGCTATTGCCAAAGCATTCTCCATTTTGGAGTGAACATCATGTCGAGACATATAGGACTATGTTAAAGAAGGACAAGGCTAGCCATTCAAAGAGGGCAGTACCATCAACTTTGTTTCTAAATCTACAACACTCCCAGGATGACCCGGAGAAATTTTTCCATTGTGATCACAATCAAGATCTTCTAAGGAATATAACTTCGTTGATTTTGCGGTCAGATCAATATTTTGTCCCATATTTGTTCATGAACCCATCTTTCAACTCAGAGATTGACAAAATGTTCCCCGAAAAGGACGCAATTTTCCACCATTTGGTGCGCTACCTTTTCCACCCTTCAAATGAGGCATGGGGACTAATCAGCAGATTCTATAAAACATACTTGGCTTCAGCAGATGAGAGAATTGGCCTTCAGATAAGGGTATTTAGTCCTACAACTACTCCAACGCAAGCAGTTATGGACTTAGTTTTAAATTGCACCTTAAGTAATAAAGTACTTCCACAATTGGATACACAAAAATCAGTATATTATAGTCAAAACCAGACTGTAAAAGCTGTTCTTGTAGCATCTTTATATCCAGAATATGGTGAGAATTTAAGAGCTATGTATCTGAATAAACCAAGTGTTAGTGGAGAATTAATTGGAGTTTATCAACCAAGTCATGAAGAGGAACAAAAGTTCCATGACAACATGCATAACTTTAAGGCATGGACTGAAATGTATCTGCTAAGTTTATCTGATGTGTTGGTCACAACTTCTCTATCAACTTTTGGTTATGTGGCTCAAGGTTTGGGAGGTTTGAAGCCTTGGCTTCTATACAAGTTAACTAGTAATGATACATATTTTCCAGCATGTGTTAGGGACTTTTCAATTGAGCCATGTAATCATATTCCTCCTCAGCATTTTTGTAATGGGAAGCCTATAAAGGATTTTGCTTCTTCTTTCCCTTATTTGAGGAAATGCTTAGATTTTTATGCTGGAGTGAAATTGGCTAATAGTTCTTCTACATAGGTGTTAGAAATTGTTGGTTATGTTGTATTTGTTTTATGGTTATAGAATTGGAGTTCTCCAAATACACATTTTTTTGATGTTATTGTTTAGCATAAAAAGAAGACCATAGTGTTTAATATTTGGGCATGATTCCTATTTCAGCATTTCTACAACTCTAGCTATTGAATGCTTTTATTTCATTTTTATTATTACTTTTTTACAATCTGCAATTTAGTTTTATATTTATCTTGTATGGGAAAAAAGGTAAAATCAAATTTCTACCACCTGATTTTCTGCTCCCACTTTACCTAGGAAATTTATAAGTTTTTGTTAGAACTTTGGGTTTTGGTCCTTATATCTTTCAAAAAATTTCTTTTTGTCCCTACCATTAACGTGGCTAATACCTAGAAGTGACAAGTCATACTAATTAATAATGTGAGAATTGTAATATGATCATTCATCATCAATCAAACTAAAATAAAAATGATCAATTAAAATAAAACATAATAATAAAAAACTGGAGAATTAAAATCAAGATTACTTATTTTTTCCAGGTATATAAAAATTATTTAACCATTTATTTAAACTGTTAACCAATATTATTAAAATTGGATCGGTCATCAAATTGGGTCAGGATACTGATATAATAGTTTAGTGGTTCAAGTGATAGTTCAGTAATTAAATTGCATGCTGGTTAAACTGAACAAACATACTTATATTTATATACTCAAATTTATAATTCATGTTTATAATATACTACAAACAACTTCAACAAATCTAAAATCTAAATAGCAAATACAACTATCAATCTATACGTACTTGTCTTACTTAATAAACTCAAAAGATGAACACATACAAATTTCTAACTCAATCTACAAAACATATAAATTTAGAACTTTAACCCTCAAGAAGTGACACTTGTCACATATATATAGAACACATATGCTCAACATATCACGCTTGTCGATGAACATCTTAAATTACTAAATTAATTGTATTGATATATCATGATGGTAGAAGGTCTTCTCCCTTTTCTGAGAAAAAAAAGAATCTTTCTATATGATTATAATTCATAGAGCACATAATCATGTGGGTCAAAATCTTATTTTGGAACATTTTAGAGTAGAAAATCAACACTATAAGCCATTTCAATTCTCTGTAATCACACCTAACAAAAATAATTACAAAATTGAACCAATAATTAAGGTAGTAATCAAGTAACATGAATGAAAGGAGATGCTGGAAATGAAAAAGACTGGAAACGAGAAGGAAAAAGAAGAAAGGCTGAAACTGACAGTAGAAGATATGACCAAAACCGGTCAGTTTGGTCCGGTTTTAACCGGTTCTGTTGCTCATTTGGTACAACAATTATACCATATTAGTTAGGGATTCAGTTTACCAGTTTTCCGGTTGAACCAATTAGTATAGTCTGATTTTAATATCATTGTTAACTATCCCAATATATATAGATATATATGGCAAGGTATACTTGAGTATATGTGGTCAATGATATCCTTTGTTTAATTCAATGTTCAGTTATGAGTCTAAGTTATGAGATTATAACTAGTAGTAGAAAAGCTTAGTTGTGTAGGTAGTTGGAGTTGTAAAATAAATATTTTTTTATAATTAGCTGAAATTTGATAATTGTCTAAAAGAGTAAATACAATATTTATTAATTAATAATTGGAGTTATTAAATACATATATAGTTTAAGATCAAAATTTCCAATCATTTATTTTAAAATTTTATTTATAACTGGACCTACAATGTTTTATTTATTTGTTTTATTTTAATATATTTATTTTGTCATTTTCTATATTTTTTCTAAAAATCTAATAAATTTATAATATTCGTCCACTGTTGACACTATACATTATTAAAAACATATAATTTTAAAATAATTTATACACTCTATAACAATATAATACAAAAATAATTTATATTCATAAAAAAATCGAATATGAAAATAATTTATATATCACAAAAAAATTCCAATATAAAAATAATTTATATTTCACAAAATAATAGAATTTTTTAGTTGTGAGTAACTAATATAAAATTTTCAAAATGTTGAAGATTAAAATTGGTAAGTGAATTATTGGAAGGATTTAATATATATACAGTATAAGTGTTTTTACACTATTAGCAAATATCGATCATCATATGTTAATTATCATTGACCTCAAACAAAAGTAATATAAATCAATGGTGAATAATGTTATGACAGTGTAAAACACTTTACACTAACCTATTTTTACTTTCTAAACATTACTTCAAATAGTTTTCAAACGCTAAAAACTCCTTTCAATTTTTGTTTAGTAAATAACTTTATTAACTAGTGATTGGTTCAAAAAAAACTACACAATACCTAAAAAGCCATATCCACTTGTTTCCTGTAACATAATTTTGTATATAAATAGTGCATTATCCATAATTTATTATTTGTATTAGTATTATTTAAGAATTAATGATAATTAAGAATGAAGGATAAATAATCTAACATGGATAAATTAACATTACATAAAAAATTCTTAGACTATTAACTTATACATTTTTTTCTTCTCTTTCTCTCGTCCAAAAGGTTAAGTCATCATGTGATTATGTGACTATTCACTTATATAATAAAAAAAAAGAGATAATGGTAATAATAAATATAAATAATAAAGTTGTGGTAGAAAAAGAATGAATTGAGAAATAGTCGTGAGATGAAGAGTGATTATCCTCCAAATCACAAAACTGAAAACCCTTTCTTCCTTTCCTTTCAATAATTCAATTCAATTCATTCAATTCAATCCATTCAATGAAACCTTCAAATTCAACTGATAGTCTGATACTTCCTGTATCGGATCCTCCAAAAGACGAAGAAGAAGTATCACTTATAGGAGATAAGTTTTTCAAACCCACCGATCATAAATTCTTCAAACCCACCACCTCCGCCGTCACCACCCGCCGCCATGTCTACGCCGCCATCTCCTACATGTCATGTGCAGGTACCAACCGTTCTTTGAATTGAATTAGATAATAGTAAGGGTTTCCATGTTTGATATGAATACTGATTTCTTGAGATATGTTTCCAAGTTCTGTTGGTGATGTTCAATAAGGCTGCTCTTTCATCATATAATTTCCCATCTGCAAATTTCATCACACTTCTTCAGGTTCTTACTTAAATTACTCTTTCTTTCTTTTATCATTATTTTATATCCAAATTCTGCAATATATCAAATTATTAGAACAACTACTGATGAGTAGCGTATTTTGTTTCGTTTATTTAATATTAAACCAAACAAAATGACCTTGCTTGTACTTTACTGATATCAACTCTTTGCAATGCTTGACCAATATGTAAAAAAAAGAAGGGAAGTGCATTGCAGTAGGGTTCCCACTTATTGGGCCTGGGAGAGTAGATGTGTAATACCCCAACATTGACATGCGAACCTTTTGGGCCCATGAATTTAGTGAGAGTGCCACCTTTTTAAGCTTAAATATCCCTGTAGTACCATGTAAGGCTGGGATGTTACATTAAAGGGCTGTAGCTTAGTGATTGCGACTCATCCTTGGGGTCATGAGTTCGAGTCGCGGAGGCTCCCTCTCTGTGGGAATAGAATACTGCAGAGGTATTTAAGCTTAAAGGTGACATGCTCAGTAAATTCATAGACCCAAAGGGTTCACATGTCAAGGCTGAGGTGATACAATATGTAAGCAGCCTTACTCTATGAGTGGAGAGCTTGTTTCCAGGATTTGAATCCATGACCTCATGGTCAATAAGCAACAACCTTACCATTACACAAAGTTTACCAATATGCATCTAACCATATTTTATAGTGAAACTTCAAATGGAGAAAAATATATATGAGATAATTTCTAAGCATATTTGTGCTTTCTATCTGAAAAAAAAAAACACACTTTCTATGCTTCTTTTCGATGCAGATGGTATGTTCGTGTTTTTTTCTCTATGTATTGAGGCGCTGGAGGATAATTTCTTTCACAGCAAGTGAGTCTTTAATTATACCAGATAATTCGACAAGATTTGTATCATTGAAGACTTTGAAGCATACTTTTCCTCTGGCAGCAGCATATTTACTCTACATGGTATATACCCTGCTTTCCTTTCTTTTATAGGACAAATTCTTAATAATTTGTCTTTATTTTTTTTATTCACCCCTGTACTTCTCCTTAGCTAGTCACCATGGAGTCTGTTCGGGGAGTAAATGTTCCAATGTACACCACTCTGAGGAGGACCACTGTGGTATTTACAATGCTTGTAGAGTTTGTTCTGGTGGGACAGAGGTATACACCCTCTGTCATTTTCAGGTAAACTGCTTTTTCTCCACTGCATGAAATGCTTTAACAATGTATGTTTTGTTCAAAATTTGCTGATGTATCTAAATGCATTATTTGGATTGATGACTTTCCTTATTATATTTACATGTATGGATGCATTTTCAGGTCCTTTGCTACCATTTATTGTGGGGCCAGTGATTTATGATTTTAATAGGTGGGACGGAAAATGGTCATTAGGAACCTGTTTGTGACAAAATAATAGTTTAGGGTAATTACTTGCATTTAAACGTACACGTACTTATTGTGAGAACTGGTTTATTGTTTGATCAACTGTTTCATAAAAAGAAAATAAAACTTGAGCAATCGATGCCTTTCTTGGCACAGTGATATTGTGAAAGACCTCAGCTGTGGGTATTTGTTGGAAAAATGAATAATATGCTAAAGGTTTGTCGCACTTCTGGATGTTGGTAGTTTAAAACAAATGAAGGAGTATCTTATTGTGATATTGAAATAATTAAAAAAAATAAAAAATGAAGAAATGGTAATTTGCTGTCAAATTTATTGCATATTGCCAAGTCATAATTTTGCTTGGTTGTTAATTTTATAGCACCTTGAGTAATTAAATTGTCATCTCGACTCAATTATCTTGTCAAAGAACTTGTATAATTGAGTACTCCCTCTGGTTTCAATTATAAGCAGAAAAACTTCACACTTTTTGGTCTCAAATAAATCAATTTAACTACTTCGACAATTTCCAATACCACTTTTAGTTGAAACAGTTCCCCATATACCATATGCTGAACAGGAATTGTAATTATTTGCATGTTTTTATTAAATCAAAGCAGTTAATTGCCTTTTAACTAATTTCCTTAACATGAATAAATTTGTTTATAAAAGAGACTGGAGATAGTAGACTAGACGCCTAGACGTCAATGTGAAAAATTCTGTGTTTGACAAATATTACTATTTGAGATATATGATTGTTTGTCAAAGTATATGTTCTTTTTCATCTTATGCATCTTACATGTAGCATAGATGAGAATGTTGCAGTGGATGAGTGGACACCCTAGACAAGATAGGATTAGAAATGAATGTATTAGGGAGAAAGTTGAAATAACTTCTATTGTAGAAAATATGGTAGAATTGTGCCTTAGGTGGTTTGGACATGTATGGAAGAGACCAGTAGAAGCCTCCGTAAAGAGGGTAGGTCAAATGGAGGCTAGTCCAATTCCTAGAAGAAGTGGGAGACCAAGAAAACTATAGGCGAAATGATTAAGAAAGACTTACATATTAATGCTTTGCTGATGAATATGATTTATGATAGAACATTATGGTGTCCTTCTGTCCATTTAGTCGACCCCACCTAGTGGGATAAAGATTTGGTTGTTGTTGTTGCATCTTACGATAGTCTCGCATCAAGTGCTTCAGAACTAAAAACCGAAGACAAAGATACCACTTATTTGTTTATTGGGAATTAGATGAAAATGAGCCAACATGAATTGGGACATGTTCTACGGTGAAAATTAGTACATGGGTTGTATATATGGTACACTGTAAATTAAGTCTTCGAGAGCTCTCCTTGCATACTTTTAAAAGGAGAAGTTGGAATGCATTTGCATTAGAATGACATTACCGGATCACTGCCCATTTTGTTATTTCCTTCATTCCTAGAGTTAAAGACCTGAATTGTTATTTGAATGAGCATTTACCTGATCCTTCATTTAACTAAAATTTATAAGGCTGTTATCAGTGTTGGGTTAATTGTCTTCGGTGCACTTATTGCTGGAGCTCGGGACCTCTCATTTGATGCTTATGGCTATGCCGTGGTTTTCATGGCAAACATCACCACAGCAATATATCTTGCAACTATAGCCCGCATTGGTTGTACTGCTATTCCTTCACTCTCTCTTATAAAGTGGATACTCTATACCTTGTTTCCTTGTTAACCTGCACCTTTCTTATTTATTTGGTATTGTGTCTTTTTCTCAGGAAAAACTAGTGGCCTTAATAGCTTTGGCCTTATGTGGTGCAATGGTAAGCTGATAGATTTTATGATGGCCTATGTAACCTTGCCTTTCTTCATACTAGGATTTCTGATTTGAAACATTTTTTATTGTATTGTAGGTATCATATGCGGGCCAGTTTTATTCATCTGGACACTGATTCGTGGAGACTTGAAGATGACATTCAATTTTCCTGATCTCTTCACACCTGGTTTTATTGTATGTGCTGCTTAAGCCTTTATTCTTCAATAAGTAATGTATTCGTCATTGGACCTTCCTTGGTTATCATTGGTCAAAAGAAATATGATATTTATTCTTAGGATATTAAGTAGGAATCTGGATTCTGTCTGGAGGGGAATAATGTGGAGGTTGATACCAAATCTGGCCTATTTATATGACTAATCATAAGCTAGTTTTAAGACCCTACCTTTTCAAAAACCTAGATTGGCTTATAAATCTGTTTAATGGCCTACTTTGCAATAAGGCCAAGAGGCATACCTTGAAATAAGCCAATGGACCTTCAAATAAATTAACCGGCCTCAGCTTTTAAATATGCCAACGAACTTTTGCTTTTAAATAGGCAATTTGAAAAATATTATAATCATTATAAAAGTTCTATGATACAAAAATTTAAATGTTATAATATATATAAAGAAATGATATTATATAATTGTATATGCTGGCCTGCCAGGCATAGGGGGCTTCTCCAACAGCCTAAAAGCACGGTCCATTTAGCTAAATATGTTTTTAAAAAGCCTTGGCTTAGTGTTTTTGTTAAACAGGTCAGGCAGGACTTAAAAAGGGTAAGCTGTTTGGCTTATTCTCACCTCTATCTAGAAAGCAGCAATTGTCTTCAGCCCAGTGGCAGATATAGACCAAAAATTTTGGGGGAGCACTAGATATAATTTAAATTCATAAGCAAAGTTCATCAAGTAACAATAAAATATAGAGAAATAATAGTTCCTCACTCTCTCAAATGTGAACTAAGCCATGGTTTGGTAACACTAGCTTATAGTTATAACTTATAAGATTGTAATGTGAAACTAGCTAACAGATGTGAAATTGTTGGTAGAAGATTATAACTGTGTAGCTAACACATTAAATTTGAGCCGTTTGACAAAAGTAGATTTTGTATAACTAGCTAAAAGTTGTTAAATGACTTAAAAGGACATGTATGTTATATTGAGTTGGGGTAAAAATTGTCATTTGCTAAAATATTAAAGGGAAAATTAAAATGAATTATTGGAATAACTTATAGCATTGAAGAGCTACAATCTCGTTTTTCAAAAGCTGTAATCTCTCTGTTTTTTGTTCACCAAACAGCTCTACCAATTTTTTGAGTGAACTAATAATCTATTCGAATTGAACTGTAAGTTTGTCATGTTAAAGAAAATAAAAAATTGTGTTGCAGTGATTGAAACACTAAAAGTAACATCATTTAGGGGGTGCTAAACAAAAATATCTATAGTCAAATAATATTGAAAATTTGTTTTGGGGGCAGCACCTCCCCCTTCCCCTTAAAAGGTCCGCCTCTGCTTCTGTCTATGTCATACAACATGGATTTTTAAACCCAATTTCCTCTTAAATTGATACTTTGGCATGTTGCAACTGTTATGTTTCTTTTTTCCTTGGGCAGGTTGTTTTGATTTGTTCCTGCATACTGGCATTCTTCTTGAATTACAGTATTTTTCTGAACACAACTCTGAATTCAGCTCTGACACAGACAATTTGTGGTAATCTGAAGGTTTGTTCACCTGCTATACTTGTTTTACCTTGCATGAATAATACACCTTATGATTTACAGGTGGATAGTGATGATGCTGAAATGAATTGCTTTTCGGATGTTAACATGATATGAACTTTTCTATGCAAGGAGGGGAGATCTAGTACATTTTGGTGTTATGAGAAAGACTAGTAGTAATTAACTGTTACTTTGCTTGTCGAAATTGATGCAGTTGTGGAGAGAGATGAGTGAAAGTTGGGACTGATAGCAATCTTGATTTGCGTATAGTTGCATTAATTTCGCTTGCAAGAATTTTTCGTAGTGAAGAAATGATCTTTGTTTGGTCACATTTGGGAAAATGTCATCTTCGTCTCAAAGTTATAGTCATATGATTATTTTTCCTGATAAATTTGGCTTGGTCCTGATATTTTGTTGACACTGGAAACCTTAAGTTAGCACTTCACTCTGATTTAGCAGAATACATTAGTTTTATTTGGATTCAAGATGCGCCTTTGTGTGTTCTGATTTTATTTGTTTCATATTGATGTCATGATTCATGTATGCAGCTTTTATGTTTGAGTTCTAAATACTTTATATTGATGTGTAGGATCTATTTACTATTGGCCTTGGCTGGATAATTTTTGGTGGGCTACCATTTGATTTTGTGAGTACTCTTTTCCTGACTGCTCTTCTCAATTGTATATTCTTACTATTGAGTTAAGGTGTTTCACCTTAATTAAGTGCTTATTTATTAAGCTGTACTGAAGTAAGCTAAAAGGATCTTATTTTCATCAACTTTGATGACAAGCTTATTGGTGCAATAAGTTAAAAAGGGCTAATAGTAAAGTCATGGACTATATTTTTAAGCAGTTCTTCGCAGATGAGTTCTTTATAAGCTCTTTCAAATACCCTTATAATGAATGTTCTTTGTTTTGGTTTCAGTGGAATGTAGTCGGGCAATCTCTCGGTTTCGCTGGCTCTGGTTTATACGCGTACTATAAACTCGTTGGCAAGTAACTTAAGCTAGTTTTGCTTGAGTCATCTGGCCATCACCACATCTCTTTCAAAGCAAGAATAATCTAAATCAAACTTGGCTTTGTGGAGGATGTGATTTTTGGAAATTTTGCTCTGACAAATTTGACATAGCAACTTTTTCTAGGGAGTGGAACAAGACATTGTTATCTTGTGTTATTTAAACCTCTAGCATTATGTTCACCCATTGTATTTGATGAATCTTGTGCATTCCTCTTTTATTCAACTGTTAACTAACACTGTATTTAATAGCAAAACAATGTTTTGGAGAGGTAACTGGATTCATGGAGATTACATCTCTACTAATTCATTCCATTATTTACCCCTTCTTTTGTTGTGGTCTCAAAATGGGAGTGCAGTTTAAGTATTACAAAGATGCTGACTAATTGAGGACAGAAGAGTAATTTTTTACTGAGTTTTTTGTTTGTGCCTAAAATGATGTTGTTAATCATTCCAACACGCAATGAAAACTAGACTTGTAAGTTGTAATTGTATTAAATGCCATAACTTTTTTTTAAATTAAAACTTTAATATTGATCCTCCAAAGATATAATGGTTATTAAGTTGGTTCTCCAAAAAAAATTATAACCAAAAAAATGGTAAATGTTTAAAGTTGCCACCACTCGATCTTACCAGAGATTTATTTTTATCATTTTTCCACAAATATTATAAATAAAACACATCTAAAATTTTAAATAACATATACATATATAAATCACAGTTTAAAAAGTATAAAGTAAAATTATAATATTTAAAAGTTTAAAAATACTCCTCATTTGAATTTTAAGCTAAATTTAAGGTCAAGTACAGAGTTTTATACATACTATAATATTTGTTAGGATTAACAATTACTAGTGATCAAACTTTATCTTAAATTTGTCTGACATATATTAGTTTAGTCTAGGCTTGTATTAACCATTTAAAAATAAATTAAGACTTAAGTCTGACCTATTGTCTATTTAAAAGAATATTTTACCATATGTATGTAAGTTAGCCAACAAGGTTGCATTTAAATAGCTCAAAAGGTTTACTTTTTAAATAAGTATACCTAATACTAATAATTAAGTTTTATTTTTATATATTTTATTAGAGTGAGGATTAACTTACTTTAAGAATAAGTTTTTTAAACTTACTCTCTATCCTAGCCATCAATTCTAGGGAAATCCAATGGTTTCAATTAGTGAGTAGATCTAAACCATTAGATGTTCATATAATTGATAATTAGGATGAAGAGTAAGTTGATTCCTCCTCATTTTTTTATATTCAAATTGCACCTCTAATATTTTTAATCATATTGAAAAGTATAATATAAAATAAATATATTAATTAAGTTGGCAATTTATTATGATTAATAGATCTTTTAATAATTCAAAGTTTGATGTGTCAAGAAATCTCATACTACCTATTTATTTAAAAAGTCTAGTATAGTATAACCTATTATAACCAATTAATATGCTCCTAAGTCCTAACATGCAAACATAGCCCACTTCCACACATAATGGAGATAATTATCCAGAAATTAATTCTTCTTCTAGTGGATGAGAAATTCCCTCACAACGACCTAAAAAAAGAAAACTATTCCAGATTTACACAACGACCTAAAAGAGAAAACAATTTAAGATTTATCAAGTAGTACATCTATTCTTGTTTACCTCACACATTTAGGAAACAAGTTTTTTATTTATTTATATGTTTAATTCAAAAGTTTTAAAAAGTATTAATTCTTATTTTTAGGTGAGTTGGTTTCAAAGAGCTCATACGGGCAAGGTCACCACCATTTATGACTTTATAAGCTTCATAGATATTTTTGATTACTCACTGATAAGATTCTTACATTGGTAGTCTAGGTGATAACGGAGTAGGATGGACGTACCATTTATTTGTAAGTATATGTGTGGGGAATAGATATGTTTGAATTTTTAAGTTTAATTATATATTATGTAATAATTAAAGCAAGTACATGTTATTTTCATTATATTTTATTTACTAAAATTTATTATAATATAATATTAAATGAGATAAGATATAATTATGAAATAATATATATAATATATTTAATTAAAAATAAAATTTGAAAATTCAAGATAGCCATTTTTCGAGTATCATGATACTACCGGTCACCGGACCAATATTTTAGATGGTAGCAAAATTTGAACTCATAATCTAACATTCTATTAAATAATTCCATAAATAATACGGTAAAACAAATTAACAAACACGAAATAAATTAATTTGGAAATGAACATATTCATTGAATTTCTGTGTTTTTTCGGAACAAATGTCATATCTATCCAACTGTGTTATATGCAGATGACCAGAGACATATGTGAACCTTGTGTAACATATTAATAACGGATCGGATTCGAAATTCAACTTGGTATTTAAGCAAGTTGGAATTGGTGGGTTGAGAGCAATTTCAAGGGTTCTGAATGATCTGAAGTGTTATGGCATTTTGGACTAGCAAGAACATCAAGTAAAAGCTCAATACTGCAAAATTTACTAGCTTACTGTTGGGAACAAGCGAACAATCAAATAGTAAAGAGTATAGAGACAAGAGAATAATACAAGAGATTTGGTAATAAGGTTTGACCAATTGCGCCTACGTCCTTAGGAGCGTTGAGCGGCTACCACTATATATGATTAGAGAATAATGATTAGTGTTTTACTATTCTCTCCTTCTTACATTAGGTTTACATAACATCAATATATATAGTCTTCTACCTCAACCCCTTTATATCAGCCCAAACCCATAACTTGTATTGCTGTTATCTAGAGATATAAGTAATTGCACAACAATTTCCACCTTGGCGAATATCATCAATCTCCATCTTCCGCTATTGGGTTGGGGGCGCTCCATAATCCGGCATCAGTGAATGTTCAGCAAGATCAAACAATGCCTCAACTTGTCCACGGTAATCGGTTTGGTTAACATATCAGCTGCATTTTCTGAAGTGTGAACCTTCTGCAATAGTATCTGTCCACAAGCTACTAACTCTCTGATCTTGTGAAATTTCACATCAATATGTTTGGTCCTACCATGATACACATGGTTCTTTGCCAAGAAGATAGCACTCTGACTGTCACAATGCAGCGGAACTCCACCTTGCTCAATGCCTAACTCATTTACTAGCCCCATAAGCCACATGGCTTCCTTAGAAGCTTCACCAGCTGCCATGTACTCTGCTTCAGTTGTGGACATAGCAACAACAGACTGAACTGATGATCTCCACATAATTGGTCCACCTGCAAGGGTGAAGACAAACCCCGTTGTGGACCTTCTATCATCCAAGTCTCCTGCATAGTATGAATCTACATAACCAATAACTGAAGGCTTACTATGTTAGCTGTCAAACATGATACCGAGATTTGTAGTCCCCTTCAAATATCTGAAAATCCATTTGACTGCTTCCTAGGTTTCGACATGTACTTGCATACTTGACTAACTGCTTGTGCCAAGTCCAGTCTAGTACAAACCATAACATACATCAAGCAACCCATTGCACTGACATATGGAACCTTTGACATGTATTTCTTCTCTTCATCTGTCTTTGGACACTGATATAGGGAAAACTTGAAGTGATTTGTCAATGGAGTGCTCACTACTTTAACATTGCTCATATCAAATCTCTCTAAGATCTTTTCAACATAGCTTTGCTGGGAGAGCCATAGTTTTCTAACTCCCATATCCCTATGAATCTCCATCCCAAGAATCTTCCTAGCAACCCCTAAATCTTTCATGTCAAACTCCTTACCTAGCATGACTTTCAGCTCATTGATATAACTCAAATGATTACCAGCAATCAACATATCATCAACATACAGTAACAAAAAAATAAATGAACCATCATCAATGCTTCTCACATAAACACAATAATCATACTCACATCGCTTATAACCAAGCTTCAACATATAAGTGTCAAACCGCTTGTACCACTGTCTGGGAGACTGCTTCAACCCATATAGAGACTTCTTCAACTTGCAAACCAAGTGACTCTGTCCAGCTGCACTGAACCCCTCTGGTTGTGTCATGTAAATTTTCTCCTCTAATTCACCATGGAGAAAGGCAGTCTTCACATCCATCTGTTCTAAGTGCATATCCCGGCTGGCTACCAAGGCAAGCACTGCCCTGATAGAAGTGTGTCTCACCACTGGGGAGAAAATCTCATTGTAGTCGATCCCCTTCTGCTGTGAATACCCTTTTGCTACAAGACGAGCCTTGAACTTCCCCCCTTCTTTTTCTGATACTGTTGGCTTCCTCTTGTACATCCACTTGCACCTAACTGCACGCTTGTCTGGGGGCAATGAAACAAGCTCCCAAGTTTGGTTCTTCTATAAAGACTTCATCTC
>NC_032010.1:9252918-9278187 GCF_001865875.1 Lupinus angustifolius | reverse complement strand
AGGACGTCTATCCATGTCTCTAGCAAGTAGATACTCCTGCACAGCTGAACTCTCTGCCTGAGAATGATCATGTTCTTGACTTGAACTAGTGTATGGTTCCTTGCCTTTATTCACCTGAACCATTTCATTGCTCAGTGGAATCATATTTGAACCTAAATTCTCTCAATTTGGCATGGGCACCTCTGTCAAAATTGACTGTTTCATCATGGAATCTTCATCAAACACTGCATTTCTGCTCAACACCACCTTTCTGGAAACTAGATCCCAGAACTTGAACCCCTTCACACCTTTGGTATATCCAATGAAGATACACCTCTTTGACTTAGGATCAAGTTTCGATCGTTCATCACTGGGTACATGTATATAAGCAGGACAACCAAATATGCGTAACATATTATAATTAACTGGGTTAACTGTCCATACTTCTTCTGCAAATTTAGCATCCAATGAAGCCCGTGATGATCTATTGATGACATAACATGCCATACTAAGTGCCTCTGCCCAAAATCCTTTGGAAAGTCCAGCATTCAGTCTCACACACCTAGCCCTCTCTATAAGAGTTCTATTCATCCTTTCTACAACACCATTCTGCTGAGGAGTCTTCTTCACTTAAAAGTGTCTCTGAATGCCATATTCCTCACATAATTTCTGAAACTGTGAGTTTTTGTACTCCGTACCATTATCTGACATCATGTATTTGATTTTCCTACCAGTCTGGTTCTCTACCTCTGCCTTCCAAACCTTGAACTTGGCAAAGACTTCTGACTTATGCTTCAGAAAATATACCCAGACCTTGCGAGAAAAGTCATCAACGAAAGTAACAAAATACCTAGAACCTCCTAGGGATGGTTCCTGAGTGGGTCCCCATACATCAGTGTGGACATAATCTAGAATGCCTCGAGTCCTGTGTTGGCCAGCCTTGAAACTAACTCGTGTTTGTTTCCAAACCACACAATACTTGCACAAATCTAGCTTGCATTTGCTGACTCCTCTCAACATTCCTCTTTTGTATAGTTCTATCATGCCACACACACTCATATGTCCTAAACGCATGTGCCATAATTTTGTAGCACCATGGTCTGAATCTATTGAGATCTCTTCAGCCACTCCAGCAACTCCACCTACAACTGTTCTCCCTAACAACTTGTAAGTGTTCCCTGCAGTCCTTTTACCCTTCATCACAGTCAGAGCACCTTTGCATACTCGAAGAATATCACTGTCCCATCAGCTCTATAGCTAAACCCTTTGGCCTGCAATGTCCCCAAAGAAACCAAATTCTTCTTCAAATCTGGTATGTGCCTAACCTCACATAACGTCTTCACTACACCATCATCCATCACAATTCTGAGTTCTCCCATACCAATAATTTCACATGCTTTATTATTTCCGAGATACACGAAACCAAAATTGCCTGCCCTGTATGTGGTGAACCATTCCCTGTTAGGCGTCATGTGGTGGGAACAACCAGTGTCAAGTATCCACTCATCTGTACTATAATTTGATGATACAAATAGTAGATCAACTTTACTATTGTAACCAGAGCCATCTTTCTGTGCAACATTTATAGATGTAGATACTCCATCTTTCCCCACCAGCTTGTTAGGACTTCATTCATTGGGACAATCCTTTTTGTAATGTCCAGTCTGTTTGTATTTATAGCACTTTACTGGTGTTCTGCCCCTAGAATTTGGTCTTTTCCCTTTGGCAGGACCTCATCTTTCTTGTCTCCTCCCACGCGCTTGGCTCCCTTTCACATACAGACCATCACTCTGAGACCCTTCACCTACATTCTGTCTTCTTTGAGTGTGGGACAGAAGTGCAGATGTGATCTCATCCAGTTTGATTGAGCCTTTCCCGTACGTCAATGTTGTCACCAAGTGTTCATAGGAATTTGGCAAAGAACACAGTAATATTATTGCTTTGTCCTCATCATCAACCTTCACATCAAGTTTCTGCAAGTCATTGATCACTTCATTAAAACTGTTGAGATGTTGTTGCAAATCAGCACCTTCCTGCATCTTCAGGCCATAGAGTCTCTGTTTCAAATACAGCTTATTTGTTAGAGACTTGGACATGAACCGCTTCTCTAATGTCTCCCACACCTCTGTTGGTGATGTCAGATCCATAACATGATACATCACCTCATCTGATAGACAGAGCCGTATGGTTCCCGCAGCCTTCTCCTTCAACTCTTCCCAATCCAGTTGATCCATACCCTCTGGTTTATTCTCACGCAGCGCCTTTGATAGACCTTGTTGAACCAGCACATTCTTAACCCTCCTTTGCCACAATCCGAAATTACCAGTTCCATCGAACTTCCCCACCTCGAATTTGGTACCTGGGTTAAAAGCCATCTGATACTAATTGTTGGGAACAAGCGAACAATCAAATAGTAAAGAGTATAGAGACAAGAGAATAACACAAGAGATTTGGTAACGAGGTTCGGCCAATTGTGCCTATGTCACTGGGAGCGTTGAGCGACTACCACTATATATTATTAGAGAATAAGGATTAGTGTTTCACTATTCTTCTCCTTGTTACATTAGGTTTACATAACATCAATATATATAGTCCTCTACCTCAACCCATTTACATCAGCCCAAACCCATAACTTATATTGTTGTTATCTAGATATATGAGTCATTGCACAACACTAACTTTATCCTCTAAATTAAATGGGTCCATTCCAAACTTCTATTGTCTATTTACATTTAAATGAGGAACTTCATGGCTTGATGATGCACAAGTCTCTATTTTAATTTTCTATTTGGTGCTTAAGTATTTAAAATAACCATGAACTTAAAGTATGTATACATGATTATCACAACATGATATAAAAACTAAATAAAATATAAAATAATGTTTTTCAAGTCAATGACTATATAATATAAATATTAGTATCATTATTTATTAAATTATAATTTATAACACTGTATGTATACAAATTAATGTATGCTAAAAAACCTGTATTTATCCACACTGTTTCAGTCTGCAAAATGGTTTCCACATCTCTACAAACCAAAAATTCTATGGAAAAGTTGGACAATAAAATATGACAAGCTCACATAACATGCAGGTATACTGAAACTTCTTCACCCACACTGAATTAGAATACCCGACACTTACATGGGCCCTAGAGTCTTCACTAATTATTTTTTCTTGACTTATTTTACTTGCATAAATGGACCAAAATTTTCAACATCAACCTAAACACATTATTGTTGCTCAAATAGAATAAGTAGTGAAAAAATATATTTGACTCCTGTGGTAGAAGAGACAACTACAAAATTTTTAAAAAAATGATTAGTTCCATATATCTTCATTATTATACAAAATAATGCTTAAACCGAATGGATGCAGATCATTTCTAGTACTAAGTAGATCTTGACATGTGACACTAAAACCATGCATGAGTGTTGATCTTGACTATGCAAAAAGAGCTAAATCAATTTACTCGAAATGAAGTTCGGGACTTGATTCCTAAGGCTAAAGATCGTCCGACAATTAGCAAAACACAGGTCTTTAGAAACAAATTACGTTGATATTAACATTGCGTAATTGATATTTATCTGCATGATAAATACACAATAATTAATTATCTGGAGTTACACAAGCATAGGAAATCTGGAGTTACGATAATTGATATTTAACATCATCATCCTACAACAAGCGAATATCACTAAAGCAATCCCATCCAAATCTGATTATTATGCAGTTAAACAACTTGCTTTATCAAATGCCACATGATAAGCAATTCAGTCAATGATCCTAAGAAGTTTGTGATTCATGGACTATGGCCTTACAACACCAAAATTAAAGATTTGAAGCAAACCTCCGACCAATCCTTTCATAAGAAGGTCGAGTTGCAAATTCTGTGTCCAAAAACCTTAATAATGGATCTTCCTAATAATTGGCCCAACATGCTTTATATTATAATTATGCTTTGTGGTCAGGAGAATGAAACTCCCATGAGAAATATTTAGGGTATAATGCATGTGAGTATTTATTCAAAAGCAATAATGTGTATAAAAGATTGCAAGCTTCAATTCTAGTGAGGGCACTAACAACATGTATTTTGTATTTCTATTTTCAATATTTTTTATATTGTTTAATTAAATATCTTAAATTATTACATTTCGTAAATATATATTTCATTTGCAGAGAAACTTGTTGTTGTTGTTGGCGGTTCTTATAATCTTCCTACCTTATCTACGACTTTCAAAGAGACACTTGGAGGAGGCAAAAATGATATAAAGATCCAATGCCATCTCAATGGTGGGAAATTATATCTTTAACAATTTTATGTGTATTTGAATCTAACTTTTCTAGTGTTTAACCTCCACAAACAACTCAAAATTGTGGTAAAAATGGGAACACTATAACATTTCGAGGTCCACCATGATGTATACAATAAGAAGTTAGTATAAATGATTGTAACATTTATGCTAACTCTGAATATTATCCTATCAACTTCATGAATTATATATATGTTACACATTTAAGCCATCTATTTATTGCTTTAATTTCTCTAATTCTATATCCTCTTATGGTGAAAGAAATGAATGAGTTAGTATAAGAGGAAAAAATTTGGAAAAAAAATTAGTCTAAAAATTTAAAAGAAATCAGTCTAGTGAAGGTACTGTCAACAACAAGTAAATTTTCTATTTTTAATTTCAATATTTTTATATTGTATGTTTAAACATTTCAAATTATTAATTTTCATAAGTATATATTTCGTTTGCGGAGAAACATGTTTTTGTTGTCAATTCTTATGATCTCCTTACCCTATATGTGGCATTCAAATAATTATTTTAGCTTTTGTTTCTCAAATATAACCCAAAGACATGTATGAGATGCTCATGCACGAGTGCTGGATCATAGCTATGCAAGAAGAGCTAAATCAATTTACTCGAAATGAAGTTCATGACTTGAGCCCTAAGGCTAAAGATCACCCGACAATTAGCAAAACATTGATATTTAGAGATAAATTAAGTTGAGATTAACATTGCATAATTGATATTTAATTGCATGATAAATGCACAATAATTGCATGATAATTGATTATCCGGAGTTAAAGAAGCTTATAAAATATGGAGTTACAGTAATTGATATTTAACACCATCAACCTACATCAAGTGCATATCATTCAACCAATCTCGTCCACATCTGGTTATTGTTTAGTTAAACAATTTGCTTTATCAAAGACATCATGCTAAGCAATTTAGTCTAAAATCCTAAGAGGGTTGTGATTCATGGACTATGGCCTTACAACACCAAATTAAATATCTGAAGCAAACCTCTGACCAATCCGTTCCTAAGAAGGCCAAGCTGCAAATGTAGTGTCCAAAAATCTTACTAATGGATCTTCCTAATAACTGACCCAACGTGCTTTGAGATGATAATTACGCGCCGAGGTCAGAAAAGTGGAACTCTCATAGGAAATATTCAGGTTATAACGCATGCGAGTATTTATTCAAAACCAACAATGTGTTTAGAAAGAAGATTGCAAGCTTTAACTATAGTGAGGGCATTGCCAACAACAAATAAGTTTTATATTTTATTTTCTACATTTTTTATATTGTTTGTTTAAATATTTCAAATTATTAATTTTCTTAAGCATATATTTCATTTGAAGAGAAACCTATTGTTGTTGGCAATTCTTAAGATGTCCATACCTTATCTATGATATTCAAGGAGACGCTTCGAGGTGGTTATAATGATATAAAGATCCAATGCTATCTCATTGGTGGAAAATTATATCTTTTACTACTTTATGTGTATTTGGACAATGACTTTTCTCGTGTTCAACCTCCGCAAATAGCTCAAAATTGTGGTAAAGAGGGGATCAATATAATATTCTCAAGTCCACCATGATGCATGCAATAAGAAATTAGTATTATAATGATGATAACAACTGATTCATGTTGACTTTAAACATTATCCTATCAGCTTCATAAATTATATATAGGTTACACATTTAACCATCTATTTATCGCCTTCAATTACTCTAATTCTATATTCTCTAATGGTGAAAGAAATGAATGAGTTAGTAATTGAAATATAATAGAAATAAAATTTGAAAAAACAATTAATATAAAATTTCAAAAGAAATAATTAGATTGCAATCTTCAATCTAGTGAGGGCACTAACAACAAGTAAGTTTTCTATTTTTATTTCAATGTTTTTTATATTGTTTATTTAAATATTTCAAATTATTAATTTTATTAAGTATATATATCATTTGGGGAGAAACATGTTGTTGTTGCTAGTTCTTATAATCTCCTTACCCTATTTGTGGCTATCAATTAATTATTATAGCTTTTGTTTCTCAAATAGAGCCCAAGAATATTAATGAGATGCTCATTCACAATTGTTGGGATCTAATCTATGCAAGAACATCTAAATCAATTTACTCAAAATGAAATTTGGGATTTGATCATTAAGCCTAAAGATCGCCTCACAATTAGCAAAAGATGGATCTTTAGAAACAAATTAAATTGAAATTAACATTGCATAATTGATATTTAATTGCACGATAATTGGTTATAAGGAGTTACAAAAGCTAAGGAAACCCTACAACAAGTGAATATCACTAAAGCAATATCATGCAAATCTGATTATTATGCAGTTAGACAATTTGTTTTATCAAAGACCGCATGATAAGCAATTCAGTCAAAGATCTTTAGATGTTTGTGATTTATGGACTATGGCCTTACAACAACAAAATTAAAGATCTGATGCAAACCTCCGACCAATCCTTTTCTAAGAAGGCCAAGCTACACTCGTTGTGTCCAAAAACCTTATAATGGACATTCCTAATTACTGGGTCAACATGCTTTATGATGATAATTACGCTTCGTGGTCAGGAGAGTGGAACTCCATTGGAAAAGATTCAGGTTATAACGCATGTGATTATTTATTTTAAACCAACAATGTGTTCAGAAGAAGATTGCAAGCTTCAACTCTAGTGAGGGTAGTGACAACAACAAATAAGTTTTATATTTTTTATATTATTTGTTTAAATATTTCAAATTATTAATTTTCTTAAGTATATATTTCATTTGTAGAGAAACCTATAACGATCCAATGCTACCTCATTTGTGAGAAATTATATATTTGGCAACTTTATGTGTAATTGGACACTAGCTTTCTCATGTTCAACCTCCACACACCGCTAAAAATTATTGTAAAGAGAGGAGTGATATAACATTTCCAAGTCCACCATGATGCATGCAATAAGAATATAGTATTATAATAATTGTAACAACTAATTCATGTTGACTTTGAACATTATCCTATGAGCTTCATGAATTATATAAATGTTACATATTTAGCCATCTATTTATCATATTTAATTTCTCTAATTGTATATTCTTTTAAGGTGAAAGAAACGAACGAGTTAGTAATTGAAATATAAGAGAAATAAAATTTGAAAAAACAATTAGTATAAAAAAATTCAAAAAAAAAACTTTTAGATTGCAATCTTTAGTCTAATGAGGGCAATGACAACAACAAATAAGTTTTCTATTTTTATTTTCAATATTTTTTATATTGTTTGTTTAAATATTTCAAATCATTAATTTTCTTAAGTTTATATTTCATTTTCGAAGAAACATGTTGTTATTGACAGTTCTTATTATTTCCTTAAACTATATACGACTTTAAATTAATTATTTTAGCTTATGTTTCTCAAATATAACGCAATAATATGTATGAGAAGCTCATGCATGAGTATTGGATCTTAACATTGCGAGAAGAGCTAAATCAACTTACTTGAAATGAAGTTCGAGACTTGATCTCTAAGTCTAAAGATCGCCTGACAATTAGCAAAACATGGGTGTTTAGAAACAAATTAAGTTGAAATTAACATTGCATAATTGATATTTTAATGCACAATAACTGCACGATAATTGTTTATCCTGAGTTACAGAAGCTTAGGAAATCTAGAGTTACGATAATTGATATTTAACACCATCAGCCTACAACAAGTGAATATAACTAAAGCAATATCATCTAAATCTGGTTATCATGCAGTTAAACAACTTGCTTTATCAAAGACCAAATGATAAGCAATTCAGTCAATGATCCTAAGAGGTTTCTGATTCATGGACTATGGTCTTACAACACCAAAAATAAAGATTTCAAGCTTCAACTCTAATGAAAGCACTGGCAAGAACAAAAAAGTTTGTATATTATTTTCAATATTTTTCACATTGTTTGTTTAAATATTTTAAATTATTAATTTTCTTGTATATATTTTATTTGTAGAGAAACTTATTGTTGTTGGCAATTCTTATAATCTCCATACCTTATCTATGACTTTCATGGAGACGCTTGGAGGTGGCCAAAGTGATATAAAGATCCAATGTTATCTCATTGGTGGACAATTAAATCTTTGGCAAACATATGTGTATTTGGACATTGGTTTTTCTCGTGTTCAACCTCCACAAACAACTCAAAGTGGTAAATATGGGAGCGATATAACATTACCAAGTCTACCATGATGCAGACGATAAGAAGTTAGTATAAATGATAGTAAATATTAATTCATGATGACTCTAACTATTATCCTATTAGCTTAATGAATTATATATATGTTACACATTTAGCCATCTATTTATTGCCTTTAATTTCTCTAATTCTATATTCTCTTATGGTGAAAGAAATGAGTGAGTTAGGAATTGAAAAATAAGAGAAATAAAATTTCAGAAAACAATTAGTATGAAAATTCAAAAGAAACAATTAGATTGCAAGCTTCAGTCTAGTGAGGACACTGACAACAACAATTAAGTTTTTTATTTTTATTTTAAACACTTTTTATATTGTTTGTTTAAATATTTTAAAAATCATTAATTTTCTTAACTTTATATTTCATTTGCGAAGAAACATGTTGTTGTTGGCAGTTTTAATGATGCCTTTAGCTTATCCGTGACTTTCAATTCATTATTTTAGATATTGTTTCTCAAATAGAGCCCAAGAATATGTATGAGACGCTCATGCATGAGTAGAGATGGCAAAACAGGCCGCCCGAACCGTTTAGCCCGTGCCCGCAAATGCCCGCAAAAATTTAAACGGGCACGGGCATGCCCGCAATGGTTAACGGACAAAATCCAATGCTCTGCCCATTTTAAAACGGACTAACGAGCTTACGGGCGGCCCGCGGGAATTGTTGAATAATTAAACATAAATAAAAAATTCATATAATAAATGAAATGAAATTAAATTAAATAAAGTAGTTGAAGATAAAAAATTAACAAATTTTTTTACATTTTATATGAAATTTAACAAATCACATTAGATTATAATTTTTTTAGGGATTAAAAATCATATTACATTATAACTTATTTAAAATTTTCTTACTTTCTCCTTAAATTATATTTATGGGCCGCCCGCATGCCCAATGGAAATGCCCGCAAACTTAGGGGGCAAAACGAGCCGGGCAAAATAGGCAAATTAGCAAAATTGGTATGCCCTGCCCGCAAAAAAATGTGAGCTATGCGTGTGGGTAATGCCCGTTTTGCCATCTCTATGCACGAGTGCCAAATCTTAGTTAAGCAAGAAGATCTAAACCAATTTACTCAAAATAAAGTTCGAGACTTGATCCGTAAGCCTAAAGATCGCTCGACAATTAGTAAAACACGGGTCTTTAAAAAGTAATTAAGTTGAAATTCACATTGCATAATTGATATTTAACTGCACGATAACTACACAATATCGGCAGGATAATTGGTTATCCAGAGTTACACAAAAGCTTAGGAAATATGGAGTTACGATAATTAATATTTAACACCATCATCCTACAACAAGTGAATAGCACTATAGAAATCTCATCCAACTTTGGTTATTGTGTAGTTAAATAACTTGCTTTATCAAAGATCTCATGATAAGCAATTCAGTCAAAGATCCTATGAGTTTTGTGATTCATGGACTATGACCTTACAAAACCAAAGTTAAAGATCTGAAGCAAACCTCTGACCAATCCTTTCCTAAGAATGCCATGTTGCAAACGTTATGTCCAAAAACCTTAATAATGAATCTCCCTAATATCCTAACATGTTTTTTTGATGATAATTACGCTTTGTGGTCAGGATAGTGGAAATCTCATGTGAAATATTCACACTATAATGCGTGTGAGTATTTATTCAAAACCAACAATGTGCTCAGAAGATTGCAAGCTTCATCTCTAGTGAGGGCATTGACAACAACAAATAAGTTTTCTATTTTTATTTTGAATATTTCTTATATTGTTTGTTAAAATATTTCAAATTATTAATTTTCTTAAGTATATATTTCTTAAGTATATCTTATCTGCAACTTTCAAGAGAGGTTTGGAGGTGGTCAGAATCAGTGGCGGATTATCTTGGGGGGCAGGTGGGGGCAATTGCCCCCCTGGATTTTTACCCCATATTTTTACTTATTTATTTTTTTCAAATATTTTTTTCTTTCTTCAATTTATATGACACTTCTAAAAATTATAAATAATGGACCAAGTTTTCTTACATATATAAATGTTGATATTGCTTATAATAATATTATTTCAATTGAGTTCATAATGATTTTATATTTATGAAATAGATTATAAACATCACATACTCATTCAACAAAAAGATCAAATGAATTTTTATAAATCATTTAATATTGATAACATATGTTAACCTATATATTTAAATGAGCAAAAGAAAATTATTTTGAGATGTCAATATAAATATTTTATTATTGATGTCATTAGTCATTCATGTTTGAAATACTATCAACCATCTCCAAACTAAGTGCAACTTTGACAATATTAGAAAAATAATGCATATTATTTGATTGATCTATTTATATGTCGTATCTTAACTATTATTGTTTAGCTACTATAAAAAAGATCATTTTCAGCGAAGACACATAAATAAAATTATATAGTAAGATAGAAGATGAAATTCTTATACACAATATGATGATTTATATTGAAAAGGAAAAGCTGAAACTTTTACCACTAATTCAATCATTGATAAGTTTAAGTTTTTAAAAGACCAAAGAATAACACGAAGATATATTTTTTATATTTTTATTATTTAATTAATCTAACTTATAAAGTGTAATTAAATAGTGTTGTTAACTTATAAAGTGTAATTAAATAGTATTGCCCTTCCTGAACTTTATATCAAGATCCATCACTGGTCAAAATGATATAAAGATCATATGCTATCTCATTTGTGAAAAATTATATCTTTGACAAGTTTATATGTATTTAGACACTAGCTTTTCTAGTGTTTAACCTCCACAAACAACTCAAAATTGTTGTGAAGAGGGGAACCTATAAATTTCCAAGTTCACCCTCATCATACAATAAGCAATTAGTATTATATATTTGTAAATAATGATTCATGTTGACTCTTAATAATATGCTATCAACTTCTTCAATTATATATATGTTACATGTTTAACCATTTATTTATCACCTTTAATTTATCTAATTATATATTCTCTTATGATTAAAGAAACCAATGTGTTAGTAATTGAAATATCAAAGAAATAAAATTTGAAAAAAAACAATTAGTATAAAAATTCAAAAGAAACAATTAGATTGCGAGCTTTAGTCTAGTGAGGGCACTAGAAACAACAAGTAAGTTTTCTATTTTTATTTTCGATATTTTTTATATTGTTGGTTTAAATATTTCAATCATTCATTTTCTTAAGTATATATTTTATTTGCGAAGAAACATATTGTTGTCGACACTTTTTATGATCTCCTCACCTTATTTGTAGCTTTCAATTAATTGTTCTAACTTTTGTTTCTCAAATAGAACCCAAGAATATTTATGAGACGCTCATGCTCATGTGCTACATCTTAGCTATGAAAGAAGAGCTAAACCAATTTACTCGAAATGATATATGGGACTTGCTCCGGAAACCTAAAGATCGTCTGATAATTAGAAAAATATGGGTCTTTAGAAACAAATTAAGTTTAAATTAACATTGCATAATTGATATCTAACTACACGATAAATGCACAATAATTGCATGATAATTGGTTGTCTGGGCTTACAGAAGCTTAGGAAATATGGAGTTACGATAATTGATATTTAACATCATCAATCTACAACAAGTGAATATCACTAAAGCAATCTCATCCCGAACGGTTATTGTGCAGTTAAACAACTTGCTTTATCAAAGACTGCATGATAAGCAATTGAGTAGAAGATCCTAAGAGGTTTGTGATTCATAGACTATGGCCTACAACACCATAATTAATGATATGTATCAAACCTCAGACCAATCCTTTCCTAAGAAGTCCAAGATACAAACGTTGTGTCCAAAAACCTTACTAATGGAACTTCCTATTAACAGGTGCAAAGTGCTTTATGATGATAATTATGCACGCATGTGCATATTTATTCAAAACCAACAATGTGTTAAAGAAGATTGTAAGCTTCAACTCTAGTGAAGGCACTAACAATAATAAGTAAGTTTCCTATTTTTATTTTGAATATTTTTTATGTTGTTTGTTTAAATATTTCAAATTATTAATTTTCATAAATATATATTTCATTTGTAGAGAAACCTGTTGTTGTTGACAGTTCTGATGATCTCCCTACCTTTTTTGCGGCTTTCAAGGAGACTCTTGGAGGTGGCTAAAATGATATAAAGATCAAATGTTATCTTATTTGTGGGAAATTATATCTTTCACAACTTTATGTGTATTTGGACACTGGCTTTTCTTGTGTTCAACCTCTACAAACAACTCAAATTTGTTGTAAAGACAGGAGTGCTATAACATTCCCAAGTCCACAATGAAGCATGCAATAATCAATTAGTATTATAATAATTGTAAAAATTGATTCATGTTGACGCTGAACATTATCTTATCATCTTTTTGAATGATACATAAGTTACACGTTTAACCATCTATTTATCGCCTTTAATTTATCTTTATATATTCTGTTATGGTGAAAGAAACGAATGAGTTAGTAATTGAAATATAAGAGAAATAAAATTTAAAAAACAAATTAGTATCAAAATTCAAAAAAAAAAACAATTAGATTGAAGATTCATTCTAGTGAGAGCACGGACAACAACAAATAAGTTTTCTATTTTATTTTCGATATTCTTTATATTGTTTGTTTAAATATTTCAATTCATTAATTTTCTTAAGTTTATATTTCTTTTGCGAAGAAACATGTTGTTGTTGGCCGTTCTTTTGATCTCCGTACCCTATATGCAACTTTCAATTAATTATTTTAGCTTTTGTTTCTCAAATAGAACGCAATAATATTTACGAGACGCTCGTGTACGAGTGTTGGATCTTAGCAATGCAAGAAGAAATAAACCAATTTATTCGAAATGAATTACGTGACTTCGTCCCTAAGCTTGAAGATCGCTTGACAATTAGAAAAACATGGGTCTTTAGAAACAAATTAATTTGAAATTAGCATTGCATAATAGATATCTAACTGCACGATAACGATGCAATAACTACACGATAATTGATTATGTGGAGTTACAGAAGCTTAGGAAATATGGAGTTACGATAATTGATATTTAACACCATCAACATACAACAAGTGAATATCACTAAAGCAATCTCATCCAAATCCGGTTATTGTGCAGTTAAACAACTTGCTTTACCAAATACCGCATGATAAGCAATTCAGTCAAAGATCCTAAGAATTTTGTGATTCATGAACTATGGCCTTACAACACAAAAGTTAAAGATCTGAAGCAAACCATCGACCAATCCTTTCCTAAGAAGACCGAGCTGCAAATGTTATGTCCAAAAACCTGACTAATGGTTCTTCCTAATAACTGACCCATCATGCTTTATGATGATAATTATGCTTTGTGGTTAGGAGAGTGGAACTCTCATGGGAAATATTCACTGTATAAAGCTTGTGAGTATTTATTCAAAACCAACAATGTGTTCAGAAGATTGTAACACTACAAGAAATTTGTCATATATATATATATGGGCGTTTATAGTGATAGAGAATAAAATCGTAGGTAAATACATAATATACCTATGGATATAGAATAAAATATAGGTATATATATAATATATCTACAAATGTCTAGGTTGATAACTGTATGTATTAGTGACATAATATATTCCATAGGTATAAATGTCTTATACCTATACAAAATATTTTCTTTTCACTGCATGCTTTAATAATGACTTCAAAGTTGTAGGCATAGCATCGTTTTAGTGATAGCCACTAAGACTATGTAGGAATAGGAAAAATATACGTGAAGATTCATACTAGATGGCAGGTATATGTTTCATATACTAAAAATAAATTAGTTCCCAATCCAAACCTTGCTCTCCTCTTAGTCACCCTGATTTTCTAGTTTCCAAAATCTTCTATTCTCACTCAGCTCACTTCAACCTCTTATTTCTCAACCCCCTCCCTCTTTTATTCTATATTCTTAACATACTTTTGCTTAATTCATATAAATGTTTTTTGGGTGTTAGGGTATCAATTGGTTGCAAAATGGAAGAAACACCTCTCTTCTATTTATCATTCAGGTCATCTCCTCCCACATTTTTTACTTTATTGTATAAAATGAAACATGAGAATGATTGATGATACATTTATGCGCTCTGAATAAATAAATAACTTCAAAAAATAATGTCAAAGAAAATAAATGAGTTGTTGATACTTGATAGTAGATGTTTGGTCTCATCATAGTTTACAAATAAGATTTGATATGGTTTTACTTCATGTTTCCCACCAGTACTTCACTTCATATTCATAACTTCTTCATTATTGTCTCTTCTTTATTTATCTCCATTTTCATCTACTACTGTCATATATTATTTTTAGATCTAAGAGTCCCTAAAGATAGATACTAAATCATATTTGCAAATTAGATTCCTTCTCACTCACCTTTCTACTTCTGCTTTCTCTTTCCTCCTTAAAAATGAAGAGCAGTTGAGGATGGAATAACTTATTTACTGGAAATAGACATTAGGAAGTATGGTTTTGGGGAAGGTTGAGTCAACACTAAGGGAAGATACATAAAATGTCAGTTATTTTTGTATCTGGTTGCAAGCCCAAACAAAAGTGGAGGTGACGTAGTTACATTTTCACATTATTTTATATTTTCATTTTAAGTTGTTACTTGTTATTTAACTTTGTAGATGACATACAACTAGATGATGTATACTTACATGATTTACCTTAATTACCTTACTTGTATATGGTATTTGCAGAATAGGTACTGAGCATCAAAAGTGTGGCTTTCAGTTTGAAACTTCACATTCTACTAATTACAAATAAATAACGGCTTTGCTTAATGGCATTGCTGTGAGGTTTGATTGGGATAAAATCATGCAAGGTGACAACATCATAGGACTCAAAAAGGTAACTTTAATACCTGCGGAGCATGTTTGGTTTCACTTTATAGCCAAAAGCTACAAGTAGTAGCATTGAGCTAATATGATTTTGAACCTTTCAATCTTTGGTTGATATTTTTTTCTTATGAAATTTATCATTGTATGATGAGTTTTGATTTGGAGTTATTGTTGGTAGAATTAGTATATGAATGGTATTTGCTACTCAAAAGGGGATGCATGACATTGATAAACTCTTGCTCTAGGGAAAGTAAAGAATATCATGAGAGCCGGGTGGTGCCTTTGAGTTTGTAAATGCAGAAGTTATTTGTTGAAACATGGCACATGCAATGTGTTACTGGTTACCACACCATGGTCTTCAGCCAACATCATCATTTTTTAAGGCTGTTCTGGCTAAGTGTCTGATAACAACATCACATTGCTCATAAAAAAAACATCACATTTTTTACACACCTAAGGTAATATTTATCATGTTGGATATATTGTTGTACATCTTTAGATATATAGTTAGGGTGATGTATGTGACTTTGGCTAAAAAAGAAGAATTTTCGGCAATCCCTTTGGTCACGAAGAGGTGCCTATTGTGCCTCTATTTCGTTAAGCTAATTCCAAATTGGACATAGATAAGATGATGGATATATATATATTAGCTAGGGGTGAGCAAGACCCGACCCTACCTGCTCACTTGGCATGACCCGATCATGATCGAGTCCAAATAGGGTCGGGTCTGATCGGCTCTAGGGTCGAGTTCGGGTTCAAAAAATAGACCTAGTCAATATTTAGGGCTGACTAGAGACCAAGCATGACTCGGCTCGTCCCGTCCCATGATCACTCGCTCACCATGTTTGTATGTGTTTCTACTCGCATGTGTATAGAGTAATGATATCCTTTTGGTCGAAAATATCATTTATTATTTAATTTTTGTATAATATATGCATGATTAATAATATATACATATTATATATAACATTTTATATATCAAACTACATAGTCATAATAATAAATAATATTGAGAAATCTTTATCTAAAATGAGTATGTATTATATTTAATCGGGTCGAGTTTAAAGGCTGACTCAATCGTCATTCAGGATCGGGTTAGCTTCGAGTCTAGGGTCGGGGTCGGGTTCAAAAAAGTGGCGCGACCAATATTTAGGGTTGGATAAGGACAAGCCTTAACCCGTTCCAACCAGGCCCATACTCACCCCTAATATTAGCTAACCTTATTATTCTCCAAAATATGAATTCTATAACTATTTTTATTAATACATTTATTTTATTTTATCCATCTATTGATGTTTTTCTTATTCTTTGCGGGTGAAGGTTAGACAAACAATTTCTTTTTGATGTAACAAACTGGGAAATGGATCGTTTTGATTTTTTTTTGGAAAACCCAGTTTGTATATATTTAGATGGACATGATCCAAATTGTGTACTTCATTGGATTGTATGACTTTTTTTTTAATTTTATATATAACGATGTGTTTAGATATTTATTTTTCCATTATATATTCATATTATAATTAGTCACTAAAATAGGTCGAAATAGAAATGTGGATATAGATAGTTAGATACGGTTCTTTTAATATCAGCAATGCTTATACCAAAGGAATAAAACCATAAGAAAAGAAAATCATATCCATCTATAACGATGGACATATATCAAAGGTATAAGTTTTAGCCTTATACCTATAATAATGACTAACATTATTAAAACCTATAGCGACATGAAATATCCGTAGGTATAAACACATGTAGTTACGGACAAAATTCGAAGGTAGGTTAATGCTTTATACTTATTTTCTGGACAACCATCACTAAAACATATAGTGACAGTGAAAATCCGTAAGTGTAATGACTTAAATACGACAGGCAGAAACGTCCATAAGTAAAAGTTTTTTGTGCTATATCTATAGTTTTGTATCTTTTACCAACGATTTTTCTCTGTAAGTATATGACAAATTTCTTATAATGGAAACTTCAACTCTAGTGAGAGCATTGGCAGCAAGTAATTTTTCTATTTTTATTTTGAATATTTTTTATATTGTTTGTTTAAATATTTGAAATTATTAATTTTCTTAAGTATATATTTCATTTGCAGAGAAACCTGTTATTGGCAATTCTTGTGATCACCCCCACCTTGTCTGTGGCTTTCAATGAGATGCTTGAAGGTGACTATAATGATATAAAGATCCAACGATATCTAATTGGTAGGAAATTGTACTTTTGGGAACTTTATGTGTATTTTAAGGATCTAGATTTATAGTATTGGAGAGATACTAGTTCAATCTGAATAAGATTTGATAACTTATCATGATTAGCGCAAAAACTGCAGTGGTCAACAATGCAACGGATCACCCTAAAAAGTGCAGAGGACAAGGTCGAACGTTACTACACTTGAACGCAATTGTAATAACACTTTAAAATTTTGTATTCTTATCAAGATAAAAATGCAGAGGACAAGGTTGCTAACTTAAATACTCAACCGTTTTGGCTGTCTCTAGCTTCTCTGTCAAAGAGCGGTACAATGTACAATTTAGTGGGTGTATGGACTCTTATCTCAAAGTTTATAAGATTTGATTTTGTATTCTCCCCAGTCCCATCCTTTCTTGTTTTGCAACTGTATCATTCATAAAAGAACAATAATCCTCTCCATCACTTGGATAGGAAATTTTTTATTTTTTATTTTGTTTTCAATGACAAAAGTATTGTTTAATTATAATTACAAAGATAAATGTTTGATAACAATTACTTCTCAAAAAAGTAATCTCCAAATATTGTCAACACATTTCAAGGTTTGGTTTCTACTTTTCTTTAAAACTTAGATGTATAAGTGACTTGAAGATTAATTAGGAAGGTTACTAGTCCACTCTTTAGTTATTATTTCATAAAAGAAATAACAGTGATTAGTTAGGAAATAGAGAACTCCAACAAAAAAAACCAAACTTATTTTTTAAACCTCAAGTAGAGTTTGAATACTATTGCTCAACTTCAAATCAAGGGAAGTTTGCCAAAGAACATGGAATTTTTATTGAAAAACACAAATCCATGAAATCGTCATCAAATAGTGCAATCAAATTGCTACATGATTTAATCTCTCTTTGTGATGTAATGTTGAAATGGGTATATGAAAAATAGATATAAAGTATGCATGAAATCTCTCAATTCAATAAGATTGAATCATTATTATTAACAAAATTTCTAGCTTTTGTACTCTCCAACTTCCTTAGGAAATCCAGCAATATTTATTCACATTATCATGACATAAATATGAGTGATGCACATTTAGTCTCTTTTACAATAATGAAATCAGGAATCTTTTTTCTAACATCAAGACTCATGTTGTTACTACATAACATAAAAGGAAGTAAAAGATATCAGTAATTCAAAACTTGAAAGAAGTTGAAATAACTAGCAACATCTTAAGAAGAAAAAAAGATGAATATTTTCTCCAATCATCTTATTTTGGCGAGGCATTTGAAGGCATCAACAAAGGTAGCTCTAATTGAAAGGGACTCATATTACATTTGTCATAACCATCAATTTGCTCAAATTTGTTTGTCCTCAAGTTGGCAACAAAAGCACCATGATTATAAGAACATAGGTAGACAATGTCTCCATCATCAGGATGGAAACCTCCGATTCGCTTATGGTAATCAGCGCAAAACTTCGCGGGGAGATACAATGAGAGATCTGTCTTGTGGATCAAATGCCAATTTCCATCACCCTGAAGCTCCCAGACCATTACATATTTAAGCCCGATTTCGCCGATTCGCAAACTCCTACAGGATGATCCTAAGAATCCAAAACTCATTATATTCATATCATCAGCATCCTCAGGGTAAGAAAGAGTGTAACTCTCATTGCTATAGGGATCAAACACAAAAATACTCTCTCTACCCATGAAATATAACCATCCATTGTATTCAAAACTAAGAAGCCAATGAGGAGCAAAAGCAAAACCATTTGGTAAACTCACATTATGTTGTTCCCATTCCTTTGTCTCAGATGAGAAAACCTCAACTCTGAATTGTGATAGTTTTACAATAAAGGATTGAATTATCACCACTCTGTAGCTACAATTACCGATGAAGCTTCCTCTTCTTTTTTCTTTATAACAAACAAAACCAACAGCATATATACATTCTGGATATGTTATTAAAGGCGGTGGTATTTGAATGCTTTCCTTTGAAACTGGGTTATATACATAATACCCATAACCACATGTATATCTATGATTACAACCCAAAATGAGACCATTAGAACTACCACAAACACTACCTCTTAGAATCATCATAGTTGAAGATATATTAAAGGTTTGTTGTGTTTGGACATTGGTTCTTGTAATCAAAGAAGAGGGTGTGTTTTGTGTAGAAAGAGATTGAAGATGATGAGGGAAAGTGAGTATGATTTCATGGGATGAAAAGAACATGAAGAAAGTCTTGTAAAGAGAATATTGGTGAGAAATGATTAGATAAGTGAAGGAAGAACCTGAAATCAAATCACACCATCTTTTTGTGACACACTTGCATCTACAAACATATTTTGAAGGCATTCTAATCAAGATTTCTTGCAAGAGATCATCAGATAAATGGGTTATGTTGGTGAGTGAAGATTTCATAGATGATGATATCTCAGCCATAGACACAAGACAATGAAACATAGAATATAGTACTAATTCAAATGTCTAGGACACAAGACAATGAAACAAACAATATGGTACTAATTCAAATTTGTCTCCACATAAAACGCATCACTACTAGTACTGGAGGATGGTAAAGTTAGAAGAAAGAGGACAACCAATATATGTACTTGGTTGGTTGGCTTTTTCTTAACCTTCTTGGTACAATTAATAAGGTTCAAATTTCTATGTCACCCTTTTAAATAAATGCTATAATAGGGGTCGACTACATAGATCGAAAGACATCATAATATTTTTATTATAAATTATGTTTATTGATAAAATATTATTTTTGTATCATTTTTCTTATGGATTTTGTATCTAATCTACTTACGGGCTGGTTTCCTTCATATATGTTGGAATCATGTAAGGTGTGATTCTACTCTCTATTAATGAGAATTATAAATAATATAAATGAATTAGATTAATTAAATCAATAAATTAATGATATTTATAGAGATAAAAATGAGCAAAAGAGAGGGAAAGTACTATAACGACAAATTGTGAATGGAAAGCTAATAAAATTTATTTAATTTTTTATACATGAATATTTTCAATCATATTGCCTTGTTCATTCCTTAATGATTTTCTATATAAAAGAATGTAATTACTAAAAATTATGATCCTATACAAAGTTATTCTCTCAAATTTTCTAAGGATTTGATTTTTAAGAGTTCGTTTGTGAGTTGAGTTTTCGAGAAAAAATGAAGGAAAAAAGAATGCTTCAGAATCACTTATAAGTGTATTTTATACTCTAAAGTCTTCCATTTTAATTATTTCTCTTCAAAAACTTAAGTCACAAATGGATTTAAAGTGTTTTTTTTATTATGCAACAGTTACTCCGTTTGCAAGAGTTTCTGCCAAAATTAAGCTTACCTCTTAACAATCAACATAGTCACATCATTGTATTTTGTTAATTTTTGGACAAAAACGTGATGATCAAACTAATGATGCAATAATCAAAAAATGAAGGAAGTAATTTCAGATGTTTCATTTTTTCCTTTTTCTACAACACTATAGAAAATAGTATATTTTATAAAAATTGTAGCAGGTGTATGAATAATAAACTCTAATACATACATAATCACAAGATATGTGAACACCAGGTTTTTTCTACAGAATTTATCTAAAATTATTAATTCATAAATAAGAAAAATTGTAAATTAGTGCCGCTCTATTTCAAAATGCTACAAAAATAGCCATAACCAATCATTATGTTATAGAAGACTAAATATTTAATGTCTCAAAATGTTTAAAAAATATATTATGCTTTTCTCTCTCCATTAAATCCATCATTAATGTTCTCTCTGAAAATAAAATCCTTCCATAATGAATTTATTAATATGAATTATATTAAAGTAAATAAATTAAACACACAATTAAACGAGTCATAAATATTCAGTTTCTTGAAATTATACACTCATATTTTCCATACTCCTTGATATCAATTCTCTTTATGAAGAAAGATATTTTATTTCCTTTATGACCATTGCTCACATTATGATATTTTATAGCCTATTTTGCCTTTATGATATATACATATTTATTTGCTGCATGAAAAGTTTAAAGGTGTAAATGCTTTAGATATTTTCCCAAAGAGTAAATTATTCTATAACTCTGAGTTTTAGTGAAATTATACAAACCATCCAGACATTTTTGAAACCTACACAAACCACCCATAATTATATATACATTATACTAACTACCCATGTAAGATAGATAATTGTAATTTCTTAAATAAAAAATGATGATGAGTGTAATTAAGTCAAACAAAATACGGTATATTGTGAAAGTAAATCCAAATATTATAAGATTCAATATTTATTCTTTATTTTGGTTAGTTACAATATAGTATGATAGTAATTTAAACACCTCCTTAGAATTATTAATGCAGTTTGTAACAAATAAAAAATAATGAATATAGATCAAGTTTATACTATTTGGACTTGTCTCCACAATATATCATATTTTGTTTGACTTAATTGCACTCGTCATTATTTTTGTTTAAGAAATTACACTTATATCTCTTACAAGGGTAGTCAGTGTAATGTATATATATAACTAGGGGTGATTTGTGTATGTTTTAAAAAGGTTTGGGTGATTTATGTAAATGCTTTAGATTTTTCACAAATGAAGTTTGAAGGCAAATCAGTGTTATGAGAACCGGACGGTCTGACCGCTAACCAGACTTGAAAACAGTTTTGATTTGCAGTCTTAACCGAATGAGAGTTGAACCACTTTGAACTTGAGAAATTCCAGTCTGACCGTATTAAACTCAGTTTAACCACATTAACCCGAGAAATAAACCAAACGGTTTAATTAAAAAATTAAAAAAAAACCGAACACCACTCAAAAAGTCAAAATTGTAAGATCTATAATGATAATATGTATTTTGGAAGATATAAAGATTTTGGAATAGTTTCTAACTTCTTGGTACACATATGTTATATGTAGGATAGTAGGATATTCTCTTTGTCAGTGTGCACAATGAATCTCACTTGTATTAGCATGATAAAACATGCAGATTTTTACTAGCATCATGAGTTAGACATTTGAGGTAATGATCTCTCATTTATAGTCTAACACTTAGGTTTCATTTATTTAATATTGAGTGAAGTATGAAGATGTTTTAGAAGTCTAGAACCTCTTAAGGAGTACACTATAAAGATACTCTAATACTTTGCTATAGTATTATGGCTTTTAGACGTTTCCTTAAACCTTATAAAATTACCATATTTAGGATATGAGAACCAAACCAAAATTTTTATTCCCTCGTCAATTATATTTCTCATCATAAAAATTGAGACTTATGTCCCTTAAATAAAGTAGTGGCCATCATTCAAATTTGAGTGGTACATATTTCACTTTGATATCCATATGCCATAAAGTCAACTCACAAAAGAAATTGCTTTTGTAGGACCCATCAACCTAAGTGTAATTTTCGCTATAGTAAGAACTTGAGGCAATTCATATTTGACCTACCTTAATCGGAATTTTATGATGTGTATCTCCCCTTTCTTCCATCTCATGTTCGTAGGGAAACCACCCAAAATATGATCCATTATTCTAAGGGGTATACTTATTGCATCATTATACACCATATTAATGCACAAGTAAATTTCATTCATTCATTTATTCATTCATACTTACATTCATTCAAAAGGAAAAAACACATCACTTCCTTCAATTATTCATGTTTCATTTAAACGGAAACAAATACATCATTCAAACACTCATCCACTTATTCAATCATTCATTCATATATGCATTCAAAAAATGCATCATTCAAATATCCACACACTTATTCTTTGAGTCGTGCATAAATGGATTCAAAAAGTAAAAATATATCATTCATCCATTCATCTACTAATTCATATATATGTGTATTCATAAAAAAAAACATTTAAACATCACATATCTCACATTCTAATATGTTATCTCATCACATCATTTCATCTATTACCGTAAATCTCATTATGCATTATATTAAAGAAATCAAAATAAAAAATTTCATATATTATCAAAAATTTCAAACATAATATTTACTAGCATGTCGACCAACATTCTTATTTTTCTCATATGATGTGTATACATAAAATTTCTATAAATATGTCATTGAAAGTTTTTTCATGTGGGTCAAAGTTGTTCTTCTTGAAGTGATGAAGAGAAAAAAGAAGTAGAAGAATATGTGAAATAATAGTGATGCATTGTTAGAAAATAATAAAAGAACATGTGAAAGTTTCTTGTAGTTATTAATGAGATGTTACAAAATGATAAAATTGGAATATGGAAATTATGACATAGTTGTTACTAAATGGAATTGAATGAAATTATATATGTTCAATTACCTGAATATCCATTAAATTTATTTTACATTTATATAGTAGTAAGGACACAATAGGGATATAGAAATTACACCTATTGAATTACCTAAATACCCTTTAAACATGTTTTCCCTTTATATAGTAGTATAGATAATTATCTCCATGCATTCTAAATAACATGCATCATAAATTGTATTTTTAAAGTAGTTTCATGCATTGAAAATGTATACATTCCTTAACTATATACCATGCACTTCCCTACATCATATGCCTAAACAATTACATTCCTATTATCATTCATGCTTTCTCTAAGATAAATGTCATGCACTCAACTTAGCATTTCACTAATAATTTAAATTATAAGTTCATTTAAATCCAATTAACATGGACAAAAAAGCGGTCTACTTCATGCTCCTCGTGCATAAATATGATTCATGAAAGTGCAAAGTGTCAAGGATAGCACTAGCATGTCTTTGCCTATGATTTGATGAAGACAAGGTTCTATCAAAGCTTGAAGATGGCTCAACAATCAACATGTTTTATGCTCATTTTGTCATATCTAGACTATGACGTAATTTGAGTTTATAATCTAAGTAGTCTGGGATGTGTGCAGTAGTAAGTGAGTATAGGTCAGGTGAACCTATGTGCTAGTCTCTTAAGCCATCTTAATTATCATATCATATTCATGAAACATATCATCTAGTTAATTGTATGTTCATGCATATATCGTATATGTTATATGTGCATATTAGGCATAATATACTTAGTAGAACATGTATATATATTGTGTATAACATATGAGAAGTTTACCTTTTGAAACATATGCATTAATGTTCCAGTTAATCGATTAACGTGGTAACTTAATCGATTAACACAACTGCGTTTCTATTAAATGTGTGTTTTCTGTTTGAACTGTATTTTGTGTCATTCTGTTGCTTCGTTAATCGATTAACGAGGAGTCTTAATCGATTAACTAGTCTGTTATTTGTTATAACTAAAATCTGTTTTAACCGTTTAACTGTTTAAACTGTTTTGCAATGAATGTAACCGCATATTCTCTATGTTATAAATAAGAGGCCACGTTCAGAGAATCACAACATTGCATTCTATTGTATAGGGCAGTTTAGAGAGCATTTTGCATACTTGTTTTACTGTATTTTTTGCAAGAGAGATTGCATGCGTGAGAAGAGAAAAATTATGTTGTTTTGATTGTTATCATAAGCTTACTGTTTTTGCATAATTCTGCATTCATTCTTATCTTGCTCACATGTTCATGCATTAGATATTGTTAGAGAGAAATTATCAGTATACTATATTTAATTAACTCATTTGAATCTTGATGGCTTAAGTGGTTAGTAAAAGGGTTAATCTTTGAGTCTTTTTCATATTTTATTCCAAGCATTATTGTGCTTAAGTATACCTTGTTGTTTAAC
>NC_032010.1:9250843-9252818 GCF_001865875.1 Lupinus angustifolius | reverse complement strand
CTTTATCTTCTTTAAGTTTCTTGCTGTTATAAATTGAATCTGTAATTGAAATTCTGGATATTTGTTTACTGCCATATGTTTAATAATTGTGCATAAAAATATTTGTATTATATCTGTTCAATTCTGTTTTAATTACTATGCAAATTGCATGTGTGATCATTTTGTTATGTGCAATAGTTAATCGATTAAACCTTGTTGTTAATCGATTAACTGGGTTGTTTCCAGCAGTTGGGTTTTGGTTAAAGAAGCGGCAATTGATAACCGCTACACCTATTCAACCCCTCCTTCTAGGTGTTCCTAGGCCACTAATACCTAACAAGTGGTATCAGAGCTAGTACGACGTGCTAGCTCAACCACATCCTCGTGATCCGAAGGGAATTAAAATGGGTTCCACCAACCCCTTTGGCAATGATGGCGCATCCATTAACCGACCTCCCGTATTCAGTAGCGAGGGTTATGCCTACTGGAAAGTCTGAATGAAAATATTCATTGAGGCTATTAATTCAGATATTGAGGAATCCGTAATTAGTGGTCCCTTCGTCCCACTTCACTTAGTGGATGGCGAACCGAAAGAAAAGCCAAAAAGCTTATGGACCAATGAGGAGCGCAAGAAAGTCCAGTTTGACCTTCGCACCAAAAATATCATTACCTCGGCCCTATCCTATGATGAATTCTTTCGGGTGACTCAATGTTAGAGTGCCAAGGAAATGTGGGACACTTTACAAGTGACTCACGAAGGCACTAGCGAGGTCAAGCGCGCCCGGCTAAACACACTAACTCACGGATACGAATTATTTTGTATGCTACCAAGTGAATCGATCGGCGATATGCAAAAGCGATTCACTCACATTGTTAACCATCTTATTGCTTTAGATAAGATGTTCACCAAAGGAGAGCTCACTAATAAAGTCTTACGTTGTCTTGACAGGAGATGGCAACCTAAAATAATGGCAATCATGGAGTCCAAGGATCTAGACTCCATGCCTTTGGCAACACTTTTTGGAAAGCTTCAGGAGTATGAGATGGAGCTTGGGCGCCTGACCATGCATGAGGAGTCCGATCGTAAAAATAAGGGAATATCTCTCAAAGTTTCAACATCACAACCCATTGAAGAGATAGATAATGATGACTCTGATTCAGACATTGATGAGAAAATGCTAAATCTCCTTGTACGAAAGGAGGACATAGACGATTCTAAAGGAAAGAAGCGCATGAATCAACAAAGAAAGGCAAGACAAAGGAGCGCTTCACTTGCCATGAATGTGGTAAGCCAGGACACATGAAGTATAAGTTCCCCACTTACCTAAAAAGAGTTGATTCAGAGAAGAGCACTCCCCAGGACTTCAAGTCAAAGAAAGCATACATCATCTAGGATGTACCGGGGGAAGAAACAACATCAAGCACCTTAGATAGAGAGGAGACCGCGAAGCTGTGCTTAATGGCGATAACGGATGAGGCTTGTGGATCAGGTAGCAAGGATACTTCAGATGAGGTATACTCTGACACATCATCCCCTTCTTCTGATTCTCCCTCATATGAAATATTATATAGTGCTTATGTTGAGATGCATGAAGAACTTAAAAAATTAGCAAAATTAAGTAACGAGAGAAAAAGAATAATTTTGCTAAACCAAAAAAATAATAATTCAACTGCAGAAAGAATTAGATGAATTAAAACTGGAAAGAGAAATATTAGATCTAATTTTTTCTCGTGCTTCATGCGATTGCTCGAAAAATAACTTATGTCAAAATACTACTTGTGAGTCTTGCGAAGACTTGAAAAACGAAAATTTTAAACTGAATGAAAAAATCGCAAAACTCACAAATAGTAAAAACCAATTAGACACTTTGCTTAGCAAAACAAGGAACGTTGGTGACCATACTGGATTAGGGTATGTTCCCCATCCCATAAAATAGACCATATAGGAGACCTCTAACACGCTAATATAAAAATTCAAATAAGAAAAATAGAGTCC
>NC_032010.1:9250488-9250743 GCF_001865875.1 Lupinus angustifolius | reverse complement strand
ACTCCCTAGTCACTAACAAGAAAGGACCCAACATAATTTGGGTACCTGAGTCTAGCAGGTGATCTATATTGCAGGTATGTCTTCGAACACACGGAAAAAATTGATATCTTCAAAGCGGTTATTCGAGATATATGATTGGGGACAAGTCGAAATTCCTAGACTTGTCGTTGAAAGAAAAGGGATTCGTCACCTATGGAGACAACAACAAAGGAAGAATCTTGGGCACCGGGAAGATTGGTAACTCAACCCACACAA
>NC_032010.1:9248892-9250388 GCF_001865875.1 Lupinus angustifolius | reverse complement strand
TGGAGGATGTCACTTTTTTTTTTTCAAAATGTCTAGTTTCAAAAGAAGATGACATCTGGCTTTGGCATAGACGCGTCGCTCACTACATGTGAAGCATTTTGAAAAATTATCGAAAAATGATTTAGTAATTGGTCTTCCAAAACTCGATTTTAAAACTCAAGATTATGTGTCAGAAATGTAAACAAGTCAGGAATTCATTTAATTAAAAAGAATGCGATATCCACTACTAGACCATTGGAGCCTCTTCATATGGACTTGTTTGGATCATCACAAATTATGAGTTTTGGTGGGAGCTATTACGCCTTAGTTATTGTCGATGATTTTTCTAGATTCACTTGGACTTGATTTTTAGCATCAAAGAGTGATTCTTATAAATCTTTTAAATGTCTAGCCAAGCAAATCCAAAACCAGTCTAACCTAAAGATTATTTACATTCGATCCGACCATGGCGGAGAATTCGAAAATCATAAATTTAATAAGTTCTGTAATAAACATGGTATTATGCATCAGTTCTCAGCTCCTCGTATCCCTCAACAAAATGGAGTTGTTGAGAGGGAAAATAGAGTTCTGGAGGAACTCGCGAGAACTATGCTAAATGAAAGCAAGGTCCCAAAGTATTTCTGGGTTGATGTAGTTCACACAACATGTTATGTAATAAATAGAATACTACTTAAACATACTTCTTCAAAAACACCTTATGAAATATTTAAAGGTCGAAAACCAAATATTGCTCATCTTCATGCTTTCGGGTGCAAATGTTTTATTTTGAATAAGCGAAAAAGAATTTTAGGAAAGTTTGACTCGAAAGCTGATGAGGGCATATTCTTAGGGTATTCGTTACATAGCAAGGCATTCCGTGTGTTTAATAAATATATCATGCAAGTTGAAGAGTCTATTCATGTCCATTTTGACGAATCTTCTCCAAAAGAGAAGAGAAAGGTCTTTTATGATGATATTTCAGGTACACTTGAAGAAGTGACATACCAGGACGTGGATGGAATCCAACAAGAAGCAGAGCAAACAGTAGAAGAGCAACATCATAAAATGCCTATCGCGTGAAAAACTAAAAAGGATCATCCACTCGATAAGGTGCTAGGTGATATATCTACGAGGGTGGTAACTCGTAGCTCTTTACAAAACTTTTGTAATGTTGTTGCATTTGTATCTCAATTAGAGGCAAAGACCATCGATGAAGCCATCGAGGATGTACACTGGGGTATAGCTATGCAAGAAGAGCTAAACCAGTTCGAGCGAAACAATGTGTGAGACTTGGTCCCCAAACCAAAAGATCATCCTGTTATTGGCACAAGATGGGTCTTCCGTAATAAGCTAGATGAATCTGGCTTAATCATAAGAAATAAGGAGGAGGGCATCGATTATGATGAGACCTACGCTCCTATAGCCAGACTTGAGGCCATTAGGATGCTCTTGTCATTTGCATCAATCATGAACTTTAAACTTTTTCAAATGGATGTTAAAAGTGCCTTTTTAAATGG
>NC_032010.1:9247221-9248792 GCF_001865875.1 Lupinus angustifolius | reverse complement strand
CGAACCATGTGTATAAACTCAAGAAGGCCCTCTATGGCCTAAAACAGGCTCCCAAAGCCTGGTACGATAGATTGAGTTTGTTCCTACTAGAAAAAGGGTTCGAAAGAGGTTTGGTCGACACCACTCTCTTCATCCGTAGATCAGATAATCATGTTTTACTCATACAAATATAAGTTGATGATATCATCTTTGGATCTACTAATGACATCCTTTGTAAGGAGTTTTCTGAGTTGATGCAGGGGAAGTTTGAAATGTCGATGATGGGTGAGCTGACCTTCTTTCTTGGACTTCAAATTAAACAGATGAAAAGTGACATCTTCATTCCTCAGTCAAAGTATTGCAAAGAATTATTGAAGAAATTCGATATGGAGCAATATAAGAACGCATCTACACCTATGGCATCTGCATGTTATCTGGACAAAGATGAAAAGGGAAAAAAATTGCCTGTCTGATCATTCTGTTTTGTGCAATAGTTAATCGATTAACTGGGATGTTTTCCAGCAGTTGGGTTTTGATTCAAGAAGTGGTGATTGTTAACCGCTACACCTATTCAACCCCCCCCCCCTTCTAGGTGTTCCTAGGCCATTGATACCTAACAATGGTATCCTAGGGATGCCTCCCTATACTTGGTAGGTTACTCCGATTCCAACTTTGTTGGTGTAAGTTGGATCATAAAAGCACTAGTGGGACTTGTCACCTATAAGGCAACTCCCTAGTTGCATGGCACAACAAAAATCAAGTATGCGTTGCTTTGTCCACCGCTGAAGCGGAATACATAGTCGCTAGCGTGTGTTGCGCTCAAATCCTTTGGATGAAGCAGCAACTTCCGGACTTTGGGCTCATATTAGAAAAGATCCCTATTAAGTGTGATAACACGAGTGCCATTAACCTCTCCAAGAATCCCGTCTTGCATTCTAGAACTAAGCATATTGAAATAAGGCATCATTTCTTGCGTGATCATGTTCAAAAAGGTGATTCTATATTGGAATTTGTTGAAACATCTAAACAATTAGCGGATATTTTCACCAAGCCCCTCTCACGAGATACTTTCTATGTTCTTCGAAGAGAACTAGGAATCCTTGATGAAAAATATCTTCATTAATTTTGTGTGTGATTATCTTGCATGATCTCTTTGAATGATTTGTAAATAATGATTGAATGCTTATGATTCCTTGTATAATCCATGATTCTTTGCTTAAAAGCTTTAAATATATGTGATATCTTAAAATCAATTAGCCAATTAAGTTTGAAATCCATGCATGCTTTTAAAACATCCAAAACGCTGTGACTGATGCATTTAATCGATTAAGTAAATCAATTAATCGATTAACGACATCAGTATATTAGAAATAGAAACGTTTTTGGACATTTCTCAAAACCCTATTCATCCCCTTTTCTCTCCAATCTCAGAGGAACAAGTCCAACATCATCCTAAGCTTCATCCTAGCCCTAAACAGAATCACCCCTCTACATTTCCACTCCATAAACCGTCTTCCTTATCTCCTACTTCCAAGAAATTCGTTTTCCCCAAATTAAAAACCTTACCCTAGGTTTCCCTCAACCTTCCTCTA
>NC_032010.1:9244999-9247121 GCF_001865875.1 Lupinus angustifolius | reverse complement strand
ACCCATACTACTCATTGATTCTTCAAGAAACTCGGTTGCAGAAATTTCAGGGAAGAAAACCTACGTATATTCAGATTGCGAATATGACTTGGCTAGCGGAACAGAACTTCGAGTTTCCGCATGGCTTACAAGCTCAAGGGGATGTCCCCTTCTTGGAATTGAAAGGTAATATTTACCCTGCTCTAGTTAGGGAGTATTATGTGAATTTTAGATATAAAGATGGGAAATATTGGTTGATGATAGCTAGAAAGTTGTTCGAAATTAATGAAGAAATATTTATGAATGTGGGTGGTTTAGCTTGTTCGGGTGCTAGTCTAAGTGATTGTGACTGGGCAAACAACAACTCATTTGACGCTGTTGAAATGTATAAGTCGTGTTTGCGTAGACCTCAACTCTATATGCATGGCGAATTGACCAAAGCTGTGTCACTGTCCGTAGAAAATAGACTCCTATACTACTTGATTGCCTACATATTGATTCACAGAAACACAAATAATGCACAACCTACCGTGAATGATTTGAGGTTTATGTTTGTTGTGAAGGAGAACATTATGATAAACTGGCCTGACAAGATGCTGAAGGTCATGTATAGCGTCTCCACCTCTCAATCAAGACTACTTCCTTATAGTATCTTCATATCCCGAGTTATTGACTATCTTCGTATTGATGTTTCAGATACTATAGTGATGGATTGCTCACACAAGGATCACTTGATTGGTGAGAGTTTAATTCATAAGATGGGCATCTACAAGTATGGAAACTTTGATCCTTCTGGTGAAGATGGTCAAGACATGAACCAATAGCCATTTACTGCAACTCAGGGGGAGCATTCAGAACATGCATCACAGGAACCTGCTTTTGGACAAGCTTATATGGATGCTATGGAACAACGTCTCAATAATAGGATGGACCTTCACTTTCAGTCTCTTAAGGATTCATATCATACGGATCTTGAGCATTTTGAGGAGCGTCAGAATGTATACATCGACAACCATTATCAATCCTTGTGGAACTATATTCAGACCACTACTGACTCTCAAACTAGAAGAATGTGTGTTGAGTTCAACAAGCTGGGTGTCTTCATCAAGGGTGGTTGTAGCTTGTCGATTCCTAACAACCAGAATCCTCTATCTCATCCTTAGATAGGAAACCTTAGAGCCTTAGTTTAGTCTTCCTAGCTAATGGACCTTGTTGATCCTTGTTTCCTCTTGAGATTTTATCTTTTGTATTGCATTGTTGTTATTATTTGGATTGTCATAACTCTATATCTACGGTTGAGCTACTGTTCTACAAGTTAACATTTTGTGTTAAAATGATTTCGAATTATTGCATTCATACTTGATTTTTAATTATATTGCATATAGCACTTTACTTGGTTTGAAATGGATCTTGATCATGAATGGTATATGTGATTATTTTGAAGGATTGTGCCTATTGCAAACTGCTCAAATATATCAAATGCTTAATCATTCCGCACTTGATTTGCTTATGTATAACCCAACTTTCCATTCAAACTGATCTGTGGCTATCTGCTGTCAATTTAATCGATTAACGCCTTCACTTAATAGATTAAATGATGTAAAACTATGAATTTGTTCAACCTTCTTACAGCTGGTTAATTAGATACCTACCCAAATTTAATTGATTAAATTACAGTCTATCATAACCATATTAACTCTCTTAACTTTTGACTAGAATTGAATACCTTTATTTTTTTGATAATGTCAAAAGGGGGAGAAAGGTTGCTTGTTGTGTTATACATTTTGTAGGTTGTTTTTATCAAGCTTCTGTACATACTTTTGCTTACCTACAAAGAAGCAATGCGCTTTAACTTTGTTCTTCGAAAAACAGCCTTTAACAATCATTCTGCAATATCATCATCAAGCTTATCCATCAACAATTGAAGAATTTTGATGAAGTGTTTGTCATCATAAAAAAGGCGGAGATTGAAAGTGCAAAGTGTCAAGGATAGCACTAGCATGTCTTTGCCTATGTTTTGATGAAGACAAGGTTCTATCAAAGCTTGAAGATGACTCAACAATCAACATGCCTTATGATCATTTGATCATATCTAGACTAGGACGTAATTTGAGTTTATAATCTAAGTAGTCTGGGATGTGTG
>NC_032010.1:9193636-9244899 GCF_001865875.1 Lupinus angustifolius | reverse complement strand
TATGAGACGTTTATCTTTTGAAACATATGCATAAATGTTCCAGTTAATCGATTAACATGGTAACTTAATCGATTAACGCAACTATTTTTTTTATTAAATGTGTGTTTTCTGTTTGAACTGTATTTTTTGTCATTTTGTTGCTTCGTTAATCGTTTAACGAAGAGTCTTAATCGGTTAACTAGTCTGTTATTTGTTATAATTGAAATATGTTTTAACTGTTTAAACTGTTTTGCAACGAATGTAACCATCTATTCTCTATGTTATAAATAAGAGGCAACATTCAGAGAACCACAACATTGCATTATATTGTTTAGGGCTATTTAGAGAGCATTTTGCATACTTGTTTTACTGTATTTTTTGCAAGAGAGATTGCATGCATGAGAAGATAGAAATTATGTTGTTTTGATTGTTATCATATGCTTACTGTTTTTGCATAATTCTGTATTCATTCTTATCTTGCTCACATGCTCATGCATTAGATATTGTTAGAGAGAAATTATCTGTATACTATATTTTATTAACTTATTTGAATCTTGATGGCTTAAGTGGTTAGTAAAAGGGTTAATCTTTGAGTCTTTTTCATGTTATATGTCAAGCATTATTGTGCTTAAGTATACCTTGTTGTTTAACGTGTTTTGGTGTATTCTGACTTTGTCTCTTGGTGTGAGATCACCATAGAGATTGAGGTACTCCACCAAGGCTAGAAGGTCTTGATTTGAGGACAAAAATCTTGGCTGGGGCTGTTTTGCGAGAAAGGTTTTCTCAGGCAAAGGGTAGAGTCAAACCAAGGATTTAGAGGTCCTAGATTTAAAGAAAGGAGCATCCTATGTGCTTGTAATAGAATTGGTGTTTGTATCCATATTTCAATATTGTGAAGAAAGAAAATCTCTTTGAACCAGAAGGGGATGCCTAGATGTAGTTTGCAGTGGACCGCAAACGAACCAAGATAAAAATCCTTTGTGCATTGTTCTTTCTCTCTTTATCTTCTTTAAGTTTCTTGCTGTTATAAATTGAATCTATAATTGAAATTCTGGATATTTGTTTACTTCCATATGCTTAATAATTGTGCGTAAAAATATCTGTATTATATATGTTCAATTGTGTTTTAATTACTGTGCAAATTGTATGTCTGATCATTATGTTATGTGCAATAGTTAATCGATTAAACCTTGTTGTTAATCGATTAACTGAGCTGTTTCCAGCAGTTGAGTTTTGGTTAAAGAAGCGGCGATTGATAACCGCTACACCTATACAACCCCCTTCTAGGTGTTCCTAGGCCACTGATACCTAACAATTCACTCTACATGCATTTTATGATCCCATTGCTAAAGATACTCATTAGTTAAAGAGTTGTTACAATCAGTAACATTAAATCTTAGTAAAATTCTGTGTTTACCGAAAATATTAAAGTTCCTTACTAGTTTGGGTTACTTTTCCATTTAAGAGGGGAAACTAAATCCAATAACTATTCCTCAAGTTGTTGATGACATTTTACAAAATCATTAGCATTCAAGATCAAAGTCCAACAAATGTATACATGTTGTTTTGTTATTCAAGTTTCAGATGACTCACAACTAATTAAATTGTTATTGGACACAATTGCACTAGATATGTTATTGGACACAATTGTCTATATAAATTCACTAATTTTTTTGTCCATCTGTAGGACACAAGGATAGTTGAGAGGGGAAGTATGTTGATCAAATGGTCAAGGAAGATGATGGATTTGAATGTGTAAGTTTACACCTCATTATTTTTCTACTTTACACTTCATAAACCAGAATATTCACTCATGGATATTTATATGTATTTCAGTTCTTTGGGTTGTCGGGGTGGGTCATTCTCTAGGGTGGTCATGTGTTTTTGGTCATTTGGCTTCTCGTGATGGGAGTTGGTATTCTCTATGCTCAGATGATAGGAGGGTGAGATGGGTTTCCTCTATATTAATCAATTGTTGGGCCTTAGATCAGAGATCTTCCATGGTGAGGTCTGAGTACTTGGCCAATTCCTGCCTGAAGATATCATCCTGCAGTCCTGTCACCAGGATATGTACCGCCACTTCTAGGCTCAAGGTGCGTACTTTCATGGCCTCCGTGTTAAACCTGTCTAGATAAGCCCAAAGAGGTTCATGTGGTTCCTACTGTATACCAGACAAAGTGTATGAAGAGCGGGGTTGTTCTTTGCTTGCTGTGAAGCAAATGTTGAATCCGTTAGCGAGAGTGGTCCACTGATCAATACTACTTGGTGCTAGCCATGCAAACCACTACAGGGTAGCGCATTTCAGAGTGAGAGGAAAGACTCGACACATGATAGGGTCAGTCGCCCCATGAAAAAGCCTAGAGGTCTCAAAGGCGTCTAAGTGGTCTTGTGGGTCAGTGGTCCCATCATATTGGTCGATGTTGATTGGGCGAGTTAGATGTTCAGGGAGTGGCGAGGACATGATTGCTTCAGTGAAGGAGTATCTTACTCGTGAGGAGCTATAGTTAGAGGGATGAGTTATTTGAGTGGTTTTTGTGTTTGGGGGTTATGAGCCTAGAAGCTTCGGCGGACTCTGCGGAGTGCTCATCGAAAACTAGGTGCGAGGGTCTGTTACTAGGTTCAGGTTTGGGTTGGTGAAGCTCGGCTAACAGCTAGGGTTGCTATTGGATGATCTGACCTTGAGTTTGGATGATTTGGAATGACAAGAAATGAATAATAATGATATATAAAAAGGTAGAAGCTTAAACCAAAATAAGATCCAAATAGAGATTCAGTTTTTTTTTATGAATCACATAATAACAAATGGTAGTTGAGTTTTATAGTATCTTTTCCAAATTATAATCATGTAACATCTTAAGCCAACCAATCATTCTTCACATATATCACTATATATATAAAGCACAATCAATACTAAGAACTATCTTCATTTCAATTCATTCCTTCTTTTTCTTTATCATCCTTTTCAATCATTCAGTTCACTATGGCTCCTACCATTAAACAAATGGCTCTCATTGTCTCCTTCTTTGGTTTTGTCTCTTTTGTACTTGGCGTTCTTACTGAAAATAAAAATGTCATTAATTACTTATCCTCTATCATATTGGATTTCAGCTCATACTTTATTTTTAATTTATAATCCTCATTCTTATCAATTCAATACAATTTATCTCATCCTCGACTATTGCACAACACTTCTAGGTTTGGGAGTATCGACTGACACACAATCGTATCCCAGAAGCAACAATTAAAAAGTTGTTTTTAAGATTAAATCTGTAAATTTTTGGATGACAAGACATCAATGTGATCATTATGTCTAGGGTCAGATTTCAATGTATTTGGAAATTGTCATACCTGATTAATCTAGTCTATATCGTTATGGCGACTATGCGAGATACCATAGTTGAATTTGTGGTTCTGGACCAAAATTTAAATCAACGGTTGATGGAAGTAGTGCATATAGTATATGAGATGAGCTAATAAATTCATAACAAGTACAAATTTATTGTGCCCATAATATAAATTGGTGATTGTTGAATAATAGTTTTAGTATGTTTTATTTTTTATGCTTGCTCATTCTATTACTTATATTCGTGTTTTGTTGCTAATATTTTTTCCCCTCATACACATGAAATATTTGTTGTTATTGTTGTTACAGCCTCCAGCTAGAACCCCAGTACCTAATGGGAATGGTGTCATATGCAAGTACCCAACTGATCCAACTCTTATATTGAGATATTTTTCTACAATGTTTCTTATTGGATCCACTGTGGTTGGTTATCTCTCTCTGTTCTACCCTTACAAAGGAAAATCAATATCACAAGGGGTTCTCTTTAAACACACTACTTATATGGTGTTCTTCAATGTTGCATTGTAAGTGCTCACACTTTTCCTTATCCTTATATAATTATCTTATAGTTGATTCTTGTTGTATTGTTTAAGATCAAAATATCTGGTTTTTATATTGCTTTTATATTTGTGATTCATCTATGTCTCATCTTAAAAATGGGTGGCTAGAGGCTCCTATTTAAGGAATGTCTCTAGGTTTAAACTCATGACCTAGAGGTCATAAGGAAATCAATCTTACCATGATATGGATCTATATTTGGTTAGAGAATTAAAAAAGTGTATATTGATGCCAATAGAATGTGCCTAAATTGTGGAACTAGTAGAATAGTAATAAATGATTGTTGGTGTTAGTAGTATACAAACACAAAAAGAATATAAACACATAATTAGACAAAGTTGACTCTTGGTACTAACTTATAATGCATGAGTCTACATATGAAAGGTTGCTGTCAATTAATGGTGTTATCAATTTTACTTTCTTATTTATATATATATATATATATATATATATTTTGTTCTAATTTTCATATGAATGAATTTTTCTTCTTTGAAATTTATTTTCTTAGATTTACTACCGGATAAGCCGCAACTATGCTTTTGTGGCCAACAATCACTGAGCAGATTCACTTGTCTCACAATGTGCATAGTGATATCAACTATGAATGTCCTACAGCTAAAATTGGTCTCCTTGGAGGTGGTGCCTTTCTATCACTTGATTCATCTCTATTTTGGTTGATAGCACTTATGTTAGCTGACAATGTTCGTGAGGATTTCTTTGATGGAGATGATGGTGATGAGGGTGAATTTGGTAAAGCTTTCTCAAATGCTTATGATGCAGATATAGAAGTGAAGGGAAGCTCATAAAGTGTAGGAATGAATTGCTACATGGGCACTTTTGTGATTTCATTTTAATTGTGCGGATAAGTCTACAAGTTATGAATACGAGCCCCATATAACTAAACTTTGCTTCTTTTATTCCTTGAGTCAAAATAGTTTTGCCTCTCAAGACTACTTTATGATGGGGTTTTTTTATGAAACGACACTTATGTGTATTTGGTTCTAGGAAAGAGTTGTGTTGGGACCCAAAACCTAACAGGTGTGGGGATTAAGTTATTTTTGAACCCAAATGATTTAGGTTTGGGAAGGTAAAACTAAAGCCCAATCTGAACTGTTATCAATCCTAGAAATAAGATTCTAGTGTTTGTTTTTGGTTTAACATGATTGTTTGCTTTTTATTCCAATTACAACCACAATGGCTGAAGACTACACACCCTTCATGATTGATTGTGTTATGACTAAGGACAATGCCACATAGTATTCAATGGAATGGGATTCTCTCTTGAGAGTCCAGTGCTGGATGAGATAATGACATAGAACAAAAAAATCTTTTCAACAGTCATGATTTCATATTATTTTTGAATAAAAAATAAAGTTTAAAAAAATCTCAGCCACATGTTTTAGTAATGATCTCTACATTATTGGAGAGTTCAACTCGTATTCAATGCGTCAGGATAATGAAATTTTATTAGGATCTCTCTTTCCCTATTACACACCCATTAATTTTTTTTTCTGTCAAATATAGAATTGCCATAATTCTCATGTATACCAAGTACTAAAAGACCACTTCATAAGCGAGAAAATTATTCTTCCTCACTTCAAAAGTTGTAGCCTAATGAAACCACTTAACATTTTGTTCTTTTAATTTTTAAAATATAAACAACAAACACAACTTTAGCAAAAGCAAATTTCATTTTCTTGCTTAACAATCTACTAATAAAAAAGTCGACGAAAGGTTATAGTAAATAAACAATGTACTGTGCTTCTACAGTCCACTTATTTATGAGCAACGAGTGGAAAACACAAAAACCTCCACACTGGACAAAAATAGCAGCAGAAGAATAGTGGGAAATTTTCTGTCTTCTTCACCTATGTACTTTCCCATTGGACCATCAACCATAGGTAAGTCTTCTCTTCTCCCTTCTTCTTCATTCAATATCCATTACATAATAGTCATTTAAATGATTATAAACAACATCTACTCATTAACTTCTTCTGCAAAACACTCGGTTTTATACAACACGTATACACTAACATTTTCTGCAACCATGTCTCTTTGACACCATCTCCGTTAAAAAATGGTTCATTCCATTGTTGTCGAGATGCTACTATTATATGAACGAACTGACCTTGCAGATCGGTTCTCATCCATTGAAACACACACAATCACAAGTCCTTCTCTCTTTCACACCATCTCCATTAAAAAATGTTTCATTCCATTGTTAACGACTTCCAGAAATGTAATTGAACCCACCTTGCAAGTTGGTTGTCTTCCAGAAATGTAATTGAACACACACAATCAACCCATGACATCTTCGCATGTAGATGTAATATGTTTACTCAGCTAATTGATATACAATATCATTCACAAAATAGAAGAAGTATAATCCATATTTCATCGGTAAATGTTAATTTGTTGAATAAGTTATCGAAAGGCCAACACAAAGACAAAAATGACACTTACACCTCTTCCTCATCAATGATTGGTCATATTTTTACATTAAAGGTAGCACATCTACAAAGACAATGATATGGTCTTTCATGCCTAGTAGACATTCTAATAAAGAAAATAATTATGCATCTCCTTACATATGTTGATATAGGTGGAGTTGAAAGTAAAAATAAGTCTTCATATTAATTTATTTACAAATATTGTTAATCAAGTTGTAATTGTTACTATAATAGTTATTATTGATATAACCAATAAATGCACATGTCCCTAAGTTTAGAATTCACCCAAAGTATTTCAGAGAAGAATGATACATGTGGAAATGATAGTTTCTATATAATTTATTATTATTTTTACATTTACATGATATTTTGAGATTGGTGGCCCTACATATGAATGTCGTTACTATAGAGCATGTATGTAATACCAAGAGATGATTGAGAAACTCAAAACTCCAAAAACTCCTAAATTTCAATTATGTTATGGAATTGGCAAAATTATACTGCCATTGTTGATGACCCCTCCTATTACACTACAACATCTTCTATTTGATAACAACACTAGTAACAACAAGAATTATGAATAAGGTATTAGAGCATATAATACAATGTTTGCCTTCAATTCATCGGAGCAAAAATTGGCAAGTCCATCAATGATGGAAGAGGACCCCCTTCGTTTAGAATACAAGATTATGCATGTCATATAATTTGTAGTTTATTACCAATGTTGGTATATGCTAACAAGTATGCACAACTCTACATATATGATATAGAGAGTGAAATACAAAATAGACTTACACGGTTAAGGTACATTTTATTATTTTACCTATAATGCAACAAATAGTACATATTTAAGAATATGGACAATGTTTATTTTGAATGACATGTAGTATCAACGTTTTCTAATAGGAATCAAGGACAATTTGTTCCACAAACTGATTCTAGATTGTCTATAATCCGGGAAGAACATAACAATCATTTAAAATCGTTTAGGATGGCTAAGCAGCGTTATCAACATTTAGCCATTAGTGACCTTAAGCTAAATTTGATTTTTGATAGAATTGTTGATGGAAAATTTTATAACTTGCTAACTATTTTTGAAGTAGTTGTTCTTATTGTTGGTGATGTTGATAATCCTTCAAAGATGAGAAGCAAAGCGGTAAACTTAAAAGAATAAATATGTTGCATATAAGTTATCTTGGTTATCATTATTCTTTCTATTTCCTTATGGTGAGGATGGACAAAGGCAGGACATTTGCTACAACTCCACATATTCTAGGCAATACAAAAGAAACATAGTTATTATGAAAGATTGGACGTGTTCTCATTTGTCAGCTAGAAACAATGAGTCACAAACACTTTTATGGTCAAGGAGATTGTTTCAACAATTTCTAGTTGATGGTTATTGTATGATGGAGGTAGACAGACTTAATTAAATCAGACACAACTCAGAGTTGACAAGTATAGTAATGTGTATTAGACCTCTCACCCCGAGTGATAACCAAGGAGCTAACAAAAGCAAAAGAATCATATTATTTTCATCATATGTTGGTGGTAGAAGATGTATAGATCAATTGTAATTTGATGGAATGACAATTTGTAGGTGTTAGATTTCCAGACCTATTTATAATGTTTACATGTAATCCAAACTGGTCAATAATTAAAATACTTCTTTGACCAATGCAATTAAAGTCACATGATCAACCATACATAATTTCAAGGCTATTCAAAATTAAATTTGATCAACTACTAACATATTTGAAGAAGCATCATATTCTTGGTAAAGTTCTTGGATGTCTACGACATATATTATTCCTCAACTCATTTATGTCGTCATCATTATTGACATCTTCATTTTTTCCATATTAATATCATTTTTATTGTTTTAATCATTTAATGTACACAATATAGTTTTAAAAATGGGATTGTCTCATTATAATATACTTTTCTTATTACATCCATCTTTGAAGCACATATTGTTGTTACCGTAGCTCGCAACAATTCTGAATGACACAAAATAATCGTTACTGGCTGAGTCACGACCAAATCGCTCTCTTTAAGACGTTTCATGGTACTGCTAAAATTGTGTAAGCAGATTATCAACCACGTCGTCCCTATGATAAAACAATTTAGTTCTATGTTATATGATTTCTTACTACATTGTAAGAATCGCTCTCGACTACACCCACAATGTGCCTACCAGAGCCAATTCTCGAATTCCCACAATATGGTTATCCGTGCCAATTCTTTTTCCATAATACTAACTACTAATGTCAGTTCTCGAAATTCCCATTTTGGCTGCATGTGTCAATTCTTAAGTGTCACAGAAAGAAAGAAGGAGAAGGTTGTCGGAAATGCGTTAGCATAATATAAGGAGGGTAAAGAGAAGGTGAGAGGTAAATGCCTTCAACTTGGTGAAAATTATAATGAGGGAGTGATGCTTCTATTTATAGCTTCAGGCCTCCAACGGTTTTCACCAACAACTGTATTACTAATGACTCTATTACCAACGACTCTATCATAATGGTCGAGATCTCCTCCAACGACTCTCTATATCAACACACAGTCCAAGTCCAAAATGCCCAAAAAATTAATCAAATTAATTAATAAATAAATATTTTATTAAAAATAATGTCGTGCCGCAACTTAAGGCTTATAAAGCCTTTAAACTTCCTTCCTCCAAGCAAAGTGGGACCAGTGAGTTTTTTCATTTCATTTCAAAACATCATTCTTTCAACAAGTTCCAACAGTCCCCCACTTTAAATTAAAAAACAATTTCCGAGCATTTTTGTGGTCTCAACAAGATTGTGCCTACACAAAGGTGTCATGCGACTTGAACCTTTGCATAGTGAATAAGATCCAGATTTTACTAGAGTGACTCGTAGTCTTGAACTCTATCTCCAGCATCAAACCACACACAACCTTTTTAAAGGTGTATTCATAAAACTCGTGCATTAAAGGTCATACACGTCTATCCGAGTGTAGTGAACGCTCTAGAAATTTATGCCTCAAAATTTCATAGGAAGCAGCCCCCATTTCCACATTCACATTGGTGAGTCTATTGAAAGTAATCCTATAGCCTAGGTACTCCACTCCAATTAGAGTATAGATCTCATTAAGAGTTTAACTCATCCTTACATATGTTGGAGGAATCATGCTTCTCAAAATTTTATAGCATGTTCATTCTCATATCACTTCACAACTTGTTATTACCCATTAAACCTATTTCTTGGGATCTCCATTCAGTTAGGTCGGGTTACCATCATTAGTGATCCTCGTTCTAAGGGCAATAGTCTCATACTCTTAGAAGTATTATGGACTTTCTCTCTAGCTAGTCCTTTCGATTCACCCAAAGTATTTCAGAGAAGAATGATACATGTGGAAATGATAGTTTCTATATAATTTATTATTATTTTTACATTTACATGATATTTTGAGATTGGTGGCCCTACATATGAATGTCGTTACTATAGAGCATGTATGTAATACCAAGAGATGATTGAGAAACTCAAAACTCCAAAAACTCCTAAATTTCAATTATGTTATGGAATTGGCAAAATTATACTGCCATTGTTGATGACCCCTCCTATTACACTACAACATCTTCTATTTGATAACAACACTAGTAACAACAAGAATTATGAATAAGGTATTAGAGCATATAATACAATGTTTGCCTTCAATTCATCGGAGCAAAAATTGGCAAGTCCATCAATGATGGAAGAGGACCCCCTTCGTTTAGAATACAAGATTATGCATGTCATATAATTTGTAGTTTATTACCAATGTTGGTATATGCTAACAAGTATGCACAACTCTACATATATGATATAGAGAGTGAAATACAAAATAGACTTACACGGTTAAGGTACATTTTATTATTTTACCTATAATGCAACAAATAGTACATATTTAAGAATATGGACAATGTTTATTTTGAATGACATGTAGTATCAACGTTTTCTAATAGGAATCAAGGACAATTTGTTCCACAAACTGATTCTAGATTGTCTATAATCCGGGAAGAACATAACAATCATTTAAAATCGTTTAGGATGGCTAAGCAGCGTTATCAACATTTAGCCATTAGTGACCTTAAGCTAAATTTGATTTTTGATAGAATTGTTGATGGAAAATTTTATAACTTGCTAACTATTTTTGAAGTAGTTGTTCTTATTGTTGGTGATGTTGATAATCCTTCAAAGATGAGAAGCAAAGCGGTAAACTTAAAAGAATAAATATGTTGCATATAAGTTATCTTGGTTATCATTATTCTTTCTATTTCCTTATGGTGAGGATGGACAAAGGCAGGACATTTGCTACAACTCCACATATTCTAGGCAATACAAAAGAAACATAGTTATTATGAAAGATTGGACGTGTTCTCATTTGTCAGCTAGAAACAATGAGTCACAAACACTTTTATGGTCAAGGAGATTGTTTCAACAATTTCTAGTTGATGGTTATTGTATGATGGAGGTAGACAGACTTAATTAAATCAGACACAACTCAGAGTTGACAAGTATAGTAATGTGTATTAGACCTCTCACCCCGAGTGATAACCAAGGAGCTAACAAAAGCAAAAGAATCATATTATTTTCATCATATGTTGGTGGTAGAAGATGTATAGATCAATTGTAATTTGATGGAATGACAATTTGTAGGTGTTAGATTTCCAGACCTATTTATAATGTTTACATGTAATCCAAACTGGTCAATAATTAAAATACTTCTTTGACCAATGCAATTAAAGTCACATGATCAACCATACATAATTTCAAGGCTATTCAAAATTAAATTTGATCAACTACTAACATATTTGAAGAAGCATCATATTCTTGGTAAAGTTCTTGGATGTCTACGACATATATTATTCCTCAACTCATTTATGTCGTCATCATTATTGACATCTTCATTTTTTCCATATTAATATCATTTTTATTGTTTTAATCATTTAATGTACACAATATAGTTTTAAAAATGGGATTGTCTCATTATAATATACTTTTCTTATTACATCCATCTTTGAAGCACATATTGTTGTTACCGTAGCTCGCAACAATTCTGAATGACACAAAATAATCGTTACTGGCTGAGTCACGACCAAATCGCTCTCTTTAAGACGTTTCATGGTACTGCTAAAATTGTGTAAGCAGATTATCAACCACGTCGTCCCTATGATAAAACAATTTAGTTCTATGTTATATGATTTCTTACTACATTGTAAGAATCGCTCTCGACTACACCCACAATGTGCCTACCAGAGCCAATTCTCGAATTCCCACAATATGGTTATCCGTGCCAATTCTTTTTCCATAATACTAACTACTAATGTCAGTTCTCGAAATTCCCATTTTGGCTGCATGTGTCAATTCTTAAGTGTCACAGAAAGAAAGAAGGAGAAGGTTGTCGGAAATGCGTTAGCATAATATAAGGAGGGTAAAGAGAAGGTGAGAGGTAAATGCCTTCAACTTGGTGAAAATTATAATGAGGGAGTGATGCTTCTATTTATAGCTTCAGGCCTCCAACGGTTTTCACCAACAACTGTATTACTAATGACTCTATTACCAACGACTCTATCATAATGGTCGAGATCTCCTCCAACGACTCTCTATATCAACACACAGTCCAAGTCCAAAATGCCCAAAAAATTAATCAAATTAATTAATAAATAAATATTTTATTAAAAATAATGTCGTGCCGCAACTTAAGGCTTATAAAGCCTTTAAACTTCCTTCCTCCAAGCAAAGTGGGACCAGTGAGTTTTTTCATTTCATTTCAAAACATCATTCTTTCAACAAGTTCCAACAGTCCCCCACTTTAAATTAAAAAACAATTTCCGAGCATTTTTGTGGTCTCAACAAGATTGTGCCTACACAAAGGTGTCATGCGACTTGAACCTTTGCATAGTGAATAAGATCCAGATTTTACTAGAGTGACTCGTAGTCTTGAACTCTATCTCCAGCATCAAACCACACACAACCTTTTTAAAGGTGTATTCATAAAACTCGTGCATTAAAGGTCATACACGTCTATCCGAGTGTAGTGAACGCTCTAGAAATTTATGCCTCAAAATTTCATAGGAAGCAGCCCCCATTTCCACATTCACATTGGTGAGTCTATTGAAAGTAATCCTATAGCCTAGGTACTCCACTCCAATTAGAGTATAGATCTCATTAAGAGTTTAACTCATCCTTACATATGTTGGAGGAATCATGCTTCTCAAAATTTTATAGCATGTTCATTCTCATATCACTTCACAACTTGTTATTACCCATTAAACCTATTTCTTGGGATCTCCATTCAGTTAGGTCGGGTTACCATCATTAGTGATCCTCGTTCTAAGGGCAATAGTCTCATACTGTGAGAAGTATAATGGACTTTCTCTCTAGATAGTCCTTTCATCAAAGGATTTGCTAAGTTATTCTCAGTGCGTACATGATCCACTCTAACAGCTCCTGTAGAAGGTAACTCTCTAATAGTGTTATGCTTACAACGAATTTGTCATTTCTTACCGTTATAAAAACGATTCTCCATTTTTGCAATAGTCGCGGTACTATTACAATAGATCAACACAACTGGAATCGGTTTACTAATAAATTATATATCACAGCGAGCGAAATTAGTACTCTAATGGATGTTATTCAAGTAACACGTGAAAAGGTGTCGAATAAATCTATATTCTTCTTTTGCTTGAAATCCTTAGCTACAAGGCGAGCCTTGACTTTGACTTCTTTGGATGCTGATTTGTGGCAAGAGGCTATAAATGATGAAATGAATTCTCTAGAGTCTAACAAGACCTGACATTTAACTGACTTGCCTCCTGGTTGCAAACCTATTGGTTGTAAGTGGATATTAAAAAAGAAACTGAAACCTGATGGCACAGTGAATAAATATAAGGCTCGCCTTGTAGCTAAGGGTTTCAAGCAAAAGAAGAATATAGATTTCTTCGAAACCTTTTTACTTGTTACTTGAATAACATCCATTAGAGTACTAATTTCACTCGCTGCGATACATAATTTATTAGTACATCAAATGGATGTTACGACTGCTTTCTTAAATGGTGATTTGGAAGAAGAAATCTATTCCAGCTGAAAAGGTTTACAAGTTAGATAAATTATTTGATAGTACCACAACAGCTGCAAAAATTGAGAACCGCTTTTATAACGGTAAGAAAACAAGGTTTACTAATAAATTATGTATCGCATCTAGCGAAATTAGTACTCTAATGGATGTTATTCAAGTATCAGGCAAAAATGTGTCGAAGAAATCTATATTCTTCTTTTACTTGAAACCATTAGCTACAAGGCGAGCCTTGTTTTTATCCTCTGTGCCATCAGGTTTCAATTTCTTTTTCAATATCCACTTACAACCAACAGGTTTGAAACCAGGAGGCAGGTCAGTTAAATGTCAGGTCTTGTTAGACTCTAGAGAATCCATTTCATCATTTATAGCCTCTTGCCACAAATCAGCATCCAAAGAAGTCAAAGTCAAGGCTCGCATCTTCCGATGTACACACCATATAATCAAGGTCCATACTCTCTAGCAGTCCTTGTTCTCTTACTTCTTCTAGGTTCTATTTTTAACCATCGTTATTATCATTATTGCTAACCACATGTATGCTACTAGTGTGTGCCCCCACTATTCTCAAGTTAAAAGGGAATTTCATTTCATTGAAGTATGCATCGTTAGACTCAATAATCACTTTTGTGTTAAGGTTATAAAACATGTACGCCTTGTTGTTTACATCATACCCAATGAATACACATTCATAGGCTCTACTTGGGAGTTTAACTCTCTTGGGGTCTGGTATCCGGACATAGGTTATACAACCCGAAGTTCTCAAATAAGATAAGATTGGTTGTCTATTCTTAATAATTTCATAAGGGGAAATTTTGCTTTTAGTCTTGAGGACTCTATTTAGCACATAACATACATTTAATAATATTTCACCTCACCAAGAGGGTGCTGCACCGGAACTTAACATAATAACTACAACTAATTTAGTTAAAGTTTTATTCTTTCTTTCAGCTTGACCATTCATTTCAGGTGATTATGGTGCATTTTTTCATGAATAATGTCATTTAATTTATAAAAATCATTAAACATGTTAGAGTCATACTTAGTGTCTCTATCGCTTCTAAGTTTCTTTATTTTCCCGTTGAGTTGGTTTTCAATTTCAGTTACATATAACTTAAACATGTCAAGTATTTTACTTTTATTTTCCATAAGATATACATAAGTAAAATCAGAACAATCATCAATAAAAATGATAAAATAATGTTTACCATTTCTAGTTAATATTCCATCTAATTCACATATATCTGAGTGTATTAAATCTAAAGGCTTAGATTCTCGCATTACATATTTATGAGGTTTTTTTTGAAATTTTCACTTGACTGCATGATTCACAAATTTCAAAATCATTTTTAGGTAACTTTGGAGTTAAACCTAAGCTACTCAAATTTGAAATTGCACGTTTATTAATATTACAAAGTCTAGAATGCCAAATATTAAAATCACACAACATGTAAAGAAAATCTGAAATTTTATTAATAGAAACATCAACATTTAATTTAAACATGCCATCAATGGCGTACCATTTCCGAACAAATACCCCATTCCTAGTAAGAATATACAAGTCTGTTCATATGGTCTGGGTAAAATCAGCCTTATTAAGAAGAAAACCAGAAACTAGATTCTTCCTCATCTCTAGAGTGTGCATTACATCTTTGAGAATCAAAGTCTTCCCAGATGTAAACTTCAGCTCTACATCACCAGTTCCAGCAACAATAGTGGTGTGGGAGTCACCCAACAACATCTTCTTGTCATCAACATTTGTGTATGTTTTGAACATAGCACGGTCATAACAGACATGACAGGATGAGTCAATATCTACCTACCATCCATCAGTTCCTCCAACCATAGTAACCTAAGATAATACAACCACAAATGGCTCATCAACCATGTTGGTCTATGGTGGACGATTGGTTTATTTCTTTACTTGCGTGCCATATGACCTAGTTTCCCACACTTGAAGTAGGTGAACAAGTTTCCAGAGTCATTCTTAGTAGGTGGCTTAGCATATTGCAAGTTTTGAGGGTTCCAATTCTTGTTGCGACTAATGTTCTTAGCCTTATCTCATTGCGGGTTTGATTCTTGAAATTATTGCCAGAAGGCTTCAGAACTGCACCTGAGAATTTCTTCTTAGTGCTATTGTTGAAGACAATCAACACCTCTTCTCTCTGATCTTGGTTACGAGCCTCTTCTTCAATACAAAGACGAGTGATAAGAGATTCCAAAGAGATTTCTTTAGTCTTATGCCTCGGAAGGTTTTGAAGTCCTTCCATCTAGGAGGCAGTTTGCCAAATATGACAACCACTTGGAATTGCTCATCTAGGGATATACCCTCAGAAATGATCTCATGAGCAATTTTATGTATCTCGTGAGACCGAGACTCTACTGATTTATCATCAGTCATCTGATACTTGAGGTAGCGGATAACAACATACTTTCTAGTGTCAGCTTCCTCGGTATCATATTTCTTTTCAAGTGCATACCAAATTAATTTGGCAGACTTGTATGGGCTGTAGTAATCATAGAGATCATCAAATAACCCATTCAGAATGAAGTTCTTACATAAGTAATCACTTTCATTCTAGAGAGCTATTTCAATAGTCAGTTTATCCCTTTCCTTTTTTTCAGCCTCATCTGACACCATTGGGATGTCGATTTTCAGAATGTGGGCAACCTTTCTCATAGTGAGGAAAAATTACAGCTTATGTTGCCAACGTTTGAAATTTATCCCGTTAAACCGAAATGGCCTGTTCAGGTCATAGATGTTCGGTCCAGTAATATTATCTACAAATACCGTTGTAGTAGAAATGTCTTAAAATTGTTGTTACTGTAGCTCACAACAATTCTGAATGGCAAGAAATAGTCGTTATTAGCTGAGTCACGACCATGTCGCTCTCTTTCAGACGTTTCGTGGTACTACTAAAATAGTGCAACCAGACTATCAACCACGCCGTCCCCGGGATAAAAAAGATCAGTTCTCTGTTATACGATTTCTTACTGCACTATAAGAATCGCTCTCAAATACACCCACAATATGACTACCACTGCTAATTCTCGAATTCCCATAGTATGGTTACTCCTGCCAATTATTTTTCCACAATACTAACTACCGATGTCAGTTCTCGAAATTCCTACTTTGGCAGCATGTGCCAATTCTTAAGTGTCGCAGAAAGAAAAAGGGAGAAGGTTGTCGAAAATACGTCGGTGGAATATAAATGGGGAGAAAGAGAAGTTGAGAGGTAAAAGCCTTCAACTTGTTGCAAATTATAATGAAGGAATGAGGCCTCTATTTATAGTGTGAGACCTTCAATGGCTCTCTAACGGCTCTTTCACCAACAACTCTATTACCAACAACTCTATTACCAACAATTCTATTACCAACAACTCTATTACCAACAACTCTATTACTAACAACTCTATCATAATGGTCTAGATCCCTTCCAACGACTCTCTAACAACTCTTTCCTTGTTGCATGTGTGTGTTGACTTGGTCAATACACGATCCTAACCCAAAAGACCTCAAAAAATTAAATAAATAAATATTTTATTAAAAAGAATGTTGGGCCACAACTTAAGACTTATAAAGCCTTTCAACTTTCCTCCTCCAAGCAAAGTGAGACTAGTGACTTTTTTCATTTCACTTCAAAACATCATTTTTTCAACAAATTCCACCTATCACCTAAAGACACAAACAAGATAATTATAGTTGAAATACCAAATCTTTTTTAAGAACAATAATTTTCTAAGTTGGTCAAATGACATGTGGTTCATCGTCCTTGTGGAATTGCAAACATTAAACTACCTTGTATGAAGAATGGAAAGTGTTCAAAGTACTATCTAGAAAAATTCCAGACCAATATAATTGTTGACCAAGATGGCTATCATATTTATAGGAAAAGAGATAGTGGACAAACCATTGATAAGAATTGTGTCACTCTTGACAATTGCCTAAATGCTTTTGAATTCATGGTAGATCATTGGCAGCTGAAAGACAATATTTCCATCTTGAAAATGAGCAGTATATTATATTTGATAACTGTGAAGTCATTGATTATGTTCTTTCTAAGCCTATGATTATACAATTAATGTTCAAATCTTGGATGGAAGCAAACAAAAACTATGATGGTACAAGAAATTTGACATGTGCTCAATTTGTATCAAAATTTGTATAAATCAGTTGTACTAGATGTTGGAAACCAAGGAAACAGGGGTACTCATTTGGTTTCCTCCAAGCACTCGAAAGCTATTTTATTTGAGAATAATGTTAACTTCCATCAAGGGATCATGTAATTATGAAGACATTATGATTTTCAACAACATGGTTTATCCAACTTTCAGAGAAGCATGCTTTGATATGGGCTTTATTGATGATGATATGGGATATATTGAATCTATTGAAGAAGCTAACGAGTGGGGATTAGGTTACTACTTAAGAAAGTTGTTTGTGGCAATGTTTACCTCAAATATCATCAATCGTCCAAAACATGAATTGAAACAAACATGACAATTCTTAGTTGATGGTATTCTTTATGACCAAAGAAGATTGTTCAACATGCAAGGTAATATTTCATTTTTACTTGTTTACAAATATTTATATAATTTCAATTGTTAGACCATATCACTTGATGTGTAATACATGTTTTTTCAGATTTGCAGCTCATTGACCAAAAATTGTAAAATCTTACTTTGTTAGAGATTGAGAATATAGTAAAATTAAATATAGAAAGTCATAGGAACTATCCATCAATGCCATATCGATAAGGGAGATTCACAAGTCAATTAGGAAATAGACTTATATATGTTAAACGTGATTATGATAAAGGACAATTGAGAGATGAGTTTGGAATTGTTTTAACTCACATATGATTTCACCTACCTAATCCTACCTTTATGAAGTAGTTAGCCTTTTAATATAATTAGATGTTTTGTTCTTAATAATGATTTATTTGCCTTTTCAAATGAGCAAAGGGTCATTTTTTATAAAGTCGTGAAAGTTGTAAATGATAGAAATGGTGGAACCTTCTTTCTTTATGATTACGGGTACTAGTAAAACTTTCATGTGGAAAATATTATCTTCAACATTGCATTCAAAATGTCACATAATTATAATTGTAGCATCAAGTGGAATAACATCCTTATTATTGTCGAGGGAAGGACAACACACTCTAAGTTTGCCATACCAATTCATACCCTTGAAAACTCTATGTGCAACATTCATCAAGGGAGCAAACTTGTAGAGTTATTAAAATAAACAAAGTTGATAATATGGGATGAAGCTCCTATGACACATAAGTTTTGTTTTGAAGCATTGGATAAAACCCTCACAAATATCATGAGTTTCAAAGACAATGGAAATGTAACTTTCCGCGAAAAGTCATTATTTTTTGTGGTTACTTCAGAAAAATTCTCTCAATCATTTTAAGAGGAAATTATTCAAACTATCACAATAAATGTTTCATATCACTAGGATAAATGCCATATATTAACTTTAACATAGAACATGCGTCTACAAAATAGCATTAACAACACAAATCAATTACAAATTAAACAATTTTTAAAATGTATTAAAGATGAAGGTGATGAAAAATTGCTAGAGCCAAATGATGGTTGTGCATTAATTGAGATACCTGAACATTTTCCGATAACTATTTATGGTGATCCTACACATTCTATAGTTAAAAGTACATATCCAAAATTAGTATATCAGTACTTGAAAGAGGAATTTCTAAAATGTAGAGCTATTTTGAGATCAACAACTGAAATGGAATAAATGATTATGTTCTATCATTGATCAAGGGTAAACATTTGGATCTTAATTTTTTTACATACACATAAATGTTACAACACGACACATTTTTTCAAATGAAATGATGAAAGGGAGTTCTAAGCTTAGATTTTATTGATAGGTCAGAGTGTAATGACAATGAAGTTCTCCAGTGACTGATTTTTGAGTTTTTAAACTCCCTTAGAATGTAAGTGCTACCAAACCAAAAAGTTAAATTGAAGATAGGAACTCCAAGTATGTTATCTAGATCGGGTTGAAGGCTTGTGCAATGGAACAAGAATGATTATAAATAGATTGACACATCATGTCATTGAAGCAAGAATAATAACATGCAAAAATATTGAGAAAATATTTTTGCATTCCACGAATGAGTTTGTCTCTCACTCAATGGTTTTTCAAAGTAACAATGAGTAAATGGTACTTAATCTCCTTTCATTATCATTTCATTTCCACTTTTTGTTGTAAGCTTGTAACATATTACACTTTAATGCAAGCCATTATAATTGATTTCATTAATTTTGATACAAAATTTATTTAATCTATCATATACATTCAAATAAGACATGTAATTATGAATGGTACTTCTCGATTTCAATCATATATTATGTTTCAATTCTAAAATCTCAACAACTTATCAATACTTATCTTTATATACATATGTGTATATTTCATAAATATAAACGCACATAAAAAAAATGCATGTGTATCCAACTAGTTTCATATATTTATACTTTTATACTATTAATAAAGGGAAAACACAAAATAACCACCCATCATGGTGTAATTTGTGTTTTCCTATTTTGCCCTCAATATCTTTTTATTTCTACCAAAAAAATCATATAATATTATTTTCTTATTTAATCTTTATTATCTTCTTATTTTAAAAGTGTATTTAAAAAATTGAATATTATACCAATTGAATAAATTCAACCGTAAATTTAGCGCAAAAAATTATATTTGAATTTATAAAATACAAACTATACATTACAAACGATAGGAAAGCGGATTGACAGGCACGACAGTGCATGTCAACACGCTAGTTTTCTTAGAACCAAAAGTGTTGGAAGTGGTATTTTTTTTTACTTTCTACTAAGTAAAACAAACTCTTATAAGAAAAACGAAAACGAAACTTTAAGGTTATGTATGTGGAGTGAAATATCATAGGAGGAAAATCATATATTAAAATATCATGTGCACTAGATGCACCCAACTTAGCTAAGAAGTCCACACAAGCATTGTCCTAGTTTCACAAGCATTGCCCTAGTTTGATATTCTAATGAATAAGTGTAAATATAAATATTAAGCTATAATATAATTAAATATATGAAATTGTTAGATTGAATAGGCCTTGGTATTCTTCTTAAACCCTAGGCTAATAGTGTCCTGTTATAAGCATTTAGGCGAAGAAAGAGAAGGAAAGGGGAAGAAGAAGAAGATGGTGAACGATAATACAAAAGGAAAGAGCAGTGGCAACGTTGGAGGATTTAGGTCAAAATTGGATCACTATCTACATAGCGGTGAAAAGAAACATGTTTTTGTTGGCATTGTTCTCATTACCGCTGTTTTTTCTGTTCCTTGGTATTTTATGACTAGAGGTGCTCACTATTCTCAATTTCCCTTTTTTTATTACTCATAAATTTCTGAACTTTACCTTCTTAGAAGACATCAATTTCGAATTATGTGATGTTTTTAACCCGATTTATGCAAATTGAAATTAAGTGCAGTTTATTTTGGAATTTCACCCTAAGTGGTTTGGACATGTTCGAAAAAGACTTAGAATTCCCAATAAGGAGAGTAGGTTAATTGTTAGAGGCAAAGAAAAGTTATAGGTGAAACTATTTACAAGGATTCAGAATTTCAATTGTTAGAGGCAAATAAAAGTAGGTGAAACTATTTACAGGGATTCAGAATTTCAGAGGTCAACGGTACCTCTATAAACATGATTTGCAATAAAACATTATAGCAGAGAAGGTGCTGGGTAGCATGGCATATTGGGAAAAAACAAGTGCAGGCTGTACTGCTGTCTTTTCGGGGTCGGCTTTGGTCAAGTTTGGTAAACATGCTGGACCAGGCCTTTGGGTAATTCCAGAATGGTTATATAATATTAAAGTCTTATATGACACATGTCTATTAGTGATGCTTCAAAATCGAAAAAGGAAAAAGTGAACCTCATGTGACCAGTGGCTTGCATTTGATCTGATTAGGACTTGTAGTTTGATGTGTTACTCACATCTAAGTTACCAATGTGAGGAAGGGGAGTTTTAGATAAATTGGAGGCAGATGTTGCACATTGGATGAGTGGACATAGTAGATGACATCATTTTAGATAAAAGCTCCGTTGTTGTTCTTGTAGTTAAAACCTTGATTCTGCTTGTAGCTACAAAATTTCGTGATATATACCATTCATCTGCATTCTATGGCATGACCATAAAGCTGTCCTGGTGAAAATGCATTTAAACTTCTGTTATTTGTTTGGTTTTATTATTTGACATCCAGAGTAAGTTATCTACACTGAAGAATTTTTAATAATCACCACAGTACCTTCAATGGTGTTTTCTTTTGGATTGGTTTCTTTTGATTACCACATTTAGACCATTCAAAAGGGTTTTGTATTTAGATTATTCCTTATATCTCTCCACTTCAGATCCTCCATTTAATTACTTAGTCTATTGTGCCTCTGTTTCCCTGCAGGATCGAAACAACATTCTCATCAAGATTACTTGGAAAAAGCTGATAAAGCAAGGAGCCAAAGACTCTCATCTAGTTCTGCTTCTGCCAAATGAAATATTCTTAAGCATTCTGTTAAAGAGCATAAATTTCCAGTTAAGCTATATTAAAAGGCATTAGTAATGTCTGTTTGATGTCCTTTTTTCTCCTTTAGTTTTTTCTGTGGAATGGAGGTTCATTTTCCATTTTCCTTGTACTATCATTGTGCTGTTTTCTAAACTGGCCCCTTAATTAAAGTCAATGTTCAATAACATGATATAGGGCATTTTCCCTATATGATAAAAATGTTTTGATGAGTTTTCTGTTTTGTGCATTAGTAACTGGATGGGGAGACTTTACTATTTAGGAATGGTGATAATTTTGGTTGCCATGTTTGTAGAACATACTCTACTCTCTAATTATCAATTAAAGAATGTTAAGAATGTAACAAAGACTATAATTTTAGATGTGGAGCTTCTGAAGTTGATTGAGGACAACTCACTTTATGACTTGGAATTAGGTATTTAGGGTATTTTTGCGAATTTGTTTTATACCCTAAAACCAACTATATCAAACAACATATTGAGGGTAATGACGGAAATGAAAGGCTTGAGAACTTCTTATAAATGTATTTTATTGTTCTCAAGTCTTCACCTTCAGTTATTTTTTCTTCAAAAATCAATTTGTAAATAGACCATTGGAAAATATTTGTTCATTGGTTTTCCATAACCTATGTTTTTTGTGTTTTTTGTGTGTAAATGGAGATAACATTCATCCAAAGCTGAAATGCAAAGTATTTGAAGCATAAAAGAAAGCAATTTGTACATGACTTTTCGTTTTTGTGTTCAAAACTGGTGTATTTGCAGTGTTTGTGAAGAGCACTTTTATAACTAGTGACATTGTCATTGGTAGCATATCAATTTTGGGTCTGAAAGGCTAACATAGGAACTAGGAAATTTCTTGCCAATTTAAATGTTTTGAACTAGACACAAATTGCTGAATTATAATTCAATCCACTAACAAGGTGTTAGTCAAGTAATGTAAGACCTTACTAAATTCTCATGTCATCCAAAAGGTTAAAGGTTCGATTCATGAGAGCAACATTTATGGAAGATATAGCTATACCCTGAAAAAGATTAATTTATTATCCATAGGGATAATTAAGAGCTTGTGACATGCATACAGAAATGTCATTCGCCAAAAGATCATACTCAAAAATATAAGAACCAATCCTACACATTATAGCACTCTCTCTAATGCATAACCTAATTGGTCATAACGCATGGATAAAACTCTCGATAGATTTTAAATGAGAAGAGCAAGTGCATCCAATGTTTATTAGATAAAGTGGTGAAGTGAGTTTAAATGTCGACACACTATGACCAATCTAAAGACACCCTTTTCTTTTGTAACGAATAAATAAAAAATTAACAGTAACACAACTCCTTTTCAAATAAGCTTTTTCCATATATATAGCCTACATTTGTTACGGCTTAATGGACAATAATAATGAAGTCACTTCAGATTCTATCAAGATCCTATCACCATTTTCAAAATGTTTTAACTGGAATATAAACCAACATCAATAGAACCAGACAAGAAATTAACGAGTATCATCCACCATATAGAAAATTAATAATAATGTAAGAGTATGGATAATGAACATGACTTCAGATTCCAAAAAGTGATCCATGTAACTGTGTGCCAGTATGTTTGCTGAATCATTGTTTTCCTTTCATAGTCTAAACACACTTATGTACAGAAAGTCAATATCACGTTGGAAAGGTGTACTTCACAAATTTACAATCCCCTATTGAGAATCAACATCCTGAAATCTGGATATAAAACACCCATGAAACCCCTTGTACTCACCGATGCTTCAACATGTAATGAGAATTTGATTTGGTGTGCAATTTCTTTTCTCAGTTTTGTTCAGTTTTCTCTGCACTTTTATCAACTTCAGACGATTCGGCAGATGACTCAGGCTGGTTTGTGACAGGAGCATTGGGATTGGAAGGATTCTTGAACTGAATCAAGATCATGGTCATGTTGTCACATCCCTCACCACCAGCTGTTGGTGCCAAGCACCTGTCAAATACTTTCTCACAAACCGCAGAAAGTTTATCCTCCTGCAATAGTCATATTAATTTTGTATAAATGTTACAACCAGATTTTGCAATTACAACAATCCAAATGCTGTATTCAAATTATTTTTATCTGTAAACTAAACCTAGGTAGAAACTTACTGTCTTTAACTGTCCATGTATAAAATCCACAAGCTGTTGGCTCGACATGCAATCCCTATACAAGTGTTATATAATAGTAAATAAATTAATCGTAGCAAGAGTTGCAAATACAAAAAATGAATGTAACAAAGAAAGCTACCATATCCCATCACAAGCTATTACAAGAAACTCATCATCATCACAAAGCTCAACCTGTTACAAAGAATATATAAATAAAAATTGGAGCAAAAATATAAAGAAAACCATAATGGTTTGAGTGATGTGAGAAGTATAAGAAACTCACGACATTTTTTCACAAAAAAATAACTAATTTATCAGCTTATAATTTAGGAACAATCAGAAGCACCAAAAAGAACAAATTATTTCATAAATATTAACTTGTTTATAGCGTATATAAATACACTGAGCAATACTTACAGAAGTTATGTCTGGATCAGCAGTCACAATCTGCTTTTCAACAGGCAGAAACTTGTTCTGCTTGAATTCCATGTCTCCTGTAATACAAAGAATTTATATTAAAGCCATCTGGATGGATGAAGGGGAAAAACCTCAAGACAGCAACAATTACACTTCAGAATAATAAATTCCCAGATTTTGCTTTAGGTTAAAAATTCACAACAAAGGAATTTCTATTACCAATTGCTCTAGTCAAGTTTATACTTCCATTGACCCTTCCAACTTGGATGAATCCACCAGCTTTCAGAATCCTGTCTTTTTCAGCCTCAAGGTCAGGCTTGTGATCCTTGGACAAATTGTGTGCCTGCGAATAAAACTTCATTATAACGAAGCATACAAAGGTTTCTGACTAGTAGCTGTGCCATGCAGTTAAATGTACAAGTATTGTGCATAATAACAGAGACGGAAGCGACTCTGAACGGATGCAACTAGATGTCAAAATTATTGTGACATAAATATAATGAACTGTTGTTAAATTATGTGAATATCCCCATTATTCTTCAAAACTACAAAAATAAAACACGGTACATTAGAGTGTAAGTTAGCTATCTCAGAAGGTAGCAACAGACAAAGTCTGACTAGTAGCTGTGCCATGCAGTTAAATGTACAAGTATTGTGCATAATAACAGAGACGGAAGCGACTCTGAACGGATGCAACTAGATGTCAAAATTATTGTGACATAAATATAATGAACTGTTGTTAAATTATGTGAATATCCCCATTATTCTTCAAAACTACAAAAATAAAACACGGTACATTAGAGTGTAAGTTAGCTATCTCAGAAGGTAGCAACAGACAAAGTCTTCCCCTGTAGGTGTTGTCCACAATCCACATGAATTGAACGGAACCACTGTATTCTATCAAAAACGAAATCCCTATCTCAAAATACAAAATGACAAAAACTTTACTCTGAATTAGAACCATATAAGTTTATCACCATCACCCACACACTCATTAGTGTACCCTATATTGCATGCCTGATAATTAAAATATAAATAAAAACTTCAAGAGGAGGTGGAGTTATGGAAGTACCTGGCCCTTCCGTGACAATACACATCTAGAATCACCAGCATTTGCAACAACAAGTTTATTTCCTTGAATGACAGCCACACAAGCTGTGCTTCCACAGTTTGGTCCACTGAAATCAGAATGGGGTCCCTGATTTGAAGCATAAGTGCATGACGCTTCCTCATTAGATCTTATAATTTTTAGGTTTAATCAATTTAATCAGAAAGGACTTCTATGAATTGTCACATACATGATGCAATCATCCAAAAACTGAATTTTGAGGCATACGACTCTATCAAAGTGAACACGCATCATATGCAAGAGGTAGACAATTCAGGAAATACATCAAACAAAGCTGAGATATTTAAATTCTAACACCATTATTCAAGAAAAATTATTCCACATAAATAGACAAACAAAGTAGGGCCAAAAGGTTTTAGAAAGTCCTAATTGGCAAATGCTGTTTAATTTGTAAGCAGTTCTAGCAAAGACATTTCTACAAATAACTCATCAGTTCAACATCATGAGAAATGGTCACCAGCATTTTTTTAAGAAAAAAATTACAGACGAGTATAGTTAAATCAAACATAGAATAGTTTTTTCTTTTTTTAGATTTTATTTTGTTAGGACAAATTAGATCAGAAAAAGTTTACAAAACTCATGGTACATTCACGATGATGGTTCATAGCCTTTTTATATATGTGAAATATTTGAGGAAACTTTTAGAGCATTTAATAAAGTTACTATATGCTTAAATTCCATTCATAGAAACCTTTCCAGCATGCATGTAGAATAGAACAAACAAATATGTTAGAAAAACAAGCACATGAGGTGCAAGAAAAACAAAATGTATTCCGTATTCGTTACCTCCTCAAAAGCCCAATCATCGACACGGTCATTGGCTTCACCACCCTTGGGAGACCATATAAAACCCTCCAGCATACCAGACAACTTTTCCATTTTATCTCCCAAGACTGCTAATTCTCTCCACCCCCTTTGTCCGAGCATCATCTCATCCATTCTGCCCCAATATGAAGGAAAATATATAAAAAGGAACATAATTTTGACAGAAATATTTCTTCCTAAACACCATATCCCCCTTGTCTATTATTTGGCATAAAAATTTCTCGTTTGTAAAGCCACAGATACACAATTGATTTTTAACAATGAAGAATAAAAATTCAAGAAAAAAACAAATGTTATCATTCTAAAAAAATAACTCGATGACACTTGTAATAAGAATAAAGGTCTTCACACTCCCGACGTTTCATTTTAAAACTCCTTAACTTAGGAATACATTTATTATATTATTATCTTTAGACATACTGTTTTCGTAAAAATAAGATAAGATACAAAAAACATAAAGAGATAGGAGAATTTTTAAAACTTCTAAAAATTCACGAGAAAACGGGATAACAGAAAGAAGAAAAAATGTGTTTTAAAACTATTTCTAGCTGCCCATAACTTCTTAACTTCCAACTATTTTTCTATCATGAAGAGACGGATACCAAATCTTCCCTGGGGTATATAAATATAAATTACATAGAGAAGGTAAATCATTTGGTGGAACAGTTGAACATGAAGTATCAGCCTAGGTAGAATTAACGACTTCTACAGATAAATGACACCTGCTCTATTGTCTCACCCCAAGGCTTTTAATGGCATCCAGTAACACCAATGAAAATTCTAAATTACCTGAGGAAAGATTTCTGTAAAGATGAGCCAAGATCTCCTGCTATGTAAGCTTCATGCTTGAGCACTTGCTGGTGCAGATACTTGGCACAGAACTTTGAAACTGCTTTGCCTGCAAATTAATGAGACCATTTTGCAGATTATAAAATTAGAAGTTAGCAGATAAGTATGCTATATATGTCAGCCCTGTGACCATACTTTTCAAATGATTTAAAATGTATAAACATCTCCAAGTCCTCATTAAGCTATAACCAAGAGTAATTGAACCTGACATGGTCTATTATGGATGAAGAGATGAAGTATGCCCCAAAAAAATTGTTCTCAGTTTTTATTTTTCTATTTTCTCTTTAACATGGCAAGAAAAACAAAATTCTGAAATCACAAACAAAAAATCTGTGGGGGGACAGCATTCCAGGTGTAAAGTAGATTGGAAAGGCAACTCTATCCAAACTCAAATCTGACCTCACATGAATCAAGAAAAAATGGGCCAAAAATGTAAGGCTGCAGTAATATTGCTTGTTAAGAAGAATATGAGAAAGGCAGAAAATGACCAAATTTTAAAGCAGTATCTTATATCCTATGACAAATTTGAAAGAATTATAACTAGTATATTACTGTAAGCCTGTAATTCGCATTATAAGTGATATGTGGATAAGAGAAAACAAAAATCAGATGAGATCATACAAAATTAAATGAACTCCAAATCAGTAACAGAGAAGTGATATACATTAAGCAGTAAAAGCCACCCATGCTAAGGTGGATTGCGATGGAGAACTCAAAATGGAAGCACCAAGCTTCAAACAGTATTAAACATTTGAAATCATTCCTTCAAATTGCTCAGCTTTCTAAGTAATGAAATCGATTTCCTTATAATTAGTTTGCAGAACAAGTTTAACGGTAAGAAACTGGTCCAAATAAAGTTAAATCCTAATAAAAATTAACAAAATATAATTTCCTTGCTGCCTTCGAAAATGAGCATGGGCATACATAATAAAAAGAAATGTTAGGAAATGTGAAGAGCTAATACTAACCTCCATGGCCATCATAAACACCAAAGAAAGAGGTGGACTCATCCAAATATGGATGAGCTGCATGCTGGCAAGCAAAATAGAAGAATTAAAAATTTGTTTACACTGTTAAATAAATTGTAAGATAATAGCAGGCTACTGAAGTACAAAAGAATAAAGGTAGATCACATATTTATATCACATATATATATATAGCCATTACTTCCCAAAGACAAGGAACTACTCATGAGTATAGGTATACAAGAGAGGGGAAATTTATCTCTCTGAAACTTCGAAAAATTATTAGTTGTATGAGCATGTTTACATCAATAGCTGAATGAAATATGTTTAGAAAAATTACGAATAAGTAATATCTTTCTTCAATTCATCCCTTCATCATAGCAGAGTCATGGCAAAAAATAGCAATCTGTACGCTTAGTTAAACATAAGATACTAGTCCTTTTACAACTTTCCAAGTCAACAGTGCATATAACAAAATTCACTTATCAGTCACAATTATGGCAATAAATTAGCTTATCAGTTCATATTGTTCAACATGTAAATCTAGCATAGGATTCTCCTTACACTAGGTTGTCTGATTGTGTTAGTAATAAATCCACACTACTTTTCTACAATAATTGCACTGGCATAAAACCAAATGCCAGCCCAATGCACTGATATGACACCAGACATGAATACAACAATATGACACCGAGAAGTGACAACTTTCTAAAATTATAGAACAATGACACACGAGTGTGGTACAATATCTAAAATTAGTATAAAATTAACGTAAAACCAAAAATCATGAATTAAAAGAGAGAGAGGAATCAGCATGAGTCATCATAAGAAAAATAAACAATGTGATATTCCCCTCTATGTTGGTATAGAAGTTTAACGAGTAAAAATAAAATTGTAGAATACAGCTTATCCGACCGTGTTACATGTGCACGACTGACACGCGCACAACTTTAAAGTGTCATTGCTTCAGATTCCAAGACATTCAGCATCATCAAACAGTAAGTAACATACAAAACAAGTAACTGTCATTCCATGAAATACAATTGATCGAAAAGAAATCACTAACATCCCATGTTTCTTCTATCTATACCGGTGCTAAAATTAGAAAATAAAATATGAGTAAATATAGTAAACCACAAATAAGAGCGTAATAACAAAGTAAGCAATAAACAAACAAGTAAGTGCATTCCATGAAATGAATGAAAAGAAGAGAGTAATTACAGCATCCTCCATGGAAGCACGCCAACCCTGCATGGAAGAGAGACCAAATCGAAGTTTGTTATTCTCACCATCTTCAGAAGCCTTCTCTGTTTTCGGAGTGCTAAGGTATATCCCCATAGCTCAAACTGCAACCACACAAAAAATGTTCAACAATGAATCGCAAGAATAAAACAGGATCATGAAGCCAAATCAATGAAACAATCGTAAAATTGAATTTGGAACAATAAATAATTAACAATAAAAGTCAAATTTAACCCTATATGTTAGAATGCGATGAGATCCATAAAATAAAATGCATTGGAATATGAAAAAGAGTAAGGATGCGTGAAAATCGAAAATGCATAGAAATGAATCGAGAATGGAATGGAAGAAATGATAGGAAGGAAAATAAGAGAAATAGGAAAGAATGAAAAAGAGAAGAGGAATTAGGGTTTGTGGAGTAGTACTGAATTGGTTGAATGAAGAAAGAGAGAGAGAGATGAGATATGAATATGATGATGTGATAATAAGAAGAAGAAAATGAAGAAGAAGAAGAAAGGGAAATGAAATTGAATGATTGGATTCATTCCGTTTATTATATATTTCAGTGTAGGAAACTTCCTTTTTCTGTTAAACAAACACCTGCCACGTCTACAATATTTGTATTTTATCTACTAAATGAAGTATTATTCATTATTAATATGAAGATTTCTAACATTTATTATATTATTTGTCTTTTATTTTTATTATATTTATTTTAGAGTCAGTAATGCAATTATATTCTTATAGTGTCAGTATATATATTTTCTTGTCTTATTTATTTATCTCATCTTCACCAGAGGTATTGTTATATATGTATTTTTTTCATACCAATAATATAATACAATAATCATTTTGGTCTCTTAAATCATTCTACTAATTTTTTTCTAAATATAATTATCAACTAAAATATTTGTTAAAAAATACACCATACTTTCTATTTTGTATAATATTCTCACTATATTTTTATTGGAAAATGTGATATTCACAACCACATCTATAGGTATTTCTGGTGAAGGTGATCTTATGTCAAAGCCTACATGGCATGCTGCAAGAAGAATGCACAATGCATTGTTAAGAATGGATAATGAATATTTCGAGGTCAGCTCTTTGATTATTTGGAGTTGTAACCTTAAGGCTACTGTTAGGGGAGTACATACTTTCAAGTGCTCAAAATCTTAGGATAGATGATGTGAAAATTACTTCTTAATATATCGTTTTCATTGAAGTCTGTCAGATTAAATAGAGGTTATTTTTGACATATGATTAAATGATATCTTTTGACTCATGATAATTAGAAATAAATTGGACTTTGGTTATGAAACTATATTAAAATTTCATCTAAAATCAATTGACAATCAAAAGAGTAGTCAATCATATGTTTAAATCATTTTCAGAACAACGAGATAATGATGTGAGACTCACCTCACAACATATAAGATTGCATGGGTTGTTTTTCATAATTCTAAGCTCAACAAATGATGGGACCTTATCTATTGTAATTACTCTTAAGCATGATATATAAAAGTGTTTCGATTTGTTATATTGTGATTTGGCGAATTCTAACTTGCGAACTACAAGTTAGTCTGATTCCATTAAACTTGTCTGTTTTATTGTGATTGGAGTGTAAAATTTATATAAGTGAATATAATTAAAAATGTAAAGGACAAATGATGAAGGATCTTCCTCCTTTTATTATGTCATCTTTTCTCACCTTTTGGGTCAATTTTTTGTAAGACTCACTTTTGGAAGCACTTTGTATCTCGCACCACCATCCCATCAATATTACCTTACCTTGTATTAAGGCACTATTGTTATGTTATAGTTCTTTTATCTACATAAGATTAATGAAAGTCTATTTTTCCTAATATTCATTTTATTTGTAATTTGGTTCACTAAATTGTCCTTTTCCTAACTTAGTTAACGATATACTTTAATGCAATTAGCAAGTTTATAAGAACAATAAACCTCTATTTAATAAAGCTAACAATTTGTTTATTGTATAACCACTAAGCAATATTAGTTCATCATTATTAGATTCCTTAATAATTTGTTCCGTATGGCTGCATTTCCAATCCTCACAAATACTATGTCATATTAAAATACATGTTAATCAATGATTGCTACACACACTAAAGGAATGTCATGAACACACAAAAAAATTGAGAAAATACTACACTACTGTCAACACATGGTTTAAAACATAATTTCACTTCCTTCTTATACTAGAAAATATTCATTCTTCCCACTCATTAAAAAAAACACTACAACTACCAACATTATTTAGACAACTCTGCATATTGTAGTCTTAAGTATCAGTTTGATCATACATTTTACAATAATTTTTGGGTACTTTAACAGATTAATCACCTTAAATAGGTGAAATTGTACTTATATGTAATTAAAACTAGTTTGATTAGCTAAATATCACTTATATAGTGTTTTGCAGGTTTAACCCAGAAGAAAGATAAAAAAATTCTAAGTTTCTAGACAAATTTCGGCCAAGTCCAAGACCAAGATCACACTTAGAGGACAAGACAACATCTGATAGTTGCACTTAGCGCCGAAGCCATGCCCAACGGAAGAAGAGTCATGCTTAGCACAAATCATACGTTGAGCATCTAAATTAAAAGAATTTGAAGCTAACTCGTTGCCTAGATTGCGCTTAGCGCGCTCAATTACGTTGAGCGCAATGGGTGGTGCGCCTAGTGGCAAAAGCCACACCCAATGCACATTGGTGTGTCCCAGTGTCCCGCCTAGCCAGCTGGAATCCATGCTCAGCACACAAACGATGCACTGAGTGTAGGAGCCATCACTAGAAATATATTTAAAAACTTCCAGCCTGAGACAAAGATATACACTCTTACCTTTTCGAATTGTAATCTTTATTTTGCTATGTTTTAGAGAGCTTAGCTCACTAAGCTCATAGAAACTAAGTGTAAGCATCTTAGGTGTTAATCTATGCTCTATTGTTAGTGATTCTAAAGCCCCAGGAGCTTTGTATTATCCTTATCCTAACTTTCATTGTGTAGAAATGAGAAGCTAAGTACTTCATGTTAGAAATTCATAATTTGTAAGTAAGGTATGCATCATATATTTAATACAATTATAGCAGCTATTGATTTTGGGTCACAAAATAAATGATCTAATTTCTGATAACTCATATGACTTCCAAAACTGGTAAGAAATATTAGTTTAATGAGTGGATACTCATACAGTTGACCTATAAATGATAATAAAAACTCTATAAGTTAACGTGTAAGGAAAAGTTATAGTCCCCAAGATATCAAATCACAAATCACAAATAGTTTTCATCTTTCTTATCAGATAGAGTTCCAAAATGAATTCAAGATTAGGTTGAGGAAGGTTATCATACCAAAACTCTCTCAAAAAGTATACAAAATGAGTATATCTGAGAACATATATTCATGTATGACGCTGTATCCTTGTTTTATATTATGTGTGAGAATCATGAGATTCAAGATCCTAGGATTAGTATTTCGCCAATTATCAAGAAATTCTAACAAGTGATACAAGAGCATAGGTTCTAAATTTTATGATTCTCCATTAAATGTGTTTTTCCCCAATTTTTTTATGAACCCTAATTTTAAATTTGAGGATTTTATAATACCGTTTTAAATTTGAATTGATTATTTCTACTGCATCTTAATGTTTTTGAATTCATTGTATTTGCACCATTATTATTTTTGGGGCATCATTTTTTCTTCTGCAGCAATGATTAATTGAACCATTTTATGTTACTTTTATTAAAGAAACATTAACATAAAATATTATAGTTTGAACTTTCCAATATCTGATGTGCGATATCATGAAGCTATGAAGGATTGTTGTATACTTGTATATGTGAAAAGTGGTTTGGAAACTTTTCTGAAAAAAGAATATATTTGCTGATAATGATTTTCATTGGATTATCAGATTGTGCATATACATATATGAAATTTTACAGATTGAAATTACTTATTCTGTTGTTCTATTGTTCTGCACTAATATTTCTTTCTAGTTTCAGTGTACATATGTAGATGTATCTATTTAGTCTAGACTTAGTTGATAATGATTTATATTTGTATTTATTTCTTCGATCCGAATCCACTTTACATTTAATAACAGATCCAGTCAATCTTTATGTGTAGTATGATTTGGAAAGATATTGTAGATTCATATTTGTTGATTATTAAAGTGATCAAATCTTAAGGTTTTACTTTCAAATTGTAATTTTTTAATAGACTCATATCATTCCCTTTGTCTGGTAATTATTTTTAATTAGTTGATCAAATATGTTGTCAAAGTAATCTCTATTGTAGAGATTGATTAAAATTACACATGAGTATGAGATTATTTATGTGAATAGTGTTCTGGCCCACATAAAGACATAATTTGACTAAATAATAACATACATGTGATAATAAATATGTAACAATTATAAAGATTTTTCATGTGAATAATAGTCGCTTCAAAGAAAATCTATCATTTGACAGAACTAATTGTTAATATTTGATTATTATATTTAGAGTATCACTTACAAATTAATTTATCTGTCCAAAAACTAGAAATTGATATTGTGTTAGGTATCTTGTGATGCCTATTATGTGAATGTCTTGTTTTATATTTACATGATTTGTTTGTTTAAATGACTACAACACTTCAAAGTTTGTTGCATTGGTTGGTGATCAGTTGCATTATTAAGGAGTTGACATAGTTGAAACGTTGTTTCGTTTGAACAGTTTACCCTGCCATATTTTGTCATGTATAAAATGGTAACATCTTTTTAATGAAATGTTCAAAAGGACCATCATTTGAATTCGAAAAGCAGATCCTTGTGGTGGAAATGATGCAATGCTACCAATAGGCTATAATGGATATATGTATTTATATGTGAATATAAATAATATATATATTGGATTAAGTGTTGAAACAAACTCAACTAAATGATTTTTTCTTTTGGACCATAAAATTGTTTGACATTTTAAGTGAACATATTAAACAAAAAGCCGTCCAAGTGACACCTCTTCTGTAAGTTGTTCATAATAAATGTCAAACGTTAGTGCTTATATGTATCCATGCAAGTATTAATCGGGTCAAATGAAGATTGTTATTTGACCGGATTATATACACACATGTGATGGTAAACATGTGATAATTATATGGTTGTAGATGTGAATGATAAATCTGTCTACATAATGATTTATTCTTTGACATGCATTATGATCAATATTTGGCTATTACAAATAAGAGTAATATTGGTGATTGATATGAAATATCAAACCAATTGCATGTTTGCATTTTATCTGCATAGTGATCATCCCAAAGGAAAATTATTGTTTGGCCCAAATTACAAACATACTTGTAGCAATAAATATGTGATAATCATATAATTTTCCATGTAAATTGTTGGGTTTATTCAAGTGTGAAGTCCCACATTGGATATGTGGGGAGGAATGAAAGAGTTTATAAGAAGGAAAGAGCCATGTAACTAATGCCTTAAGGTTTTGGTTCACGACGTGGTGTCTCACTTGTGACTCTTCACTCTTCCCATACCCATGTAACAATGGAGTTCCCTGGTGGTTGGAGGCTCCCCGGTCGCAGTCTGGTCCAACAAGTGGTATCAGAGCCGATGGTTCGGCTAGGACATGATGGACTCAAGGGGGAGCGAACCGGAAAGTGTGTGGTACCCACACTTGAGGGGGAGATTGTTGGGTTTATTCAAGTGTGAAGTCCCACATTGGATATGCGGGGAGGAATGAAAGAGTTTATAAGAAGGAAAGACCCATGTAACTAATGCCTTAAGGTTTTGGTTCAAGACGTGGTGTCTCACTTGTGACTCTTCACTCTTCCCATACCCATGTAACAATGGAGTTCCCTGGTGGTTGGAGGCTTCCCGGTCGCAGTTTGGTCCAACATAAATAGTAAGTTGGTCCAAAGAAAAGCTTGTGCATGATAATGACGTTTAGGATCTTGTCGAATTACCTGAAGGTGCGAAACCTATTGGTTGAAATGAATATTTAAAACCAAGAGGGTTTCGAAGGATAATATTGACAGATATAAAGCTCGTCTAGTTGCTAAAGGTTACACTGAGAAAGAAGATATTAATTATATAGAAACCTTCTCTCCAATATCTTCAATGGATTCTTTTAGAATAATATTGGCACTAGTAGCTCATTTTCATTTAAAGTTATATCAAATGGATGTTAAGACTGTGTTCCTAAATAATGACATTAAATGAACAATCTATATGGTGCAACTAGGAAACTTTGTGTCAATTGGCTCAAAGTCTATAGTATGCAATTTAAAGAAATTCATCTATGACCTTATACAAGCTTCTCGTCAATGAAATCACAAGTTTCATCGAGTTATTGCCACGTATAGTTTTGAGGCAAATAAAGTTGATGATTTTGTATATCACAAGTTCAGTGGGAGTAAATATATATTCCTGATATTATACGTCGATGATATACTGCTTGCTAGCAGTGATATGAGACTATTGCATGAGACCAAGAGATTTCTAACGAAAAATTTCGAAATGAAAGATCTTGGGGAAACTTCTTTTGTGTTAGATATTCAGATACTAAGAGGATTCTCTCAAGGTATCCTAAGGTTGTCACAAGAAAGCTATATTGATAATGCCTTAGATAGATTTGTCATAAAAGACAATAAACTAGGGGATACCCCTATAGTTAAGGGATACTAGTTTAGTCTCGAATAATGGCCCAAAAATGATCTTAAAAGAAACGAGATGCAAAAGATTCCTTACGCATTTGCACTAGCAAGTTTAATGTATGCTCAAGTTTGCACACGTCTTGACATATTGTTTGTCGTGAGAGTTTTGAGAAGATATTTGAGTAATCTTGGAATGCATAACTGAAAGACAATCAAATGTGTTATGCATTACTTGAAGAGAATAAAGGAGTACATGCCCACTTATCGGAGGTATGAGAATTTAGAGATTATTGCATACCCTGACTCCAATTTTGTTGGATGTCAAGACATCAGACACTCCACCGCTTGATATGTGTTTATATTGGATGGAGGTGCTATCTCCTAGAAGTCTACTAAACAGACGCTCATAGATCCTTCAACCATGATTGTTCATGGTTTGTTTTGAGACATCAGACCATGGAATATGGTTGCAGAATTTTGCCACTAGTTTAAGTGTGGTCGATGGTATTGAAAGACCATTGAAAATTTATTGTGGTAACAAATCCGTGGTTCTTTACTCCAACAATAATAGGAGTTCTTCCAAGTCAAAATATATTAACATCAAGTTTTTGGTTGTTAAAGAAAGTATTCAAAATAGACAAATTTCCATAAAACATATAGGGACAAATTTTATGCTAGTTGATCCAGTGACTAAGGATATGGTACCTAAAGTATTCCATGGGAATGTCACTCATATGAGTGTTACTCCATAGGATACCTTAGTTTAGTGGGAGTTTATATGTTTTATGATTTACTTTGGACGTTATATACAATTTGTATGCATAATAAAGTTGATGATTTATTATTCTATTTTTAACTTATATATTGTAACTATTGTGGTGCAATAAAGAACTTTGAATTGATCTCACTAAAGAATAAAGAATGACCAATTAGAAATAGACATATTTGAGATCACATTGCATGAAATTTACATGTCACTCATCTATATTTGATCTGTCATTAAATATATTAATATGGTGATCATCGTGGTCGAGTCACGCTTGAATGTAATGAAGGTCGCGGTGGTTCCATAGTTGCTATATGATATTGACCATATTGTATTAAGGAGAAGTCTAAATATAAATAGCATACGATCTGTGCCTAATGAATATGTGATATAATTGTTTGAATAAAAATATGAAGCCCAATTGGAAGATTGCTAGAAATTAATAATTTCCAATTGAGGCGGACATCATATATTTAATACAATTATATCGACTATTTGTTTTGGGTGACAAAACAAGTGATCTAATTTCTGACAACTCATAGGACTTCTAAAATTGGTAACGAATATGAGTTTAATGAGTGGATACCGAAAAGGTTGGCCTATAAGGGATAATGGGAACCCTGTAAGTTAATGCATAAGGAACAGTTATGGTCCTCATACACCAAATCACAAATATTTTTCACCTCTCCCCTTTAGAGAAAACGAAGTTCCTAAAAGGAATTCAGAATTTGGTTGAGGAAGACCATCATACCAAAACTCTCTCAAAAGGTATACGAAAGGAGTAGATCTAAGAATATGGATTCATATATGACTTTGTATCCTTGTTTATATTATGTGTGAGAATCATGATATTCAAGATCACATGATTGATATTTCACCAATCATCACCAAATTCTAACACTTCATTGTTGGGATTGAATATAACATGAACTTGATGTACACACTCTCGTTCACCATTAATCCAGGAAGTTCAATTTTATCTGAGTTTCGTATTTACTTTATGTTTGCTTTTAGTTTGATCAACTTTTTGCATGATATTTGAATAATTTGTTTAAGTTTTTTCTTGCATTATTCTGAACTTGCTTAACTCAATAAGTAATATATTTGCTAGACATAGACTTGTATTATTTGTTATCTCATGCATTTTACTTATTGGTATCTAGACAAAGAACTAATATTGTGATTTTATAACTCTCAAACTGAATAGCATAAACTATTAGACATAGAGATATGCTTGAAGGTTCATAAAACTGAATTTTATCGTTGTAGTAACTAAACATAAAACTATTTTTGATAAAATGTTAATATAAATCAAGACATTGGCGACTAACACACTTGAGGTGTTGCATTTTTAACTCAGCTTGCATGCATAGATTACTAGACATAGAGACATGATTTTGCAAGTCATATTTCTTTATCTAATGAATTAAAGTTGTTAGACATATGACTTTATTGCATAAGTTGCTAACTGACTAAGACATTAGCTTTTAGTAATATTGAGGTTGTTATATGGATTAATTGTTACTTATTAATCGAAAAATAGGAGTAATAAACCACCCTGGTGTTGCAAAAAAGTATAGAAAAATATTTTTATCATCTCCACAAGAAATTGCTTAAACCATAGTCTTTCAACTATTATTATTCTCAACTAAATATTTCGTTTATGGGTTATTTGATGTGTGATACAAACACTTCGAATATAATCAAATATCATAAAAAAAATAGTTGGGGTTTAATTTCACACTCAGACTTATTTTTCACTTTGATTCATTATTTCATAGCATTCATAATGTCCAGTCCATATAAAATACATCAACATGACTAACTGCTAATGTCTTAGTCACTTAGTCACTTATGCAAGAAATACATATTATGTCTAGTGACTTTGATACATAAGAATAAAAACACGACATTCAAACTCATGCCCCTATGTCTTGTGAATCATGAATGTAAGTTGAGTAAAACTGCAACACCTCAATCATGCTAGTTGTCAATGTCTTGGTCCATGTTAGCATTTTATTGTAAGTAAGTCTATTTCTAGTAAATACAATGTTAAAATTCAGATTTATAAACATTCAAACACATCTCTATGTCTAGTAACATATATTATTCAGTTTGAGAGTTATGAAATCACAATATTAGTTCTATATCTAGATACCAAAAAGTGGCATACATGTGGTGACTAATAGAGCAAATCTATGTCTAGAAAGTATAGTATTTTTTTAGTAATGCAAGTTCATAACAATGCAATAAATATTGAAGCAGATATTCTAAGTTCATGCAAGAGTTTGATCAATACTAAAACATGCATTAAGTTAAGACAAGACTGAAAATGGAAACGAACTTCATGGAATATTATTGAATCGGAAGTGGTTACATCAAGTTTGTGCTACTTTCAACCCCAACTAAAAGGTGCTTAGCTACTCATATCCATGCAATGGAAAATGATAGGGATAACATGGGGTGGTAGAACCACACACAATTGAATAATAATTATCACCTATGATGTTTACACTTAGTTTCAATGAACTAAGTGTTAGACTCTCTAAAATTTAGCTTACAAGAAGATTACAATTCGAAGAAGTAAAAGTGTGTAAAAATGAAATATTCTAAAGGCCTACAAATACTATTATGAGGCTGGCTTTTGCACTCAGCGCACTGTTACTGTGCTGAGCATGGGATCCAATTGGTTGGGCGCGACTCATGGACATATCAAGTTGCACTGAGTGTTGCTTGCGGTGTTGAGCGTGACTCTTGGCCGCACAAGGCTACCTTGGGCGCGGCTTTCAGTGTTGGGTGTGACTTTTGTTGCGTTGAGCGTAATTCGGACATTAGTAAAACTTCCAATTCCTTTAATTTAGATGTTCAATGTAGGATTGGTGCTGACCATGGCTTTTCTTGCGCTAAGCATAGGATTGGCACTAAGCATAACTATCAGATAATGCCAATTTTGCTAAGCGTGATCTATACGCTGGGCGTGGTTAAGTTTTGCCCATAAATCTAAAATTATCTGCTTCTTTATCCCATTTAAGCCTATAAAACCACTTGGGTAAGATTTAGCGTGAATATTTAATCATGTATAAGTACTTTTCCAATAATTTGAGTTCATCAAGTTGAAAAGTGTCATTAAATTAAGTGTTAATTATAGAATAATTTATCATTTAACATTGTTGAATGCATATAAAATAAGAATCATATGTGTACAAATAGTGAGTACGATGTTCAACCCCAACTCTCCTTCTCATTATATTACAATTTCGAATAGCTTGTGTCACACAAATCAAAAACCAATATATTTTATCTTCAAACAATAATTAAAAATTTGAAAGGCTATAGTCTCCCAAGTCCTTGTGGATACCACAATCCCTAATTTCTATATCTTTTTGTGACACCGTAGGCAGTTTTTATACTCATATTTGCTAGTTAGCATGTGACCAATTTTATGACTATACCACATGGATTACTGATAGAGCAAATTGAAAGTGCACGATTATGTCGTCATGTAATAAAATAACGATCCCATGGGGACAGAAAAATTCCTTAATTATAACATATAATTTATACCTAACGTAAAGAGAAATTAAAAGTGAATTTAGAACAATTGAACATTTGACAAGAATAATTATGAAAATATTAAAAAGGATTGAAACCTAATTTCGGAAGAGTTCCCAGGATAATGATTATCGCTTTTACACTTGCAAATCCTTGTTGAGAATAGGGATCCAGAGGGTGGAATTTCCTAAGAATAGGGTTTGGGTCTTGTTCGATGGGCTTCTACAGACGCAGTGTGTAGAGAAAGAATCGTCTCATTTTTCTACCCCAAATGCATATATAATATGTCCAATTCTGATCAAAGATTCCAAAGTTATGCCAAAAATAGAAAATCAACGTAAAACTAGTCACCACTTGTTCGTATCTCACGACCAGCAGCAAGGCGATTGGCTATGATGCATCCAGTATTCAGTGTGTGATGAAAGAAGTGTGGAAACAAAGTACCATGCAAAAATTCCAGCCGCAACTATATTAAACAAAGTAACATGCACCCGAACCAACCAACACGCGAGTAGCTGAACAAGAGAGCAAACAGCAAAACGGTGAATGCTATAGGCGAATTTTGGAACCCAAACAGAATGGTTATTCTAAGACACACACTAAACGCTACTGAGAACCTCTGAAAAGAACCGATAATCCCCGGCAGCGGCGCCGAATTTGATCGAAAATGATGATAGATTTAATCAGGCCAAATAATCCCAAATTAACTCATTTTAGGAATATTAGTCCAATAAAGTCTAAAACACTAAACCATGTGAAACAAAGTCAATTAGGCACGAAGAATCATCAATCATGCTAATTTAAGGTTACGAATTGTGTGATATATTGTTCATCAGCGCGTATACTTGCAGTTGCGATCATACCAGCACTAATGCATCGGATCCCATCAGAACTCCGCAGTTAAGCATGCTTGGACGAGAGTAGTACTAGGATGGGTGACCTCCTGGTAAGTCCTCGTGTTGCACCTCTGGTTTTCCTCCAGAGGCGCACTTGGAGTATTTCCTGGCTCGAAAGGGATCCAAAGGGTGGAATTTCCTGAGAATAGGGTTTGGCTCTTGTTCGATGGGCTTCTACAGACGCAGTGTGTAGAGAAAGAATCGTCTCATTTTTCTACCCCAAATGCATATATAATATGTCCAATTCTGATCAAAGATTCCAAAGTTATGCCAAAAACAGAAAATCAACGGTAAAACTAGTCACCACTTGTTCGTATCTCACGACCAGCAGCAAGGCGATTGGCTATGATGCATCCAGTATTCAGTGTGTGATGAAAGAAGTGTGGAAACAAAGTACCATGCAAAAATTCCAGCCGCAACTATATTAAACAAAGTAACATGCACCCGAACCAACCAACACGCGAGTAGCTGAACAAGAGAGCAAACAGCAAAACGGTGAATGCTATAGGCGAATTTTGGAACCCAAACAGAATGGTTATTCTAAGACACACACTAAACGCTACTGAGAACCTCTGAAAAGAACCGATAATCCCCGGCAGCGGCGCCGAATTTGATCGAAAATGATGATAGATTTAATCAGGCCAAATAATCCCAAATTAACTCCATTTAGGAATATTAGTCCAATAAAGTGTAAAACACTAAACCATGTGAAACAAAGTAAATTAGGCACGAAGAATCATCAATCATGCTAATTTAAGGTCACGAATTGTGTAATATATTGTTCATCAGCGCATATTCTTGCAGGTGCGATCATACCGGCACTAATGCACCGGATCCCATCAGAACTCTACAGTTAAGCGTGCTTGGGCGAGAGTAGTACTAGGATGGGTGACCTCTTAGGAAGTCCTCATGTTGCACCTCTGGTTTTCCTCCAGAGGCCCACCTGAAGTATTTCCTAGCTCGAAAGGGATCCAGAGGGTGGAATTTCCTGAGAATAGGGTTTGGCTCATGCTCGATGGGCTTCTACAGACGCAGTTTGTAGAGAAAGAATCGTCTCATTTTTCTACCCCAAATGCATATATAATATGTCCAATTCTGATCAAAGATTCCAAAGTTATGCCAAAAACAGAAAATCAACGGTAAAACTAGTCACCACTTGTTCGTATCTCACGACCAGCAGCAAGGCGATTGGCTATGATGCATCCAGTATTCAGTGTGTGATGAAAGAAGTGTGGAAACAAAGTACCATGCAAAAATTCCAGCCGCAACTATATTAAACAAAGTAACATGCACCCGAACCAACCAACACGCGAGTAGCTGAACAAGAGAGCAAACAGCAAAACGGTGAATGCTATAGGCGAATTTTGGAACCCAAACAGAATGGTTATTCTAAGACACACACTAAACGCTACTGAGAACCTCTGAAAAGAACCGATAATCCCCGGCAGCGGCGCCGAATTTGATCGAAAATGATGATAGATTTAATCAGGCCAAATAATCCCAAATTAACTCATTTTAGGAATATTAGTCCAATAAAGTCTAAAACACTAAACCATGTGAAACAAAGTCAATTAGGCACGAAGAATCATCAACCATGCTAGTTTAAGGTTACGAATTGTGTAATATATCGTCCGTCAGCGCGTGTACTTGCAGGTGCGATCATACCAGCACTAATGCACCGGATCCCATCAGAACTCCGCAGTTAAGCGTGCTTGGGCGAGAGTAGTACTAGGATGGGTGACCTCCTGGGAAGTCCTCGTGTTGCACCTCTTTTTTATCCAGAGGCGCGCCTGGAGAATTTCCTGTAATCATGCTAATTTAAGGTTACGAATTGTGTAATTTATTGTTCATCAACGCGTATACTTGCAGGTGCGATCATACCAGCACTAATACACCGCATCCCATCAAAACCTCGCAGTCAAGCGTGCTTGGGCGAGAGTTGTACTAGGATGGGTGACCTCCTGGGAAGTCCTCGTGTTGCACCTCTTTTTTATCCAGAGGCGCGCCTGGAGAATTTCCTGGCTCGGAAGGGATCCAGGGGGTGGAATTTCCTGAGAATAGGGTTTGGCTCATGCTCGATGGGCTTCTACAGACGCAGTTTGTAGAGAAAGAATCGTCTCATTTTTCTACCCCAAATGCATATATAATATGTCCAATTCTGATCAAAGATTCCAAAGTTATGCCAAAAACAGAAAATCAACGGTAAAACTAGTCACCACTTGTTCGTATCTCACGACCAGCAGCAAGGCGATTGGCTATGATGCATCCAGTATTCAGTGTGTGATGAAAGAAGTGTGGAAACAAAGTACCATGCAAAAATTCCAGCCGCAACTATATTAAACAAAGTAACATGCACCCGAACCAACCAACACGCGAGTAGCTGAACAAGAGAGCAAACAGCAAAACGGTGAATGCTATAGGCGAATTTTGGAACCCAAACAGAATGGTTATTCTAAGACACACACTAAACGCTACTGAGAACCTCTGAAAAGCCGCAAATGATAATAGATTTAATCAGGCCAAATAATCCCTAATTAACTCATTTTAGGAATAGTAGTCCAATAAAGTGTAAAATACTAAACCGTGTGAAACAAAGTCAATTAGGCACGAAGAATCACCAATCAAGCTAATTTAAGGTTACGAATTGTGTAATATATTGTTCATCAGTGCGTATACTTGCAGGTGCGATCATACCAGCACTAATACACCGGATCCAATCAGAACTCCGCAGTGAAGCGTGCTTGGGCGAGAGTAGTACTAGGATGGGTGACCTCCTGGGAAGTCCTCGTGTTGCACCTCTGTTTTTCCTCCAGAGGCGCACGTGGAGTATTTCCTGGCTCGAAAAAGATCCAGAGGGTTGAATTTCCTGAGAATAGGGTTTGGCTCATGTTCGATGGGGTTCTACAGGCGTAGTCTGTAGAGAAAGAATGGTCTCATTTTTCTACACCAAATGCATATATAATATGTCCAGTTTTGATCAAAGATTCCAAAGTTATGCCAAAAATAGAAAATCAACAGTAAAACTAGTCACTACTTGTTCGTATCTCGCATCACTAATTCAATATGTGATGAAAGAAGTGTGGAAACAAAGTTTCATGCATGCAAAAATTCCAACCACGACTATATTAACCAACATACACCCGAGTCAACCAACACGCGAATAGCTAAACAAGACAGCAAAACATTGAATGCTATAGGCGAATTTTGGAACCCAAACTGAATGGTTATTCTAAGACACACACCAAGCGGTACTAAGAACCTCTGAAAAGAACGGATAATCCCCGGCAGCGGCGCCAAATTTGATCGAAAATGATAATAGATTTAATCAGGCCAAATAATCCCAAATTAACTCGTTTTAGGAAGATTAGTCCAATAAAGTCTAAAACACTAAACCATGTGAAACAGAGTCAACTCGTGTTGCACCTCTGTTTTTCCTGCTGAGGCGCACCTGGAGTATTTCCTAGCTCAAAAGGGATCAAGAGGGTGGAATTTCCTGACAATAGGGTTTGGCTCTTGTTCTATAGGCTTCTACAGACGCAGTCTGTAGAGAAAGAATCGTCTCATTTTTCTACTCCAAATGCATATATTATATGTCCAATTTTGATCAAAGATTCAAAAGTTATGCCAAAAATAGAAAATCAATAGTAAAACTAGTCACTACTTGTTCATATCTCACAATCAGCAGCAAGGTGATTGACTATGATTCTTCCAGTATTCAAAATGTGATGAAAGAAGTGCGGAAACAAAGTTTCATGCAAAAATTCCAACCACAATTATATTAACCAACATACACCCGAATCAATCGACATGCAAATAGAAAATCAACACCAAAGTTATGCCAAATGCATATATAATATGTCCAGTTCTGATCAAAGATTCCAAAGTTATGCCAAAAACAGAAAATCAACGGTAAAACTAGTCACCACTTGTTCGTATCTCACAACCAGCAGCAAGGCGATTGGCTATGATGCATCCAGTATTCAGTATGTGATGAAAGAAGTGTGGAAACAAAGTACCATGCAAAAATTCCAGCCGCAACTATATTAACCAACATACACCCGAACCAACCAACACGCGAGTAGCTGAACAAGAGAGCAAACAGCAAAACGGTGAATGCTATAGGCGAATTTTGGAACCCAAACAGAATGGTTATTCTAAGACACACACTAAACGCTACTGAGAACCTCTGAAAAGAACCGATAATCCCCGGCAGCGGCGCCGAATTTGATCGAAAATGATGATAGATTTAATCAGGCCAAATAATCCCAAATTAACTCATTTTAGGAATATTAGTCCAATAAAGTCTAAAACACTAAACCATGTGAAACAAAGTCAATTAGGCACGAAGAATCATCAACCATGCTAGTTTAAGGTTACGAATTGTGTAATATATCGTCCGTCAGCGCGTGTACTTGCAGGTGCGATCATACCAGCACTAATGCACCGGATCCCATCAGAACTCCGCAGATAAGCGTGCTTGGGCGAGAGTAGTACTATGATGGGTGACCTCCTGGGAAGTCTTCGTGTTGCACCTCTGTTTTTCCTGCAGAGGCGCACCTGGAGTATTTCCTAGCTCTAAAGGGATCAAGAGGGTGGAATTTCCTGACAATAGGGTTTGACTCTTGTTCGATGGGCTTCTACAGACGCAGTCTGTAGAGAAAGAATCGTCTCATTTTTCTACCCCCAAATGCATATATAATATGTCCAATTCTGATCAAAGATTCCAAAGTTATGCCAAAAACAGAAAATCAACGGTAAAACTAGTCACCACTTGTTCGTATCTCACGACCAGCAGCAAGGCGATTGGCTATGATGCATCCAGTATTCAGTGTGTGATGAAAGAAGTGTGGAAACAAAGTACCATGCAAAAATTCCAGCCGCAACTATATTAAACAAAGTAACATGCACCCGAACCAACCAACACGCGAGTGGCTGAACAAGAGAGCAAACAGCAAAACAGTGAGTGCTATAGGCGAATTTTGGAACCCAAACAGAATGGTTATTCTAAGACACACACTAAACGATACTAAGAACCTTTGACAAGAACCGATAATCCCCAGCAGCGGCGCCAAATTTGACCGAAAATGATAATAGATTTAGTCAGGCCAAATAATCCCTAATTAACTCATTTATGGAATATGAGTCCAATATAGTGTAAAACAATAAACCATGTGAAACAAAGTCAATTAGGCACGAAGAATCATCAATCATGCTAATTTAAGGTTACGAATTTTGTAATATATTGTTTATCAGCGCGTATACTTGCCGGTGCAATAATACCAGCACTAATGCACCGGATCCCATCAGAACTCCGCAATTAAGCGTGCTTGGGCGAGAGTAGTACTAGGATGGGTGACCTCTTGGGAAGTCCTCGTGTTGCAACTCTATTTTTCCTCCAAAGGCGCACCTGGAGTATTTCCTAGCTCAAAAGGGATCTAGAGGGTGGAATTTAATGACAATAGGGTTTGGCTCTTGTTCGATGGGCTTCTACAGACGCAGTCCGTAGAGAAAGAATCGTCTCATTTTTCTACCCCAAATGCATATATAATATGTCCAATTCTGATCAAAGATTCCAAAGTTATGCCAAAAACAGAAAATCAACGGTAAAACTAGTCACCACTTGTTCGTATCTCACGACCAGCAGCAAGGCGATTGGCTATGATGCATCCAGTATTCAGTGTGTGATGAAAGAAGTGTGGAAACAAAGTACCATGCAAAAATTCCAGCCGCAACTATATTAAACAAAGTAACATGCACCCGAACCAACCAACACGCGAGTAGCTGAACAAGAGAGCAAACAGCAAAACGGTGAATGCTATAGGCGAATTTTGGAACCCAAACAGAATGGTTATTCTAAGACACACACTAAACGCTACTGAGAACCTCTGAAAAGAACCGATAATCCCCGGCAGCGGCGCCGAATTTGATCGAAAATGATGATAGATTTAATCAGGCCAAATAATCCCAAATTAACTCATTTTAGGAATATTAGTCCAATAAAGTCTAAAACACTAAACCATGTGAAACAAAGTCAATTAGGCACGAAGAATCATCAATCATGCTAGTTTAAGGTTACGAATTGTGTAATATATCGTCCGTCAGCGCGTGTACTTGCAGGTGCGATCATACCAGCACTAATGCACCGGATCCCATCAGAACTCCGCAGTTAAGCGTGCTTGGGCGAGAGTAGTACTAGGATGGGTGACCTCCTGGGAAGTCCTCGTGTTGCACCTCTTTTTTATCCAGAGGCGCGCCTGGAGAATTTCCTGGCTCGGAAGGGATCCAGGGGGTGGAATTTCCTGAGAATAGGGTTTGGCTCATGCTCGATGGGCTTCTACAGACGCAGTTTGTAGAGAAAGAATCGTCTCATTTTTCTACCCCAAATGCATATATAATATGTCCAATTCTGATCAAAGATTCCAAAGTTATGCCAAAAATAGAAAATCAATAGTAAAACTAGTCACTACTTGTTCTTATCTCACAACCAGCAGCAAGGTGATTGACTATGATTCATCCATGAAAGAAGTGCGGAAACAAAGTTTCATGCAAAAATTCCAACCACGACTATATTAACCAACATACACCCGAGTCAACCAACACGCGAATAGCTAAACAAGACAGCAAAAAAACGGTGAATGCTATAGGCGAATTTTGGAACCCAAACAGAATGGTTATTCTAAGACACACACTAAACGCTACTGAGAACCTCTGAAAAGAACCGATAATCCCCGGCAGCGGCGCCGAATTTGATCGAAAATGATGATAGATTTAATCAGGCCAAATAATCCCAAATTAACTCATTTTAGGAATATTAGTCCAATAAAGTCTAAAACACTAAACCATGTGAAACAAAGTCAATTAGGCACGAAGAATCATCAATCATGCTAGTTTAAGGTTACGAATTGTGTAATATATCGTCCGTCAGCGCGTGTACTTGCAGGTGCGATCATACCAGCACTAATGCACTGGATCCCATCAAAACTCCGCAGTTAAGCGTGCTTGGACGAGAGTAGTACTAGGATGGGTGTCCTCCTAGGAAGTCCTCGTGTTGGTTTTGTCTTTTTTCTCTAGAGGCGAACCTAGAGTATTTCCTGGCTCGAAATGGATCTAGAGTGTGGAATTTCCTGAGAATAGGGTTTGTCTCTTGTTCGATGGGCTTCTACAGACGCAGTGCGTAGAGAAAGAATCATCTTATTTTTCTAACCCAAATGCATATATAATATGTCCAATTCTGATCAAAGATTCCGAAGTTATGCCAAAAATAGAAAATCAATAGTAAAACTAGTCACTACTTGTTCGTATCTCACAACCAGCAGCAAGGCGATTGGCTATGATGCATCCAGTATTCAGTATGTGATGAAAGAAGTGTGGAAACAAAGTACCATGCAAAAATTCCAGCCGCAACTATATTAACCAACATACACGCCCGAATCAACCAGCTAATATATTGTTCATTAGCGCGTATACTTGCAGGTGCTATCATACCAGCACTAATGCACCGGATCCCATCAGAACTCGGCATTTAAGCATGCTGGGGCGAGAGTAGTACTAGGATGGGTGACCTCTTGGGAAGTCCTCGTGTTGCACCTTTGTTTTTCCTCCATAGGCGCATGTGGAATATTTCCTAGCTTGAAAGGGATCCAGAGGGTGGAATTTCCTGAGAATTGGGTTTGGCTCTTGTTCGATAGGCTTCTACAGACGCAGTAGAAAGAATCGTCTCATTTTTCTACCACAAATGTATATATAATATGTCCGATTCTGATCCAAGATTCCAAAGTTATGCCAAAAATAGAAAATCAAGAGTAAAACTAGTAACTACTTGTTCGTATCTCACAACCAGCAGCAAGGTGATTGAGTATGATGCATCCAATATTCAATATATGATGAAAGAAGTGTGGAAACAAAGTTATGCACAAATTCCAACGACAACTATATTAACCAACATACACCGGAATCAACCACCATGCAAATAGCTAAACAAGACAGCAAACAGCAAAACAGTGAATGCTATAGGCAAAATTTGAAACCCAAACAGAATGGTTATTCTAAGACACACAATAAACGATACTAAGAACCTTTGACAAGAACCAACAATCCCCGGCATCGGCGCCAAATTTGACCGAAAATGATAATAGATTTAATCAGGCTAAATAATCCCTAATTAACTCATTTTAGGAATATTAGTCCAATAAAGTCTAAAACACTAAACCATGTGAAACAAAGTCAATTAGGCACGAAGAATCATCAACCATGCTAGTTTAAGGTTACGAATTGTGTAATATATCGTCCGTCAGCGCGTGTACTTGCAGGTGCGATCATACCAGCACTAATGCACCGGATCCCATCAGAACTCCGCAGTCAAGCGTGCTTGGACGAGAGTAGTACTAGGATTGGTGACCTACTGGGAAGTCCTCGTGTTACACCTCTATTTTTCCTCTAGAGGCGCACTTGGAGTATTTACTGGCTCAAAAGGGATCCAAAGGGTGAAATTTCCTCAGAATTGGGCTTGGCTCTTTTTCGATGGGCTTCTAAAGACGCAATGTGTAGAGAAAGGATCGTCTCATTTTTCTACCCCAAATGCATATATAATATGTCCAATTCTGATCAAAGATTCCTAAGTTATTCCAAAAATAGAAAATCAGCAGTAAAACTAGTCACTACTTGTTCGTATCTCACAACCAGCAGCAAGGCGATTGGCTATGATGCATCCAGTATTCAGTGTGTGATGAAAGAAGTGTGGAAACAAAGTACCATGCAAAAATTCCAGCCGCAACTATATTAAACAAAGTAACATGCACCCGAACCAACCAACACGCGAGTAGCTGAACAAGAGAGCAAACAGCAAAACGGTGAATGCTATAGGCGAATTTTGGAACCCAAACAGAATGGTTATTCTAAGACACACACTAAACGCTACTGAGAACCTCTGAAAAGAACCGATAATCCCCGGCAGCGGCGCCGAATTTGATCGAAAATGATGATAGATTTAATCAGGCCAAATAATCCCAAATTAACTCATTTTAGGAATATTAGTCCAATAAAGTCTAAAACACTAAACCATGTGAAACAAAGTCAATTAGGCACGAAGAATCATCAATCATGCTAGTTTAAGGTTACGAATTGTGTAATATATCGTCCGTCAGCGCGTGTACTTGCAGGTGCGATCATACCAGCACTAATGCACCGGATCCCATCAGAACTCCGCAGTTAAGCGTGCTTGGGCGAGAGTAGTACTAGGATGGGTGACCTCCTGGGAAGTCCTCGTGTTGCACCTCTTTTTTATCCAGAGGCGCGCCTGGAGTATTTCCTGGCTCGAAAGGGATCCAGGGGGTGGGATTTCCTGAGAATAGGGTTTGGCTCATGCTCGATGGGCTTCTACAGACGCAGTTTGTAGAGAAAGAATCGTCTCATTTTTCTACCCCAAATGCATATATAATATGTCCAATTCTGATCAAAGATTCCAAAGTTATGCCAAAAATAGAAAGTCAACAGTAAAATTAGTCACTACTTGTTCGTATCTCTCATCCTGTATTCAATATGTGATGATAGAAATGTGGAAACAAATTGTCATGCAAAAATTTCACCCACAACTATATTAACCAACATACACCCGAATCAACCAACATGCAAATAGCTAAACAAGACACCAAACAACAAAACAATGAATGGTATAGGCAAATTTAGAAACCCAAACAGAATGGTTATTCTAAGACACACACTAAACGATACTAAGAACCTTTGACAACAAACGATAATCCCCGGCAGCGGCGCTAAATTTGACAGAAAATGATAATAGATTTAATGAGGCC
>NC_032010.1:9191911-9193536 GCF_001865875.1 Lupinus angustifolius | reverse complement strand
AAGTGTAAAACACTAAACCATGTGAAACAAAGTCAATTAGGCACGAAGAATCATCAATCATGCTAATTTAAGGTTACGAATTGTGTAATATATTGTTTATCAGCGCGTATACTTGCAGGTACGATCATACCATCACTAATGCACCGTACCACACCAGAACTCCCCAATTAAGCGTGCTTGGGAGAGAATAGTACTAGGATGGGTGACATTCTAGAAAGTCCTCGTGTTGCACCTCTGTTTTTCCTCTAGAGGCGCACATGGAGTATTTCCTGGCTCGAAAGGGATCTAGAGGGTGGAATTTCTTGAGAATAGGGTTGGGCTCTTGTTCAATGGGCTTTTACAGACGCAGTGTGTAGAGAAAGAATCGTCTCAATTTTCTACCCCAAATGCATATATAATATGTCCAATTCTGATTAAAGATTCCAAAGTTATGCCAAAAATAGAAAGTCAACAGTAAAATTAGTCACTACTTGTTCGTATCTCTCATCCTGTATTCAATATGTGATGATAGAAATGTGGAAACAAATTGTCATGCAAAAATTTCACCCACAACTATATTAACCAACATACACCCGAATCAAACAACATGCAAATAGCTAAACAAGACAGCAAATAACAAAATAGTGAATGTTATAGGCAAATTTTGAAACCCAAACAGAATGGTTATTCTAAGACACACACTAAACGATACTAAGAACCTTTCACAAGAACCGATAATCCCCAGCAGCATCGCCAAATTTGACCGAAAATGATAATAGATTTAATCAGGCCAAATAATCCCTAATTAACTCATTTTAGGAACATTAGTCCAATAAAGTGTAAAACAATAAACCATGTGAAACAAAGTCAATTAGGCACGAAGAAACATCACTCATGCTAATTTAAGGTTATGAATTGTGTAATATATTGTTCATCAGCGCATATAATTGCAGGTGCGATCATACCAGCACTAATGCAACGGATCCCATCAGAACTCCGCAATTTAGCGAGCTTGTTCGAGAGTAGTACTAGGATGGGTAACCTCCTGGGAAGTCCTTGTGTTGCACCTCTATTTTTCCTCCAGAGGCGCACCTGGAGTATTTCCTGGCTCGAATGGGATCCAGAGGGTTGAATTTCCTGAGAATAGGGTTTGGCTCTTGTTCGATGTGCTCCTACAGACGCCGTCTGTAGAGAAAGAACCGTCTCAATTTTCTACCCCAAATGCATATATAATATGTCCAATTTTGATCAAAAGATTCCAAAGTTATGCCAAAAATAGAAAATCAACAGTAAAACTAGTCACAACTTGTTCGTATCTCTCATCCAGTATTCAGTATATGATGAAAGAAGTGTGGAAACAAAGTTTCATGCAAAAATTCCAACCACAACTATATTAACCAGCATACACCCGAATCAACCAACATGCAAATAGCTAAACAATACACCAAAACAGTGAATGCTATAGGTAAATTTTGATACCCAAACAAAATGGTTATTCTAAGACACACACTAAACGATACTAAGAACCTTTGACAAGAACCGATATTCCCCGGCAGCGGCGCCAAATTTGACTGAAAATGATAATAGATTTAATGAGGCCAAATAATCCCTAATTAACTCATTTTAGGAATATTAGTCCAATAAAG
>NC_032010.1:9189798-9191811 GCF_001865875.1 Lupinus angustifolius | reverse complement strand
TCCAGTATTCAATATGTGATGAAAAAAGTGTGGAAACAAAGTTTCATGCAAAAATTCCATCCACAACTATATTAACCAACATACACCCGAATCGACCAACATGCAAATAGCTAAACAAGACAGCAAACAGCAAAACACTGAATGATAAAGGCAAATTTTGAAACCCAAACAGAATGGTTATTCGAAGACACACACTGAAAGATACTAAGAACCTTTGAAAAGAACCAATAATCCACGGCAGTGGCGCCAAATTTGACCGAAAATGATAATAGATTTAATCAGGCCAAATAATCCCTAAGTAACTCATTTTAGGAATATTAGTCCAATAAAGTGTAAAACACTAAACCATGTGAAACAAATTCAATTAGGCACGAAGAAACATCAATCATGCTAATTTAAGGTTACGAACTGTGTAATATATTGTTCTTCAGCGCGTATTCTTGCAGGTGCGATGTTACCACACCTAATGCACCGGATCCCATCAGAAATCCGCAGTCAAGCGTGCTTGGGCGAGAGTAGTACTAGGATGGGTGACCTCCTGGGAAGTCCTCGTGTTGCACCTCTGTTTTTCCTCCAGAGGCGCACCTTTATTTCCTGGCTCGAAAGGGATCAAGAGGGTGGAATTTCTTGAGAATAGGGTTTGGCTCTTGTTCGATGGGCTTCTACAGATGAGGTGTGTAGAGACAGAATCGTCTCAATTTTCTACCCCAAATGCATATATAATATGTCCAATTTTGATCAAAGATTCCAAAGTTATGCCAAAAACAGAAAATCAACGGTAAAACTAGTCACCACTTGTTCGTATCTCACGACCAGCAGCAAGGCGATTGGCTATGATGCATCCAGTATTCAGTGTGTGATGAAATCAAAAATTCCAACCACAAATATATTAACCAACATACACCCGAATCAACCAACACGCAAATAACTAAACAAGATAGCAAACAGCAAAACAGTGAATGCTATAGGCAAATTTTGAAACCCAAACAGAATGGTTATTCTAAGACACACATTAAACGATACTAAGAACCTTTGACAACAAACGATAATCCCCGGCAGCGGCGCTAAATTTGACAGAAAATGATAATAGATTTAATGAGGCCAAATAATCCCTAATTAACTCATTTTAGGAATATTAGTCCAATAAAGTCTAAAACACTAAACCATGTGAAACAAAGTCAATTAGGCACGAAGAATCATCAACCATGCTAGTTTAAGGTTACGAATTGTGTAATATATCGTCCGTCAGCGCGTGTACTTGCAATTCATCAGCGCGTATACTTGCACGTGCGATCATACCAGCACTAATGCACCGGATCCTATCAGAACTTCGCAATTAAGCGTGCTTTGGCGAGAGTAGTACTAGGATGGGTGACCTCCTGGGAAGTCATCGTGTTGCACCACTGTTTTTCCTCCAGAGGCGCACCTGGAGTATTTCCTGGCTCGAAATGGATCTAGAGTGTGGAATTTCCTGAGAATAGGGTTTGGCTCTGTTATGTATCAGTGGTTACAATACACCTAGAAGGGGGGTTGAATAGGTGTCGCAGTTAGAATAGCCACTTTTTAAAACTCAACAATTTATGCCGAATCACCCCTAATTAATCGATTACAGGATGAAGATAATCGATTAACAGAACAATCTTAATCGATTAACAAAAACAGTTTTAATCAATTAACAGAAACAATTTTAATTGATTAACAGAAACAGGATAATTGATTAACGCCAAGAGTTTTAATCGATTAAACAGAAACAGTAAGCTATTACAGAAAACGATTAATTGCAGAACAGTTAACCGATAATGGAACGAATACAGAGCTTACATATTGTTTATCAGAATAACATCCAGTACATCAAATGAACAGAATGTATCAATTGAATTCAATATATCAATTAATCGATTGAAAACAGTAAAGAGAGAGAGAGAGAGAAAACAAATCCTGCAACGCGAATTTTTATCCTGGTTCGTTTGCTGTCCACTGCAAACTACATCCAGGCCTCCCGGCTGACTTGGG
>NC_032010.1:9189461-9189698 GCF_001865875.1 Lupinus angustifolius | reverse complement strand
CTGTTTTTCAGTTTTTCAGTTCCAACAACTTAACAAACAGTTAGGTTAATCGATTAACGTAATGCCTTAATCGATTAATAGCATTTAAAAAACGTGTTCCAATAGCAACCACTTTTCTCAGCAGTTGGGTTAATCGATTAAAGGATTGGTTAATCGATTAACAGCAACTAAAATGTGTATTTTTAAATACAAAACATTAAATACGTTATGCACTTAGTTAATACATGTTTAACACTT
>NC_032010.1:9170343-9189361 GCF_001865875.1 Lupinus angustifolius | reverse complement strand
GGTGCCCTAAGCCTTGACTCAACTTAAACTAGAATCTAGTCTAAGCCTAGTACCAAATAAAGACTTAAGCACGCTGATTTGTTGATGATCTTCAAGCTCTTTTAGGCACAAGTTGTCCTCATCAAAACCATGACATTCAAGGAGAGCATTCCAAAGTGTTCCTCTTGACAAGCACACTTTCAGGCTCTTGTTCGATGGGCTTCTAAAGACGCATTTTGTAGAGAAAGAATCGTCTCAATTTTATACCCCAAATGCATATATAATGTGTCCAATTCTGATCAAAGATTCCAAAGTTTTGCCAAAAATAGAAAATCAACAGTAAAACTAGTCACTACTTGTTCGTATCTCACAAGCAGCAGCAAGGTGATTGACTATGATGCATCCAGTATTCAATATGTGATGAAAGAAGTGTGGAAACAAAGTTTCATGCAAAAATTCCAACCACAACTATATTAACCAACATACACCCGAATCAACCAACATGCAAATAGCTAAACAAGACAGCAAACAACAAAACAGTGAATGTTACAGGTAAATTTTGAAACCCAAACAAAATGGTTATTCTAAGACACACACTAAACGATACTAAGAACCTTTGACAAGAACCGATAATCCCCGGTAGCGGCGCCAAATTTGACCGAAAATGATAATAGATTTAATCAGGGCAAATAATCCATAATTAACTCATTTTAGGAATATTATTAGTCCAATAAAGTGTAAAACACTAAACTATGTGAAACAAAGTCAATTAGGCACGAAAAATCATCAATCATGCTAATTTAAGGTTACGAATTGTGTAATATATTGTTCATCAGCGCGTATACTTGCAGGTGCGATCATACCAGCAATAATGCACCGGATCCCATCAGAACTCCGCAGTCAAGCGTGCTTGGACGAGAGTAGTACTAGGATGGGTGACCTCCTGGGAAGTCCTCCTGTTGCACCTCTGTTTTACCTCCAGAGGCGCACCTGGAGTATTTTCTTGCTCGAAAGGTATCTAGAGGGTGGAATTTCCTTCCTTGAGAATAGGGTTTTGCTCTTGTTCGATGGGCTTCTACAGACGCGGTCTGTAGAGAAAGAATCGTCTTCTTTTTCTACCCCAAATGCATATATAATATGTCCAATTCTGATCAAAGATTCCAAAGTTATGCCAAAAATAGAAAATCAACGATAAAAGTGGTCACCACTTGTTCGTATCTCACAACCAGCAGCAAGGCGATGTGCTATGATGCATCCAGTATTCAGTATGTGATGAAAGAAGTGTGGAAACAAAGTTTCATGCAAAAATTCCATCCACAACTATATTAACCAACATACACCCGAATCGACCAACATGCAAATAGCTAAACAAGACAGCAAACAGCAAAACACTGAATGATAAAGGCAAATTTTGAAACCCAAACAGAATGGTTATTCGAAGACACACACTGAAAGATACTAAGAACCTTTGAAAAGAACCAATAATCCACGGCAGTGGCGCCAAATTTGACCGAAAATGATAATAGATTTAATCAGGGCAAATAATCCATAATTAACTCATTTTAGGAATATTATTAGTCCAATAAAGTGTAAAACACTAAACCATGTGAAACAAACCGCAACTATATTAAACAAAGTAACATGCACCCGAACCAACCAACACGCGAGTAGCTGAACAAGAGAGCAAACAGCAAAACGGTGAATGCTATAGGCGAATTTTGGAACCCAAACAGAATGGTTATTCTAAGACACACACTAAACGCTACTGAGAACCTCTGAAAAGAACCGATAATCCCCGGCAGCGGCGCCGAATTTGATCGAAAATGATGATAGATTTAATCAGGCCAAATAATCCCAAATTAACTCATTTTAGGAATATTAGTCCAATAAAGTCTAAAACACTAAACCATGTGAAACAAAGTCAATTAGGCACGAAGAATCATCAATCATGCTAGTTTAAGGTTACGAATTGTGTAATATATCGTCCGTCAGCGCGTGTACTTGCAGGTGCGATCATACCAGCACTAATGCACCGGATCCCATCAGAACTCCGCAGTTAAGCGTGCTTGGGCGAGAGTAGTACTAGGATGGGTGACCTCCTGGGAAGTCCTCGTGTTGCACCTCTTTTTTATCCAGAGGCGCGCCTGGAGAATTTCCTGGCTCGGAAGGGATCCAGGGGGTGGAATTTCCTGAGAATAGGGTTTGGCTCATGCTCGATGGGCTTCTACAGACGCAGTTTGTAGAGAAAGAATCGTCTCATTTTTCTACCCCAAATGCATATATAATATGTCCAATTCTGATCAAAGATTCCAAAGTTATGCCAAAAACAGAAAATCAACGGTAAAACTAGTCACCACTTGTTCGTATCTCACGACCAGCAGCAAGGCGATTGGCTATGATGCATCCAGTATTCAGTGTGTGATGAAAGAAGTGTGGAAACAAAGTACCATGCAAAAATTCCAGCCGCAACTATATTAAACAAAGTAACATGCACCCGAACCAACCAACACGCGAGTAGCTGAACAAGAGAGCAAACAGCAAAACGGTGAATGCTATAGGCGAATTTTGGAACCCAAACAGAATGGTTATTCTAAGACACACACTAAACGCTACTGAGAACCTCTGAAAAGAACCGATAATCCCCGGCAGCGGCGCCGAATTTGATCGAAAATGATGATAGATTTAATCAGGCCAAATAATCCCAAATTAACTCATTTTAGGAATATTAGTCCAATAAAGTCTAAAACACTAAACCATGTGAAACAAAGTCAATTAGGCACGAAGAATCATCAATCATGCTAGTTTAAGGTTACGAATTGTGTAATATATCGTCCGTCAGCGCGTGTACTTGCAGGTGCGATCATACCAGCACTAATGCACCGGATCCCATCAGAACTCCGCAGTTAAGCGTGCTTGGGCGAGAGTAGTACTAGGATGGGTGACCTCCTGGGAAGTCCTCGTGTTGCACCTCTTTTTTATCCAGAGGCGCGCCTGGAGAATTTCCTGGCTCGGAAGGGATCCAGGGGGTGGAATTTCCTGAGAATAGGGTTTGGCTCATGCTCGATGGGCTTCTACAGACGTAGTGTGTAGAGAAAGAATCGTCTCAATTTGCAACCCCAAATGCATATATAATATGTCCAATTCTGATCAAAGATTCCAAAGTTATGCCAAAAATAGAAAATCAACGATAAAAGTGGTCACCACTTGTTCGTATCTCACAACCAGCAGCAAGGCGATGTGCTATGATGCATCCAGTATTCAGTATGTGATGAAAGAAGTGTGGAAACAAAGTCATGCAAAAATTCCAGCCGCAACTATATTAAACAAAGTAACATGCACCCGAACCAACCAACACGCGAGTAGCTGAACAAGAGAGCAAACAGCAAAACGGTGAATGCTATAGGCGAATTTTGGAACCCAAACAGAATGGTTATTCTAAGACACACACTAAACGCTACTGAGAACCTCTGAAAAGAACCGATAATCCCCGGCAGCGGCGCCGAATTTGATCGAAAATGATGATAGATTTAATCAGGCCAAATAATCCCAAATTAACTCATTTTAGGAATATTAGTCCAATAAAGTCTAAAACACTAAACCATGTGAAACAAAGTCAATTAGGCACGAAGAATCATCAATCATGCTAGTTTAAGGTTACGAATTGTGTAATATATCGTCCGTCAGCGCGTGTACTTGCAGGTGCGATCATACCAGCACTAATGCACCGGATCCCATCAGAACTCCGCAGTTAAGCGTGCTTGGGCGAGAGTAGTACTAGGATGGGTGACCTCCTGGGAAGTCCTCCTGTTGCACCTCTGTTTTACCTCCAGAGGCGCACCTGGAGTATTTTCTTGCTCGAAAGGTATCTAGAGGGTGGAATTTCCTTCCCTGAGAATAGGGTTTTGCTCTTGTTCGATGGGCTTCTACAGACGCGGTCTGTAGAGAAAGAATCGTCTTCTTTTTCTACCCCAAATGCATATATAATATGTCCAATTCTAATAAAAGATTCCAAAGTTATGCCAAAAACAGAAAATCAACGGTAAAACTAGTCACCACTTGTTCGTATCTCACGACCAGCAGCAAGGCGATTGGCTATGATGCATCCAGTATTCAGTGTGTGATGAAAGAAGTGTGGAAACAAAGTACCATGCAAAAATTCCAGCCGCAACTATATTAAACAAAGTAACATGCACCCGAACCAACCAACACGCGAGTAGCTGAACAAGAGAGCAAACAGCAAAACGGTGAATGCTATAGGCGAATTTTGGAACCCAAACAGAATGGTTATTCTAAGACACACACTAAACGCTACTGAGAACCTCTGAAAAGAACCGATAATCCCCGGCAGCGGCGCCGAATTTGATCGAAAATGATGATAGATTTAATCAGGCCAAATAATCCCAAATTAACTCATTTTAGGAATATTAGTCCAATAAAGTCTAAAACACTAAACCATGTGAAACAAAGTCAATTAGGCACGAAGAATCATCAACCATGCTAGTTTAAGGTTACGAATTGTGTAATATATCGTCCGTCAGCGCGTGTACTTGCAGGTGCGATCATACCAGCACTAATGCACCGGATCCCATCAGAACTCCGCAGTTAAGCGTGCTTGGGCGAGAGTAGTACTAGGATGGGTGACCTCCTGGGAAGTCCTCGTGTTGCACCTCTTTTTTATCCAGAGGCGCGCCTGGAGAATTTCCTGGCTCGGAAGGGATCCAGGGGGTGGAATTTCCTGAGAATAGGGTTTGGCTCATGCTCGATGGGCTTCTACAGACGCAGTTTGTAGAGAAAGAATCGTCTCATTTTTCTACCCCAAATGCATATATAATATGTCCAATTCTGATCAAAGATTCCAAAGTTATGCCAAAAACAGAAAATCAACGGTAAAACTAGTCACCACTTGTTCGTATCTCACGACCAGCAGCAAGGCGATTGGCTATGATGCATCCAGTATTCAGTGTGTGATGAAAGAAGTGTGGAAACAAAGTACCATGCAAAAATTCCAGCCGCAACTATATTAAACAAAGTAACATGCACCCGAACCAACCAACACGCGAGTAGCTGAACAAGAGAGCAAACAGCAAAACGGTGAATGCTATAGGCGAATTTTGGAACCCAAACAGAATGGTTATTCTAAGACACACACTAAACGCTACTGAGAACCTCTGAAAAGAACCGATAATCCCCGGCAGCGGCGCCGAATTTGATCGAAAATGATGATAGATTTAATCAGGCCAAATAATCCCAAATTAACTCATTTTAGGAATATTAGTCCAATAAAGTCTAAAACACTAAACCATGTGAAACAAAGTCAATTAGGCACGAAGAATCATCAACCATGCTAGTTTAAGGTTACGAATTGTGTAATATATCGTCCGTCAGCGCGTGTACTTGCAGGTGCGATCATACCAGCACTAATGCACCGGATCCCATCAGAACTCCGCAGTTAAGCGTGCTTGGGCGAGAGTAGTACTAGGATGGGTGACCTCCTGGGAAGTCCTCGTGTTGCACCTCTTTTTTATCCAGAGGCGCGCCTGGAGAATTTCCTGGCTCGGAAGGGATCCAGGGGGTGGAATTTCCTGAGAATAGGGTTTGGCTCATGCTCGATGGGCTTCTACAGACGCAGTTTGTAGAGAAAGAATCGTCTCATTTTTCTACCCCAAATGCATATATAATATGTCCAATTCTGATCAAAGATTCCAAAGTTATGCCAAAAACAGAAAATCAACGGTAAAACTAGTCACCACTTGTTCGTATCTCACAACCAGCAGCAAGGCGATTGGCTATGATGCATCCAGTATTCAGCATGCGATGAAAGAAGTGTGGAAACAAAGTTTCATGCATGCAAAAATTCCAACCACGACTATATTAACCAACATACGCCCGAGTCAACCAACACGCGCATAGCTAAACAAGACAGCAAACAGCAAAACATTGAATGCTATAGGCGAATTTTGGAACCCAAACAGAATGGTTATTCTAATACACACACTAAACGCTACTGAGAACCATAAAAAAGAACCGATAATCCCCGGCAGCAGCGCCAAATTTGATTGAAAATGATGATAGATTTAATCAGGCCAAATAATCCCAAATTAACTCATTTTAGGAATATGAGTCCAATAAAGTCTAAAACACTAAACCATGTGAAACAAAGTCAATTAGGCACGAAGAATCATCAACCATGCTAGTTTAAGGTTACGAATTGTGTAATATATCGTCCGTCAGCGCGTGTACTTGCAGGTGCGATCATACCAGCACTAATGCACCGGATCCCATCAGAACTCCGCAGTTAAGCGTGCTTGGGCGAGAGTAGTACTAGGATGGGTGACCTCCTGGGAAGTCCTCGTGTTGCACCTCTTTTTTATCCAGAGGCGCGCCTGGAGAATTTCCTGGCTCGGAAGGGATCCAGGGGGTGGAATTTCCTGAGAATAGGGTTTGGCTCATGCTCGATGGGCTTCTACAGACGCAGTTTGTAGAGAAAGAATCGTCTCATTTTTCTACCCCAAATGCATATATAATATGTCCAATTCTGATCAAAGATTCCAAAGTTATGCCAAAAACAGAAAATCAACGGTAAAACTAGTCACCACTTGTTCGTATCTCACGACCAGCAGCAAGGCGATTGGCTATGATGCATCCAGTATTCAGTGTGTGATGAAAGAAGTGTGGAAACAAAGTACCATGCAAAAATTCCAGCCGCAACTATATTAAACAAAGTAACATGCACCCGAACCAACCAACACGCGAGTAGCTGAACAAGAGAGCAAACAGCAAAACGGTGAATGCTATAGGCGAATTTTGGAACCCAAACAGAATGGTTATTCTAAGACACACACTAAACGCTACTGAGAACCTCTGAAAAGAACCGATAATCCCCGGCAGCGGCGCCGAATTTGATCGAAAATGATGATAGATTTAATCAGGCCAAATAATCACTTCTTTCATCACATACTGAATATTAGTCCAATAAAGTCTAAAACACTAAACCATGTGAAACAAAGTCCTCGTGTTGCACCTCATTTTTATCCAGAGGCGCACATGGAGTATTTCCTGGCTCGAAAGGGATCCAGGGGGTGGAATTTCCTGAGAATAGGGTTTGGCTCATGTTCGATGGGCTTATACAGACCCAGTGTGTAGAGAAAGAATCTTCTCATTTTTCTACCCCAAATGCATATATAATATCTCCAATTCTGATCAAAGATTCCAAAGTTATGCCAAAAATAGAAAATCAACGGTAAAAGTAGTCACCACTTGTTCGTATCTGACAACAAGGAGCAAGGCGATTGGCTATGATGCATCCAGTATTCAGTATGTGATGAAAGAAGTGTGGAAACAAGGTTTCATGCAAAAATTCCAACCACAACTATATTAATCAACATACACCCGAATCAACCAACATGTGAATAGCTAAACAAGACAACAAACAGCCAAACGGTGAATGCTATAGGCGAATTTTGGAACCTAAACAGAATGGTTATTCTAAGACACACACTAAACGCTACTGAGAACCTCTGAAAAGAACCGATAATCCCCGGCAGCGGCGCCAAATTTGACCGAAAATGATGATAGATTAATCAGGCCAAATAATCCCAAATTAACTCATTTTAGGAATATTAGTCCAATAATGTCTAAAACACTAAACCATGTGAAACAAAGTCAATTAGGCAGGAAGAAACATCAATCATGCTAGTTTAAGGTTATGAATTGTATAATATATCGTCCCTGAGCGCGTATACTTGCAAGTGCCATCATATTAGCACTAATGCACCGGATCCCATAAGAACTCCACAGTTAAGTGCGCTAGGGCGAGAGTAGTACTAGGATGGGTGACCTCCTAGGAAGTCCTCGTGTTGCACCTCTTTTTTATCCATAGGCGCACGTGGAGTATTTCCTAGCTCGAAAGGGATCCATGGGGTGGAATTTCCTGAGAATAGGGTTTGGCTCATGTTCGATTGGCTTCTACAGACGTAGTGTGTAGAGAAAGAACCGTCTAATTTTTCTACCCCAAATGCATATATAATTTGTCCAATTCTGATCGAAGAATCCAAAGTTATGCCAAAAATAGAAAATCAACGGTAAAACTTCCAAAGTTATGCCAAAAATAGAAAAGCAACGGTAAAACTAGTCACCACTTGTTCGTATCTCACAACCAGCAGCAAGGCGATTGGCTATGATGCATCCAGTATTCAGCATGCGATGAAAGAAGTGTGGAAACAAAGTTTCATGCATGCAAAAATTCCAACCACGACTATATTAACCAACATACGCCCGAGTCAACCAACACGCGCATAGCTAAACAAGACAGCAAACAGCAAAACATTGAATGCTATAGGCGAATTTTGGAACCCAAACTGAATGGTTATTCTAAGACACACACCAAGCGGTACTGAGAACCTCTGAAAAGAACGGATAATCCCCGGCAGCGGCGCCAAATTTGATCGAAAATGATAATAGATTTAATCAGGCCAAATAATCCCAAATTAACTCGTTTTAGGAAGATTAGTCCAATAAAGTCTAAAACACTAAACCATGTGAAACAGAGTCAATTAGGCACGAAGAATCATCAATCATGCTAGTTTAAGGTTACGAATTGTGTAATATATCGTCCGTCAGCGCGTATACTTGCAGGTGCGATCATACCAGCACTAATGCACCGGATCCCATCAGAACTCCGCAGTTAAGCGTGCTTGGGCGAGAGTAGTACTAGGATGGGTGACCTCCTGGGAAGTCCTCGTGTTGCACCTCTTTTTTATCCATAGGCGCACGTGGAGTACGTCCTGGCTCGAAAGGGATGCAGGGGGTGGAATTTCCCGAGAATAGGGTTTGGCTCATGTTCGATGGGCTTCTACAGACGCAGTTTGTAGAGAAAGAATCGTCTCATTCTTCTACCCCAAATGCATATATAATATGTCCAATTCTGATCAAAGAATCCAAAGTTATGCCAAAAATAGAAAAGCAACGGTAAAACTAGTCACCACATGTTCGTATCTCACAACCAGCAGCAAGGCGATCGGCTATGATGCATCCAGTATTCACCATGCGATGAAAGAAGTGTGGAAACAAAGTTTCATGCAAAAATTCCAACCACGACTATATTAACCAACATACACCCGAGTCAACCAACACGCGAATAGCTAAACAAGACAGCAAACAGCAAAACATTGAATGCTATAGGCGAATTTTGGAACCCAAACTGAATGGTTATTCTAAGACACACACCAAGCGGTACTGAGAACCTCTGAAAAGAACGGATAATCCCCGGCAGCGGCGCCAAATTTGATCGAAAATGATAATAGATTTAATCAGGCCAAATAATCCCAAATTAACTCGTTTTAGGAAGATTAGTCCAATAAAGTCTAAAACACTAAACCATGTGAAACAGAGTCAATTAGGCACGAAGAATCATCAATCATGCTAGTTTAAGGTTACGAATTGTGTAATATATCGTCCGTCAGCGCGTATACTTGCAGGTGCGATCATACCAGCACTAATGCACCGGATCCCATCAGAACTCCGCAGTTAAGCGTGCTTGGGCGAGAGTAGTACTAGGATGGGTGACCTCCTGGGAAGTCCTCGTGTTGCACCTCTTTTTTATCCATAGGCGCACGTGGAGTACGTCCTGGCTCGAAAGGGATGCAGGGGGTGGAATTTCCCGAGAATAGGGTTTGGCTCATGTTCGATGGGCTTCTACAGACGCAGTTTGTAGAGAAAGAATCGTCTGGGAAGTCCTCGTGTTGCACCTCTTTTTTATCCATAGGCGCACGTGGAGTACGTCCTGGCTCGAAAGGGATGCAGGGGGTGGAATTTCCCGAGAATAGGGTTTGGCTCATGTTCGATGGGCTTCTACAGACGCAGTCTGTAGAGAAAGAATCGTCTCATTCTTCTACCCCAAATGCATATATAATATGTCCAATTCTGATCAAAGAATCCAAAGTTATGCCAAAAATAGAAAAGCAACGGTAAAACTAGTCACCACTTGTTCGTATCTCACAACCAGCAGCAAGGCGATTGGCTATGATGCATCCAGTATTCAGCATGCGATGAAAGAAGTGTGGAAACAAAGTTTCACGCAAAAATTCCAACCACGACTATATTAACCAACATACACCCGAGTCAACCAACACGCGAATAGCTAAACAAGACAGCAAAACATTGAATGCTATAGGCGAATTTTGGAACCCAAACTGAATGGTTATTCTAAGACACACACCAAGCGGTACTGAGAACCTCTGAAAAGAACGGATAATCCCCGGCAGCGGCGCCAAATTTGATCGAAAATGATAATAGATTTAATCAGGCCAAATAATCCCAAATTAACTCGTTTTAGGAAGATTAGTCCAATAAAGTCTAAAACACTAAACCATGTGAAACAGAGTCAATTAGGCACGAAGAATCATCAATCATGCTAGTTTAAGGTTACGAATTGTGTAATATATCGTCCGTCAGCGCGTATACTTGCAGGTGCGATCATACCAGCACTAATGCACCGGATCCCATCAGAACTCCGCAGTTAAGCGTGCTTGGGCGAGAGTAGTACTAGGATGGGTGACCTCCTGGGAAGTCCTCGTGTTGCACCTCTTTTTTATCCATAGGCGCACGTGGAGTACGTCCTGGCTCGAAAGGGATGCAGGGGGTGGAATTTCCCGAGAATAGGGTTTGGCTCATGTTCGATGGGCTTCTACAGACGCAGTTTGTAGAGAAAGAATCGTCTCATTCTTCTACCCCAAATGCATATATAATATGTCCAATTCTGATCAAAGAATCCAAAGTTATGCCAAAAATAGAAAAGCAACGGTAAAACTAGTCACCACTTGTTCGTATCTCACAACCAGCAGCAAGGCGATTGGCTATGATGCATCCAGTATTCAGCATGCGATGAAAGAAGTGTGGAAACAAAGTTTCACGCAAAAATTCCAACCACGACTATATTAACCAACATACACCCGAGTCAACCAACACGCGAATAGCTAAACAAGACAGCAAAACATTGAATGCTATAGGCGAATTTTGGAACCCAAACTGAATGGTTATTCTAAGACACACACCAAGCGGTACTGAGAACCTCTGAAAAGAACCGATAATCCCCGGCAGCGGCGCCAAATTTGATCGAAAATGATAATAGATTTAATCAGGCCAAATAATCCCAAATTAACTCGTTTTAGGAAGATTAGTCCAATAAAGTCTAAAACACTAAACCATGTGAAACAGAGTCAATTAGGCACGAAGAATCAAAAGACACACACCTAACGCTACTGAGAACCTCTGAATAGAATCGATAATCCCCGGCAGCGGCGCCGAATTTGATCGAAAATGATGATAGATTTAATCAGGCCAAATAATCCCAAATTAACTCATTTTAGGAATATTAGTCCAATAAAGTCTAAAACACTAAACCATGTGAAACAAAGTCAATTAGGCACGAAGAATCATCAACCATGCTAGTTTAAGGTTACGAATTGTGTAATATATCGTCCGTCAGCGCGTGTACTTGCAGGTGCGATCATACCAGCACTAATGCACCGGATCCCATCAGAACTCCGCAGTTAAGCGTGCTTGGGCGAGAGTAGTACTAGGATGGGTGACCTCCTGGGAAGTCCTCGTGTTGCACCTCTTTTTTATCCAGTGGCGCGCCTGGAGTATTTCCTGGCTTGAAAGGGATCAAGGGGGTGGAATATCCTGAGAATAGGGTTTGGCTCATGTTCGATGGGCTTCTACAGACGCAGTCTGTAGAGAAAGAATCGTCTCATTCTTCTACCCCAAATGCATATATAATATGTCCAATTCTGATCAAAGAATCCAAAGTTATGCCAAAAATAGAAAAGCAACGGTAAAACTAGTCACCACTTGTTCGTATCTCACAACCAGCAGCAAGGCGATTGGCTATGATGCATCCAGTATTCAGCATGCGATGAAAGAAGTGTGGAAACAAAGTTTCACGCAAAAATTCCAACCACGACTATATTAACCAACATACACCCGAGTCAACCAACACGCGAATAGCTAAACAAGACAGCAAAACATTGAATGCTATAGGCGAATTTTGGAACCCAAACTGAATGGTTATTCTAAGACACACACCAAGCGGTACTGAGAACCTCTGAAAAGAACCGATAATCCCCGGCAGCGGCGCCAAATTTGATCGAAAATGATAATAGATTTAATCAGGCCAAATAATCCCAAATTAACTCGTTTTAGGAAGATTAGTCCAATAAAGTCTAAAACACTAAACCATGTGAAACAGAGTCAATTAGGCACGAAGAATCATCAATCATGCTAGTTTAAGGTTACGAATTGTGTAATATATCGTCCGTCAGCGCGTATACTTGCAGGTGCGATCATACCAGCACTAATGCACCGGATCCCATCAGAACTCCGCAGTTAAGCGTGCTTGGGCGAGAGTAGTACTAGGATGGGTGACCTCCTGGGAAGTCCTCGTGTTGCACCTCTTTTTTATCCATAGGCGCACGTGGAGTACGTCCTGGCTCGAAAGGGATGCAGGGGGTGGAATTTCCCGAGAATAGGGTTTGGCTCATGTTCGATGGGCTTCTACAGACGCAGTTTGTAGAGAAAGAATCGTCTCATTCTTCTACCCCAAATGCATATATAATATGTCCAATTCTGATCAAAGAATCCAAAGTTATGCCAAAAATAGAAAAGCAACGGTAAAACTAGTCACCACTTGTTCGTATCTCACAACCAGCAGCAAGGCGATTGGCTATGATGCATCCAGTATTCAGCATGCGATGAAAGAAGTGTGGAAACAAAGTTTCACGCAAAAATTCCAACCACGACTATATTAACCAACATACACCCGAGTCAACCAACACGCGAATAGCTAAACAAGACAGCAAAACATTGAATGCTATAGGCGAATTTTGGAACCCAAACTGAATGGTTATTCTAAGACACACACCAAGCGGTACTGAGAACCTCTGAAAAGAACCGATAATCCCCGGCAGCGGCGCCAAATTTGATCGAAAATGATAATAGATTTAATCAGGCCAAATAATCCCAAATTAACTCGTTTTAGGAAGATTAGTCCAATAAAGTCTAAAACACTAAACCATGTGAAACAGAGTCAATTAGGCACGAAGAATCATCAATCATGCTAGTTTAAGGTTACGAATTGTGTAATATATCGTCCGTCAGCGCGTATACTTGCAGGTGCGATCATACCAGCACTAATGCACCGGATCCCATCAGAACTCCGCAGTTAAGCGTGCTTGGGCGAGAGTAGTACTAGGATGGGTGACATCCTGGGAAGTCCTTGTGTTGCAGCTCTTTTTTATCCAGAGGCGCGCCTGGAGTATTTCCAGGCTCGAAAGGGATCTAGGGGGTGGAATTTCCTGAAAATAGGGTTTGGCTCATGTTCGATGGGCTTCTACAGACGCAGTGTGTAGAGAAAGAATCGTCTGGGAAGTCCTCGTGTTGCACCTCTTTTTTATCCATAGGCGCACGTGGAGTACGTCCTGGCTCGAAAGGGATGCAGGGGGTGGAATTTCCCGAGAATAGGGTTTGGCTCATGTTCGATGGGCTTCTACAGACGCAGTTTGTAGAGAAAGAATCGTCTCATTCTTCTACCCCAAATGCATATATAATATGTCCAATTCTGATCAAAGAATCCAAAGTTATGCCAAAAATAGAAAAGCAACGGTAAAACTAGTCACCACTTGTTCGTATCTCACAACCAGCAGCAAGGCGATTGGCTATGATGCATCCAGTATTCAGCATGCGATGAAAGAAGTGTGGAAACAAAGTTTCACGCAAAAATTCCAACCACGACTATATTAACCAACATACACCCGAGTCAACCAACACGCGAATAGCTAAACAAGACAGCAAAACATTGAATGCTATAGGCGAATTTTGGAACCCAAACTGAATGGTTATTCTAAGACACACACCAAGCGGTACTGAGAACCTCTGAAAAGAACGGATAATCCCCGGCAGCGGCGCCAAATTTGATCGAAAATGATAATAGATTTAATCAGGCCAAATAATCCCAAATTAACTCGTTTTAGGAAGATTAGTCCAATAAAGTCTAAAACACTAAACCATGTGAAACAGAGTCAATTAGGCACGAAGAATCATCAATCATGCTAGTTTAAGGTTACGAATTGTGTAATATATCGTCCGTCAGCGCGTATACTTGCAGGTGCGATCATACCAGCACTAATGCACCGGATCCCATCAGAACTCCGCAGTTAAGCGTGCTTGGGCGAGAGTAGTACTAGGATGGGTGACCTCCTGGGAAGTCCTCGTGTTGCACCTCTTTTTTATCCATAGGCGCACGTGGAGTACGTCCTGGCTCGAAAGGGATGCAGGGGGTGGAATTTCCCGAGAATAGGGTTTGGCTCATGTTCGATGGGCTTCTACAGACGCAGTTTGTAGAGAAAGAATCGTCTCATTCTTCTACCCCAAATGCATATATAATATGTCCAATTCTGATCAAAGAATCCAAAGTTATGCCAAAAATAGAAAAGCAACGGTAAAACTAGTCACCACTTGTTCGTATCTCACAACCAGCAGCAAGGCGATTGGCTATGATGCATCCAGTATTCAGCATGCGATGAAAGAAGTGTGGAAACAAAGTTTCACGCAAAAATTCCAACCACGACTATATTAACCAACATACACCCGAGTCAACCAACACGCGAATAGCTAAACAAGACAGCAAAACATTGAATGCTATAGGCGAATTTTGGAACCCAAACTGAATGGTTATTCTAAGACACACACCAAGCGGTACTGAGAACCTCTGAAAAGAACCGATAATCCCCGGCAGCGGCGCCAAATTTGATCGAAAATGATAATAGATTTAATCAGGCCAAATAATCCCAAATTAACTCGTTTTAGGAAGATTAGTCCAATAAAGTCTAAAACACTAAACCATGTGAAACAGAGTCAATTAGGCACGAAGAATCATCAATCATGCTAGTTTAAGGTTACGAATTGTGTAATATATCGTCCGTCAGCGCGTATACTTGCAGGTGCGATCATACCAGCACTAATGCACCGGATCCCATCAGAACTCCGCAGTTAAGCGTGCTTGGGCGAGAGTAGTACTAGGATGGGTGACCTCCTGGGAAGTCCTCGTGTTGCACCTCTTTTTTATCCATAGGCGCACGTGGAGTACGTCCTGGCTCGAAAGGGATGCAGGGGGTGGAATTTCCCGAGAATAGGGTTTGGCTCATGTTCGATGGGCTTCTACAGACGCAGTTTGTAGAGAAAGAATCGTCTCATTCTTCTACCCCAAATGCATATATAATATGTCCAATTCTGATCAAAGAATCCAAAGTTATGCCAAAAATAGAAAAGCAACGGTAAAACTAGTCACCACTTGTTCGTATCTCACAACCAGCAGCAAGGCGATTGGCTATGATGCATCCAGTATTCAGCATGCGATGAAAGAAGTGTGGAAACAAAGTTTCACGCAAAAATTCCAACCACGACTATATTAACCAACATACACCCGAGTCAACCAACACGCGAATAGCTAAACAAGACAGCAAAACATTGAATGCTATAGGCGAATTTTGGAACCCAAACTGAATGGTTATTCTAAGACACACACCAAGCGGTACTGAGAACCTCTGAAAAGAACCGATAATCCCCGGCAGCGGCGCCAAATTTGATCGAAAATGATAATAGATTTAATCAGGCCAAATAATCCCAAATTAACTCGTTTTAGGAAGATTAGTCCAATAAAGTCTAAAACACTAAACCATGTGAAACAGAGTCAATTAGGCACGAAGAATCATCAATCATGCTAGTTTAAGGTTACGAATTGTGTAATATATCGTCCGTCAGCGCGTATACTTGCAGGTGCGATCATACCAGCACTAATGCACCGGATCCCATCAGAACTCCGCAGTTAAGCGTGCTTGGGCGAGAGTAGTACTAGGATGGGTGACCTCCTGGGAAGTCCTCGTGTTGCACCTCTTTTTTATCCATAGGCGCACGTGGAGTACGTCCTGGCTCGAAAGGGATGCAGGGGGTGGAATTTCCCGAGAATAGGGTTTGGCTCATGTTCGATGGGCTTCTACAGACGCAGTTTGTAGAGAAAGAATCGTCTCATTCTTCTACCCCAAATGCATATATAATATGTCCAATTCTGATCAAAGAATCCAAAGTTATGCCAAAAATAGAAAAGCAACGGTAAAACTAGTCACCACTTGTTCGTATCTCACAACCAGCAGCAAGGCGATTGGCTATGATGCATCCAGTATTCAGCATGCGATGAAAGAAGTGTGGAAACAAAGTTTCACGCAAAAATTCCAACCACGACTATATTAACCAACATACACCCGAGTCAACCAACACGCGAATAGCTAAACAAGACAGCAAAACATTGAATGCTATAGGCGAATTTTGGAACCCAAACTGAATGGTTATTCTAAGACACACACCAAGCGGTACTGAGAACCTCTGAAAAGAACCGATAATCCCCGGCAGCGGCGCCAAATTTGATCGAAAATGATAATAGATTTAATCAGGCCAAATAATCCCAAATTAACTCGTTTTAGGAAGATTAGTCCAATAAAGTCTAAAACACTAAACCATGTGAAACAGAGTCAATTAGGCACGAAGAATCATCAATCATGCTAGTTTAAGGTTACGAATTGTGTAATATATCGTCCGTCAGCGCGTATACTTGCAGGTGCGATCATACCAGCACTAATGCACCGGATCCCATCAGAACTCCGCAGTTAAGCGTGCTTGGGCGAGAGTAGTACTAGGATGGGTGACCTCCTGGGAAGTCCTCGTGTTGCACCTCTTTTTTATCCATAGGCGCACGTGGAGTACGTCCTGGCTCGAAAGGGATGCAGGGGGTGGAATAGAGAGTACTACTAGGATGGGTGACCTCTTGGGAAATCCTCGTGTTGCACCTCTTTTTTATCCATAGGCGCACGTGGAGTACGTCCTGGCTCGAAAGGGATGCAGGGGGTGGAATTTCCCGAGAATAGGGTTTGGCTCATGTTCGATGGGCTTCTACAGACGCAGTNCCTGGGAAGTCCTCGTGTTGCACCTCTTTCTTATCGAGAGGCGCGCCTGGAGTATTTCCTGGCTCGAAAGGGATCCAGGGGGTGGGATTTCCTGAGAATAGGGTTTGGCTCATGCTCGATGGGCTTCTACAGACGCAGTGTGTAGAGAAAGAATCGTCTCATTTTTCTACCCCAAATGCATATATAATATGTCCAATTCTGATCAAAGATTCCAAAGTTATGCCAAAAACAGAAAATCAACGGTAAAACTAGTCACCACTTGTTCGTATCTCACGACCAGCAGCAAGGCGATTGGCTATGATGCATCCAGTATTCAGTGTGTGATGAAAGAAGTGTGGAAACAAAGTACCATGCAAAAATTCCAGCCGCAACTATATTAAACAAAGTAACATGCACCCGAACCAACCAACACGCGAGTAGCTGAACAAGAGAGCAAACAGCAAAACGGTGAATGCTATAGGCGAATTTTGGAACCCAAACAGAATGGTTATTCTAAGACACACACTAAACGCTACTGAGAACCTCTGAAAAGAACCGATAATCCCCGGCAGCGGCGCCGAATTTAATCGAAAATGATGATAGATTTAATTAGGCCAAATAATCCCAAATTAACNCGCAACTATATTAACCAACATGCACCCGAACCAACCAACACGCGAGTAGCTGAACAAGAGAGCAAACAGCAAAACGGTGAATGCTATAGGCGAATTTTGGAACCCAAACTGAATGGTTATTCTTAGACACACACCAAGCGGTACTGAGAACCTCTGGAAAGAACCGATTGATAATCCCCGGCAGCGGCGCCGAATTTGATCGAAAATGATGATAGATTTAATCAGGCCAAATAATCCCAAATTAACTCATTTTAGGAATATTAGTCCAATAAAGTCTAAAACACTAAACCATGTGAAACAAAGTCAATTAGGCACGAAGAATCATCAACCATGCTAGTTTAAGGTTACGAATTGTGTAATATATCGTCCGTCAGCGCGTATACTTGCAGGTGCGATCATACCAGCACTAATGCACCGGATCCCATCAGAACTCCGCAGTTAAGCGTGCTTGGGCGAGAGTAGTACTAGGATGGGTGACCTCCTGGGAAGTCCTCGTGTTGCACCTCTTTTTTATCCATAGGCGCACGTGGAGTACGTCCTGGCTCGAAAGGGATGCAGGGGGTGGAATTTCCTGAGAATAGGGTTTGGCTCATGCTCGATGGGCTTCTACAGACGCAGTTTGTAGAGAAAGAATCGTCTCATTTTTCTACCCCAAATGCATATATAATATGTCCAATTCTGATCAAAGAATCCAAAGTTATGCCAAAAATAGGAAATCAACGGTAAAACTAGTCACCACTTGTTCGTATCTCACAACCAGCAGCAAGGCGATTGGCTATGATGCATCCAGTATTCAGCATGCGATGAAAGAAGTGTGGAAACAAAGTTTCATGCAAAAATTCCAACCACGACTATATTAACCAACACACGCCCGAGTCAACCAACACGCGAACAGCTAAACAAGACAGCAAACAGCAAAACATTGAATGCTATAGGCGAATTTTGGAACCCAAACAGAATGGTTATTCTAAGACACACACTAAACGCTACTGAGAACCTCTGAAAAGAACCGATAATCCCCGGCAGCGGCGCCAAACTTGATCGAAAATGATAATAGATTTAATCAGGCCAAATAATCCCAAATTAACTCGTTTTAGGAAGATTAGTCCAATAAAGTCTAAAACACTAAACCATGTGAAACAAAGTCAATTAGGCACGAAGAATCATCAACCATGCTAGTTTAAGGTTACGAATTGTGTAATATATCGTCCGTCAGCGCGTATACTTGTAGGTGCGATCATACCAGCACTAATGCACCGGATCCCTTCAGAACTCCTAGTTAAGCGTGCTTGGGCGAGAGTAGTACTAGGATGGGTGACCTCCTGGGAAGTCCTCGTGTTGCACCTCTTTTTTATCCATAGGCGCACGTGGAGTACGTCCTGGCTCGAAAGGGATGCAGGGGGTGGAATTTCC
>NC_032010.1:9136473-9170243 GCF_001865875.1 Lupinus angustifolius | reverse complement strand
TGTAGAGAAAGAATCGTCTCATTCTTCTACCCCAAATGCATATATAATATGTCCAATTCTGATCACAGAATCCAAAGTTATGCCAAAAATAGGAAATCAACGGTAAAACTAGTCACCACTTGTTCGTATCTCACAGCCAGCAGCAAGGCGATTGGCTATGATGCATCCAGTATTCAGCATGCGATGAAAGAAGTGTGGAAACAAAGTTTCATGCATGCAAAAATTCCAACCACGACTATATTAACCAACATACGCCCGAGTCAACCAACACGCGCATAGCTAAACAAGACAGCAAACAGCAAAACATTGAATGCTATAGGCGAATTTTGGAACCCAAACTGAATGGTTATTCTAAGACACACACCAAGCGGTACTGAGAACCTCTGAAAAGAACCGATAATCCCCGGCAGCGGCGCCAAACTTGATCGAAAATGATAATAGATTTAATCAGGCCAAATAATCCCAAATTAACTCGTTTTAGGAAGATTAGTCCAATAAAGTCTAAAACACTAAACCATGTGAAACAGAGTCAATTAGGCACGAAGATTCATCAATCATGCTAGTTTAAGGTTACGAATTGTGTAATATATCGTCCGTCAGCGCGTATACTTGCAGGTGCGATCATACCAGCACTAATGCACCGGATCCCATCAGAACTCCGCAGTTAAGCGTGCTTGGGCGAGAGTAGTACTAGGATGGGTGACCTCCTGGGAAGTCCTCGTGTTGCACCTCTTTTTTATCCACAGGCGCACGTGGAGTACTTCCTGGCTCGAAAGGGATGCAGGGGGGGGAATTTCCCGAGAATAGGGTTTGGCTCATGTTCGATGGGCTTCTACAGACGCAGTCTGTAGAGAAAGAATCGTCTCATTCTTCTACCCCAAATGCATATATAATATGTCCAATTCTGATCAAAGAATCCAAAGTTATGCCAAAAATAGAAAAGCAACGGTAAAACTAGTCACCACTTGTTCGTATCTCACAACCAGCAGCAAGGCGATTGGCTATGATGCATCCAGTATTCAGCATGCGATGAAAGAAGTGTGGAAACAAAGTTTCACGCAAAAATTCCAACCACGACTATATTAACCAACATACACCCGAGTCAACCAACACGCGAATAGCTAAACAAGACAGCAAAACATTGAATGCTATAGGCGAATTTTGGAACCCAAACTGAATGGTTATTCTAAGACACACACCAAGCGGTACTGAGAACCTCTGAAAAGAACCGATAATCCCCGGCAGCGGCGCCAAACTTGATCGAAAATGATAATAGATTTAATCAGGCCAAATAATCCCAAATTAACTCGTTTTAGGAAGATTAGTCCAATAAAGTCTAAAACACTAAACCATGTGAAACAGAGTCAATTAGGCACGAAGATTCATCAATCATGCTAGTTTAAGGTTACGAATTGTGTAATATATCGTCCGTCAGCGCGTATACTTGCAGGTGCGATCATACCAGCACTAATGCACCGGATCCCATCAGAACTCCGCAGTTAAGCGTGCTTGGGCGAGAGTAGTACTAGGATGGGTGACCTCCTGGGAAGTCCTCGTGTTGCACCTCTTTTTTATCCATAGGCGCACGTGGAGTACGTCCTGGCTCGAAAGGGATGCAGGGGGTGGAATTTCCCGAGAATAGGGTTTGGCTCATGTTCGATGGGCTTCTACAGACGCAGTCTGTAGAGAAAGAATCGTCTCATTCTTCTACCCCAAATGCATATATAATATGTCCAATTCTGATCAAAGAATCCAAAGTTATGCCAAAAATAGAAAAGCAACGGTAAAACTAGTCACCACTTGTTCGTATCTCACAACCAGCAGCAAGGCGATTGGCTATGATGCATCCAGTATTCAGCATGCGATGAAAGAAGTGTGGAAACAAAGTTTCACGCAAAAATTCCAACCACGACTATATTAACCAACATACACCCGAGTCAACCAACACGCGAATAGCTAAACAAGACAGCAAAACATTGAATGCTATAGGCGAATTTTGGAACCCAAACTGAATGGTTATTCTAAGACACACACCAAGCGGTACTGAGAACCTCTGAAAAGAACCGATAATCCCCGGCAGCGGCGCCAAATTTGATCGAAAATGATAATAGATTTAATCAGGCCAAATAATCCCAAATTAACTCGTTTTAGGAAGATTAGTCCAATAAAGTCTAAAACACTAAACCATGTGAAACAGAGTCAATTAGGCACGAAGAATCATCAATCATGCTAGTTTAAGGTTACGAATTGTGTAATATATCGTCCGTCAGCGCGTATACTTGCAGGTGCGATCATACCAGCACTAATGCACCGGATCCCATCAGAACTCCGCAGTTAAGCGTGCTTGGGCGAGAGTAGTACTAGGATGGGTGACCTCCTGGGAAGTCCTCGTGTTGCACCTCTTTTTTATCCATAGGCGCACGTGGAGTACGTCCTGGCTCGAAAGGGATGCAGGGGGTGGAATTTCCCGAGAATAGGGTTTGGCTCATGTTCGATGGGCTTCTACAGACGCAGTTTGTAGAGAAAGAATCGTCTCATTCTTCTACCCCAAATGCATATATAATATGTCCAATTCTGATCAAAGAATCCAAAGTTATGCCAAAAATAGAAAAGCAACGGTAAAACTAGTCACCACTTGTTCGTATCTCACAACCAGCAGCAAGGCGATTGGCTATGATGCATCCAGTATTCAGCATGCGATGAAAGAAGTGTGGAAACAAAGTTTCACGCAAAAATTCCAACCACGACTATATTAACCAACATACACCCGAGTCAACCAACACGCGAATAGCTAAACAAGACAGCAAAACATTGAATGCTATAGGCGAATTTTGGAACCCAAACTGAATGGTTATTCTAAGACACACACCAAGCGGTACTGAGAACCTCTGAAAAGAACCGATAATCCCCGGCAGCGGCGCCAAATTTGATCGAAAATGATAATAGATTTAATCAGGCCAAATAATCCCAAATTAACTCGTTTTAGGAAGATTAGTCCAATAAAGTCTAAAACACTAAACCATGTGAAACAGAGTCAATTAGGCACGAAGAATCATCAATCATGCTAGTTTAAGGTTACGAATTGTGTAATATATCGTCCGTCAGCGCGTATACTTGCAGGTGCGATCATACCAGCACTAATGCACCGGATCCCATCAGAACTCCGCAGTTAAGCGTGCTTGGGCGAGAGTAGTACTAGGATGGGTGACCTCCTGGGAAGTCCTCGTGTTGCACCTCTTTTTTATCCATAGGCGCACGTGGAGTACGTCCTGGCTCGAAAGGGATGCAGGGGGTGGAATTTCCCGAGAATAGGGTTTGGCTCATGTTCGATGGGCTTCTACAGACGCAGTTTGTAGAGAAAGAATCGTCTCATTCTTCTACCCCAAATGCATATATAATATGTCCAATTCTGATCAAAGAATCCAAAGTTATGCCAAAAATAGAAAAGCAACGGTAAAACTAGTCACCACTTGTTCGTATCTCACAACCAGCAGCAAGGCGATTGGCTATGATGCATCCAGTATTCAGCATGCGATGAAAGAAGTGTGGAAACAAAGTTTCACGCAAAAATTCCAACCACGACTATATTAACCAACATACACCCGAGTCAACCAACACGCGAATAGCTAAACAAGACAGCAAAACATTGAATGCTATAGGCGAATTTTGGAACCCAAACTGAATGGTTATTCTAAGACACACACCAAGCGGTACTGAGAACCTCTGAAAAGAACCGATAATCCCCGGCAGCGGCGCCAAATTTGATCGAAAATGATAATAGATTTAATCAGGCCAAATAATCCCAAATTAACTCGTTTTAGGAAGATTAGTCCAATAAAGTCTAAAACACTAAACCATGTGAAACAGAGTCAATTAGGCACGAAGAATCATCAATCATGCTAGTTTAAGGTTACGAATTGTGTAATATATCGTCCGTCAGCGCGTATACTTGCAGGTGCGATCATACCAGCACTAATGCACCGGATCCCATCAGAACTCCGCAGTTAAGCGTGCTTGGGCGAGAGTAGTACTAGGATGGGTGACCTCCTGGGAAGTCCTCGTGTTGCACCTCTTTTTTATCCATAGGCGCACGTGGAGTACGTCCTGGCTCGAAAGGGATGCAGGGGGTGGAATTTCCCGAGAATAGGGTTTGGCTCATGTTCGATGGGCTTCTACAGACGCAGTTTGTAGAGAAAGAATCGTCTCATTCTTCTACCCCAAATGCATATATAATATGTCCAATTCTGATCAAAGAATCCAAAGTTATGCCAAAAATAGAAAAGCAACGGTAAAACTAGTCACCACTTGTTCGTATCTCACAACCAGCAGCAAGGCGATTGGCTATGATGCATCCAGTATTCAGCATGCGATGAAAGAAGTGTGGAAACAAAGTTTCACGCAAAAATTCCAACCACGACTATATTAACCAACATACACCCGAGTCAACCAACACGCGAATAGCTAAACAAGACAGCAAAACATTGAATGCTATAGGCGAATTTTGGAACCCAAACTGAATGGTTATTCTAAGACACACACCAAGCGGTACTGAGAACCTCTGAAAAGAACCGATAATCCCCGGCAGCGGCGCCAAATTTGATCGAAAATGATAATAGATTTAATCAGGCCAAATAATCCCAAATTAACTCGTTTTAGGAAGATTAGTCCAATAAAGTCTAAAACACTAAACCATGTGAAACAGAGTCAATTAGGCACGAAGAATCATCAATCATGCTAGTTTAAGGTTACGAATTGTGTAATATATCGTCCGTCAGCGCGTATACTTGCAGGTGCGATCATACCAGCACTAATGCACCGGATCCCATCAGAACTCCGCAGTTAAGCGTGCTTGGGCGAGAGTAGTACTAGGATGGGTGACCTCCTGGGAAGTCCTCGTGTTGCACCTCTTTTTTATCCATAGGCGCACGTGGAGTACGTCCTGGCTCGAAAGGGATGCAGGGGGTGGAATTTCCCGAGAATAGGGTTTGGCTCATGTTCGATGGGCTTCTACAGACGCAGTTTGTAGAGAAAGAATCGTCTCATTCTTCTACCCCAAATGCATATATAATATGTCCAATTCTGATCAAAGAATCCAAAGTTATGCCAAAAATAGAAAAGCAACGGTAAAACTAGTCACCACTTGTTCGTATCTCACAACCAGCAGCAAGGCGATTGGCTATGATGCATCCAGTATTCAGCATGCGATGAAAGAAGTGTGGAAACAAAGTTTCACGCAAAAATTCCAACCACGACTATATTAACCAACATACACCCGAGTCAACCAACACGCGAATAGCTAAACAAGACAGCAAAACATTGAATGCTATAGGCGAATTTTGGAACCCAAACTGAATGGTTATTCTAAGACACACACCAAGCGGTACTGAGAACCTCTGAAAAGAACCGATAATCCCCGGCAGCGGCGCCAAATTTGATCGAAAATGATAATAGATTTAATCAGGCCAAATAATCCCAAATTAACTCGTTTTAGGAAGATTAGTCCAATAAAGTCTAAAACACTAAACCATGTGAAACAGAGTCAATTAGGCACGAAGAATCATCAATCATGCTAGTTTAAGGTTACGAATTGTGTAATATATCGTCCGTCAGCGCGTATACTTGCAGGTGCGATCATACCAGCACTAATGCACCGGATCCCATCAGAACTCCGCAGTTAAGCGTGCTTGGGCGAGAGTAGTACTAGGATGGGTGACCTCCTGGGAAGTCCTCGTGTTGCACCTCTTTTTTATCCATAGGCGCACGTGGAGTACGTCCTGGCTCGAAAGGGATGCAGGGGGTGGAATTTCCCGAGAATAGGGTTTGGCTCATGTTCGATGGGCTTCTACAGACGCAGTTTGTAGAGAAAGAATCGTCTCATTCTTCTACCCCAAATGCATATATAATATGTCCAATTCTGATCAAAGAATCCAAAGTTATGCCAAAAATAGAAAAGCAACGGTAAAACTAGTCACCACTTGTTCGTATCTCACAACCAGCAGCAAGGCGATTGGCTATGATGCATCCAGTATTCAGCATGCGATGAAAGAAGTGTGGAAACAAAGTTTCACGCAAAAATTCCAACCACGACTATATTAACCAACATACACCCGAGTCAACCAACACGCGAATAGCTAAACAAGACAGCAAAACATTGAATGCTATAGGCGAATTTTGGAACCCAAACTGAATGGTTATTCTAAGACACACACCAAGCGGTACTGAGAACCTCTGAAAAGAACCGATAATCCCCGGCAGCGGCGCCAAATTTGATCGAAAATGATAATAGATTTAATCAGGCCAAATAATCCCAAATTAACTCGTTTTAGGAAGATTAGTCCAATAAAGTCTAAAACACTAAACCATGTGAAACAGAGTCAATTAGGCACGAAGAATCATCAATCATGCTAGTTTAAGGTTACGAATTGTGTAATATATCGTCCGTCAGCGCGTATACTTGCAGGTGCGATCATACCAGCACTAATGCACCGGATCCCATCAGAACTCCGCAGTTAAGCGTGCTTGGGCGAGAGTAGTACTAGGATGGGTGACCTCCTGGGAAGTCCTCGTGTTGCACCTCTTTTTTATCCATAGGCGCACGTGGAGTACGTCCTGGCTCGAAAGGGATGCAGGGGGTGGAATTTCCCGAGAATAGGGTTTGGCTCATGTTCGATGGGCTTCTACAGACGCAGTTTGTAGAGAAAGAATCGTCTCATTCTTCTACCCCAAATGCATATATAATATGTCCAATTCTGATCAAAGAATCCAAAGTTATGCCAAAAATAGAAAAGCAACGGTAAAACTAGTCACCACTTGTTCGTATCTCACAACCAGCAGCAAGGCGATTGGCTATGATGCATCCAGTATTCAGCATGCGATGAAAGAAGTGTGGAAACAAAGTTTCACGCAAAAATTCCAACCACGACTATATTAACCAACATACACCCGAGTCAACCAACACGCGAATAGCTAAACAAGACAGCAAAACATTGAATGCTATAGGCGAATTTTGGAACCCAAACTGAATGGTTATTCTAAGACACACACCAAGCGGTACTGAGAACCTCTGAAAAGAACCGATAATCCCCGGCAGCGGCGCCAAATTTGATCGAAAATGATAATAGATTTAATCAGGCCAAATAATCCCAAATTAACTCGTTTTAGGAAGATTAGTCCAATAAAGTCTAAAACACTAAACCATGTGAAACAGAGTCAATTAGGCACGAAGAATCATCAATCATGCTAGTTTAAGGTTACGAATTGTGTAATATATCGTCCGTCAGCGCGTATACTTGCAGGTGCGATCATACCAGCACTAATGCACCGGATCCCATCAGAACTCCGCAGTTAAGCGTGCTTGGGCGAGAGTAGTACTAGGATGGGTGACCTCCTGGGAAGTCCTCGTGTTGCACCTCTTTTTTATCCATAGGCGCACGTGGAGTACGTCCTGGCTCGAAAGGGATGCAGGGGGTGGAATTTCCCGAGAATAGGGTTTGGCTCATGTTCGATGGGCTTCTACAGACGCAGTTTGTAGAGAAAGAATCGTCTCATTCTTCTACCCCAAATGCATATATAATATGTCCAATTCTGATCAAAGAATCCAAAGTTATGCCAAAAATAGAAAAGCAACGGTAAAACTAGTCACCACTTGTTCGTATCTCACAACCAGCAGCAAGGCGATTGGCTATGATGCATCCAGTATTCAGCATGCGATGAAAGAAGTGTGGAAACAAAGTTTCACGCAAAAATTCCAACCACGACTATATTAACCAACATACACCCGAGTCAACCAACACGCGAATAGCTAAACAAGACAGCAAAACATTGAATGCTATAGGCGAATTTTGGAACCCAAACTGAATGGTTATTCTAAGACACACACCAAGCGGTACTGAGAACCTCTGAAAAGAACCGATAATCCCCGGCAGCGGCGCCAAATTTGATCGAAAATGATAATAGATTTAATCAGGCCAAATAATCCCAAATTAACTCGTTTTAGGAAGATTAGTCCAATAAAGTCTAAAACACTAAACCATGTGAAACAGAGTCAATTAGGCACGAAGAATCATCAATCATGCTAGTTTAAGGTTACGAATTGTGTAATATATCGTCCGTCAGCGCGTATACTTGCAGGTGCGATCATACCAGCACTAATGCACCGGATCCCATCAGAACTCCGCAGTTAAGCGTGCTTGGGCGAGAGTAGTACTAGGATGGGTGACCTCCTGGGAAGTCCTCGTGTTGCACCTCTTTTTTATCCATAGGCGCACGTGGAGTACGTCCTGGCTCGAAAGGGATGCAGGGGGTGGAATTTCCCGAGAATAGGGTTTGGCTCATGTTCGATGGGCTTCTACAGACGCAGTTTGTAGAGAAAGAATCGTCTCATTCTTCTACCCCAAATGCATATATAATATGTCCAATTCTGATCAAAGAATCCAAAGTTATGCCAAAAATAGAAAAGCAACGGTAAAACTAGTCACCACTTGTTCGTATCTCACAACCAGCAGCAAGGCGATTGGCTATGATGCATCCAGTATTCAGCATGCGATGAAAGAAGTGTGGAAACAAAGTTTCACGCAAAAATTCCAACCACGACTATATTAACCAACATACACCCGAGTCAACCAACACGCGAATAGCTAAACAAGACAGCAAAACATTGAATGCTATAGGCGAATTTTGGAACCCAAACTGAATGGTTATTCTAAGACACACACCAAGCGGTACTGAGAACCTCTGAAAAGAACCGATAATCCCCGGCAGCGGCGCCAAATTTGATCGAAAATGATAATAGATTTAATCAGGCCAAATAATCCCAAATTAACTCGTTTTAGGAAGATTAGTCCAATAAAGTCTAAAACACTAAACCATGTGAAACAGAGTCAATTAGGCACGAAGAATCATCAATCATGCTAGTTTAAGGTTACGAATTGTGTAATATATCGTCCGTCAGCGCGTATACTTGCAGGTGCGATCATACCAGCACTAATGCACCGGATCCCATCAGAACTCCGCAGTTAAGCGTGCTTGGGCGAGAGTAGTACTAGGATGGGTGACCTCCTGGGAAGTCCTCGTGTTGCACCTCTTTTTTATCCATAGGCGCACGTGGAGTACGTCCTGGCTCGAAAGGGATGCAGGGGGTGGAATTTCCCGAGAATAGGGTTTGGCTCATGTTCGATGGGCTTCTACAGACGCAGTTTGTAGAGAAAGAATCGTCTCATTCTTCTACCCCAAATGCATATATAATATGTCCAATTCTGATCAAAGAATCCAAAGTTATGCCAAAAATAGAAAAGCAACGGTAAAACTAGTCACCACTTGTTCGTATCTCACAACCAGCAGCAAGGCGATTGGCTATGATGCATCCAGTATTCAGCATGCGATGAAAGAAGTGTGGAAACAAAGTTTCACGCAAAAATTCCAACCACGACTATATTAACCAACATACACCCGAGTCAACCAACACGCGAATAGCTAAACAAGACAGCAAAACATTGAATGCTATAGGCGAATTTTGGAACCCAAACTGAATGGTTATTCTAAGACACACACCAAGCGGTACTGAGAACCTCTGAAAAGAACCGATAATCCCCGGCAGCGGCGCCAAATTTGATCGAAAATGATAATAGATTTAATCAGGCCAAATAATCCCAAATTAACTCGTTTTAGGAAGATTAGTCCAATAAAGTCTAAAACACTAAACCATGTGAAACAGAGTCAATTAGGCACGAAGAATCATCAATCATGCTAGTTTAAGGTTACGAATTGTGTAATATATCGTCCGTCAGCGCGTATACTTGCAGGTGCGATCATACCAGCACTAATGCACCGGATCCCATCAGAACTCCGCAGTTAAGCGTGCTTGGGCGAGAGTAGTACTAGGATGGGTGACCTCCTGGGAAGTCCTCGTGTTGCACCTCTTTTTTATCCATAGGCGCACGTGGAGTACGTCCTGGCTCGAAAGGGATGCAGGGGGTGGAATTTCCCGAGAATAGGGTTTGGCTCATGTTCGATGGGCTTCTACAGACGCAGTTTGTAGAGAAAGAATCGTCTCATTCTTCTACCCCAAATGCATATATAATATGTCCAATTCTGATCAAAGAATCCAAAGTTATGCCAAAAATAGAAAAGCAACGGTAAAACTAGTCACCACTTGTTCGTATCTCACAACCAGCAGCAAGGCGATTGGCTATGATGCATCCAGTATTCAGCATGCGATGAAAGAAGTGTGGAAACAAAGTTTCACGCAAAAATTCCAACCACGACTATATTAACCAACATACACCCGAGTCAACCAACACGCGAATAGCTAAACAAGACAGCAAAACATTGAATGCTATAGGCGAATTTTGGAACCCAAACTGAATGGTTATTCTAAGACACACACCAAGCGGTACTGAGAACCTCTGAAAAGAACCGATAATCCCCGGCAGCGGCGCCAAATTTGATCGAAAATGATAATAGATTTAATCAGGCCAAATAATCCCAAATTAACTCGTTTTAGGAAGATTAGTCCAATAAAGTCTAAAACACTAAACCATGTGAAACAGAGTCAATTAGGCACGAAGAATCATCAATCATGCTAGTTTAAGGTTACGAATTGTGTAATATATCGTCCGTCAGCGCGTATACTTGCAGGTGCGATCATACCAGCACTAATGCACCGGATCCCATCAGAACTCCGCAGTTAAGCGTGCTTGGGCGAGAGTAGTACTAGGATGGGTGACCTCCTGGGAAGTCCTCGTGTTGCACCTCTTTTTTATCCATAGGCGCACGTGGAGTACGTCCTGGCTCGAAAGGGATGCAGGGGGTGGAATTTCCCGAGAATAGGGTTTGGCTCATGTTCGATGGGCTTCTACAGACGCAGTTTGTAGAGAAAGAATCGTCTCATTCTTCTACCCCAAATGCATATATAATATGTCCAATTCTGATCAAAGAATCCAAAGTTATGCCAAAAATAGAAAAGCAACGGTAAAACTAGTCACCACTTGTTCGTATCTCACAACCAGCAGCAAGGCGATTGGCTATGATGCATCCAGTATTCAGCATGCGATGAAAGAAGTGTGGAAACAAAGTTTCACGCAAAAATTCCAACCACGACTATATTAACCAACATACACCCGAGTCAACCAACACGCGAATAGCTAAACAAGACAGCAAAACATTGAATGCTATAGGCGAATTTTGGAACCCAAACTGAATGGTTATTCTAAGACACACACCAAGCGGTACTGAGAACCTCTGAAAAGAACCGATAATCCCCGGCAGCGGCGCCAAATTTGATCGAAAATGATAATAGATTTAATCAGGCCAAATAATCCCAAATTAACTCGTTTTAGGAAGATTAGTCCAATAAAGTCTAAAACACTAAACCATGTGAAACAGAGTCAATTAGGCACGAAGAATCATCAATCATGCTAGTTTAAGGTTACGAATTGTGTAATATATCGTCCGTCAGCGCGTATACTTGCAGGTGCGATCATACCAGCACTAATGCACCGGATCCCATCAGAACTCCGCAGTTAAGCGTGCTTGGGCGAGAGTAGTACTAGGATGGGTGACCTCCTGGGAAGTCCTCGTGTTGCACCTCTTTTTTATCCATAGGCGCACGTGGAGTACGTCCTGGCTCGAAAGGGATGCAGGGGGTGGAATTTCCCGAGAATAGGGTTTGGCTCATGTTCGATGGGCTTCTACAGACGCAGTTTGTAGAGAAAGAATCGTCTCATTCTTCTACCCCAAATGCATATATAATATGTCCAATTCTGATCAAAGAATCCAAAGTTATGCCAAAAATAGAAAAGCAACGGTAAAACTAGTCACCACTTGTTCGTATCTCACAACCAGCAGCAAGGCGATTGGCTATGATGCATCCAGTATTCAGCATGCGATGAAAGAAGTGTGGAAACAAAGTTTCACGCAAAAATTCCAACCACGACTATATTAACCAACATACACCCGAGTCAACCAACACGCGAATAGCTAAACAAGACAGCAAAACATTGAATGCTATAGGCGAATTTTGGAACCCAAACTGAATGGTTATTCTAAGACACACACCAAGCGGTACTGAGAACCTCTGAAAAGAACCGATAATCCCCGGCAGCGGCGCCAAATTTGATCGAAAATGATAATAGATTTAATCAGGCCAAATAATCCCAAATTAACTCGTTTTAGGAAGATTAGTCCAATAAAGTCTAAAACACTAAACCATGTGAAACAGAGTCAATTAGGCACGAAGAATCATCAATCATGCTAGTTTAAGGTTACGAATTGTGTAATATATCGTCCGTCAGCGCGTATACTTGCAGGTGCGATCATACCAGCACTAATGCACCGGATCCCATCAGAACTCCGCAGTTAAGCGTGCTTGGGCGAGAGTAGTACTAGGATGGGTGACCTCCTGGGAAGTCCTCGTGTTGCACCTCTTTTTTATCCATAGGCGCACGTGGAGTACGTCCTGGCTCGAAAGGGATGCAGGGGGTGGAATTTCCCGAGAATAGGGTTTGGCTCATGTTCGATGGGCTTCTACAGACGCAGTTTGTAGAGAAAGAATCGTCTCATTCTTCTACCCCAAATGCATATATAATATGTCCAATTCTGATCAAAGAATCCAAAGTTATGCCAAAAATAGAAAAGCAACGGTAAAACTAGTCACCACTTGTTCGTATCTCACAACCAGCAGCAAGGCGATTGGCTATGATGCATCCAGTATTCAGCATGCGATGAAAGAAGTGTGGAAACAAAGTTTCACGCAAAAATTCCAACCACGACTATATTAACCAACATACACCCGAGTCAACCAACACGCGAATAGCTAAACAAGACAGCAAAACATTGAATGCTATAGGCGAATTTTGGAACCCAAACTGAATGGTTATTCTAAGACACACACCAAGCGGTACTGAGAACCTCTGAAAAGAACCGATAATCCCCGGCAGCGGCGCCAAATTTGATCGAAAATGATAATAGATTTAATCAGGCCAAATAATCCCAAATTAACTCGTTTTAGGAAGATTAGTCCAATAAAGTCTAAAACACTAAACCATGTGAAACAGAGTCAATTAGGCACGAAGAATCATCAATCATGCTAGTTTAAGGTTACGAATTGTGTAATATATCGTCCGTCAGCGCGTATACTTGCAGGTGCGATCATACCAGCACTAATGCACCGGATCCCATCAGAACTCCGCAGTTAAGCGTGCTTGGGCGAGAGTAGTACTAGGATGGGTGACCTCCTGGGAAGTCCTCGTGTTGCACCTCTTTTTTATCCATAGGCGCACGTGGAGTACGTCCTGGCTCGAAAGGGATGCAGGGGGTGGAATTTCCCGAGAATAGGGTTTGGCTCATGTTCGATGGGCTTCTACAGACGCAGTTTGTAGAGAAAGAATCGTCTCATTCTTCTACCCCAAATGCATATATAATATGTCCAATTCTGATCAAAGAATCCAAAGTTATGCCAAAAATAGAAAAGCAACGGTAAAACTAGTCACCACTTGTTCGTATCTCACAACCAGCAGCAAGGCGATTGGCTATGATGCATCCAGTATTCAGCATGCGATGAAAGAAGTGTGGAAACAAAGTTTCACGCAAAAATTCCAACCACGACTATATTAACCAACATACACCCGAGTCAACCAACACGCGAATAGCTAAACAAGACAGCAAAACATTGAATGCTATAGGCGAATTTTGGAACCCAAACTGAATGGTTATTCTAAGACACACACCAAGCGGTACTGAGAACCTCTGAAAAGAACCGATAATCCCCGGCAGCGGCGCCAAATTTGATCGAAAATGATAATAGATTTAATCAGGCCAAATAATCCCAAATTAACTCGTTTTAGGAAGATTAGTCCAATAAAGTCTAAAACACTAAACCATGTGAAACAGAGTCAATTAGGCACGAAGAATCATCAATCATGCTAGTTTAAGGTTACGAATTGTGTAATATATCGTCCGTCAGCGCGTATACTTGCAGGTGCGATCATACCAGCACTAATGCACCGGATCCCATCAGAACTCCGCAGTTAAGCGTGCTTGGGCGAGAGTAGTACTAGGATGGGTGACCTCCTGGGAAGTCCTCGTGTTGCACCTCTTTTTTATCCATAGGCGCACGTGGAGTACGTCCTGGCTCGAAAGGGATGCAGGGGGTGGAATTTCCCGAGAATAGGGTTTGGCTCATGTTCGATGGGCTTCTACAGACGCAGTTTGTAGAGAAAGAATCGTCTCATTCTTCTACCCCAAATGCATATATAATATGTCCAATTCTGATCAAAGAATCCAAAGTTATGCCAAAAATAGAAAAGCAACGGTAAAACTAGTCACCACTTGTTCGTATCTCACAACCAGCAGCAAGGCGATTGGCTATGATGCATCCAGTATTCAGCATGCGATGAAAGAAGTGTGGAAACAAAGTTTCACGCAAAAATTCCAACCACGACTATATTAACCAACATACACCCGAGTCAACCAACACGCGAATAGCTAAACAAGACAGCAAAACATTGAATGCTATAGGCGAATTTTGGAACCCAAACTGAATGGTTATTCTAAGACACACACCAAGCGGTACTGAGAACCTCTGAAAAGAACCGATAATCCCCGGCAGCGGCGCCAAATTTGATCGAAAATGATAATAGATTTAATCAGGCCAAATAATCCCAAATTAACTCGTTTTAGGAAGATTAGTCCAATAAAGTCTAAAACACTAAACCATGTGAAACAGAGTCAATTAGGCACGAAGAATCATCAATCATGCTAGTTTAAGGTTACGAATTGTGTAATATATCGTCCGTCAGCGCGTATACTTGCAGGTGCGATCATACCAGCACTAATGCACCGGATCCCATCAGAACTCCGCAGTTAAGCGTGCTTGGGCGAGAGTAGTACTAGGATGGGTGACCTCCTGGGAAGTCCTCGTGTTGCACCTCTTTTTTATCCATAGGCGCACGTGGAGTACGTCCTGGCTCGAAAGGGATGCAGGGGGTGGAATTTCCCGAGAATAGGGTTTGGCTCATGTTCGATGGGCTTCTACAGACGCAGTTTGTAGAGAAAGAATCGTCTCATTCTTCTACCCCAAATGCATATATAATATGTCCAATTCTGATCAAAGAATCCAAAGTTATGCCAAAAATAGAAAAGCAACGGTAAAACTAGTCACCACTTGTTCGTATCTCACAACCAGCAGCAAGGCGATTGGCTATGATGCATCCAGTATTCAGCATGCGATGAAAGAAGTGTGGAAACAAAGTTTCACGCAAAAATTCCAACCACGACTATATTAACCAACATACACCCGAGTCAACCAACACGCGAATAGCTAAACAAGACAGCAAAACATTGAATGCTATAGGCGAATTTTGGAACCCAAACTGAATGGTTATTCTAAGACACACACCAAGCGGTACTGAGAACCTCTGAAAAGAACCGATAATCCCCGGCAGCGGCGCCAAATTTGATCGAAAATGATAATAGATTTAATCAGGCCAAATAATCCCAAATTAACTCGTTTTAGGAAGATTAGTCCAATAAAGTCTAAAACACTAAACCATGTGAAACAGAGTCAATTAGGCACGAAGAATCATCAATCATGCTAGTTTAAGGTTACGAATTGTGTAATATATCGTCCGTCAGCGCGTATACTTGCAGGTGCGATCATACCAGCACTAATGCACCGGATCCCATCAGAACTCCGCAGTTAAGCGTGCTTGGGCGAGAGTAGTACTAGGATGGGTGACCTCCTGGGAAGTCCTCGTGTTGCACCTCTTTTTTATCCACAGGCGCACGTGGAGTACTTCCTGGCTCGAAAGGGATGCAGGGGGTGGAATTTCCTGAGAATAGGGTTTGGCTCATGTTCGATGGGCTTCTACAGACGCAGTCTGTAGAGAAAGAATCGTCTCATTCTTCTACCCCAAATGCATATATAATATGTCCAATTCTGATCAAAGAATCCAAAGTTATGCCAAAAATAGAAAAGCAACGGTAAAACTAGTCACCACTTGTTCGTATCTCACAACCAGCAGCAAGGCGATTGGCTATGATGCATCCAGTATTCAGCATGCGATGAAAGAAGTGTGGAAACAAAGTTTCATGCATGCAAAAATTCCAACCACGACAATATTAACCAACACACGCCCGAGTCAACCAACACGCGCATTGTTAAACAAGACAGCAAACAGCAAAACATTGAATGCTATAGGCGAATTTTGGAACCCAAACAGAATGGTTATTCTAAGACACACACTAAACGCTACTGAGAACCTCTGAAAAGAACCGATAATCCCCGGCAGCGGCGCCAAACTTGATCGAAAATGATAATAGATTTAATCAGGCCAAATAATCCCAAATTAACTCGTTTTAGGAAGATTAGTCCAATAAAGTCTAAAACACTAAACCATGTGAAACAGAGTCAATTAGGCACGAAGAATCATCAATCATGCTAGTTTAAGGTTACGAATTGTGTAATATATCGTCCGTCAGCGCGTATACTTGCAGGTGCGATCATACCAGCACTAATGCACCGGATCCCATCAGAACTCCGCAGTTAAGCGTGCTTGGGCGAGAGTAGTACTAGGATGGGTGACCTCCTGGGAAGTCCTCGTGTTGCACCTCTTTTTTATCCATAGGCGCACGTGGAGTACGTCCTGGCTCGAAAGGGATGCAGGGGGTGGAATTTCCCGAGAATAGGGTTTGGCTCATGTTCGATGGGCTTCTACAGACGCAGTCTGTAGAGAAAGAATCGTCTCATTCTTCTACCCCAAATGCATATATAATATGTCCAATTCTGATCAAAGAATCCAAAGTTATGCCAAAAATAGAAAAGCAACGGTAAAACTAGTCACCACTTGTTCGTATCTCACAACCAGCAGCAAGGCGATTGGCTATGATGCATCCAGTATTCAGCATGCGATGAAAGAAGTGTGGAAACAAAGTTTCACGCAAAAATTCCAACCACGACTATATTAACCAACATACACCCGAGTCAACCAACACGCGAATAGCTAAACAAGACAGCAAACAGCAAAACATTGAATGCTATAGGCGAATTTTGGAACCCAAACTGAATGGTTATTCTAAGACACACACCAAGCGGTACTGAGAACCTCTGAAAAGAACGGATAATCCCCGGCAGCGGCGCCAAATTTGATCGAAAATGATAATAGATTTAATCAGGCCAAATAATCCCAAATTAACTCGTTTTAGGAAGATTAGTCCAATAAAGTCTAAAACACTAAACCATGTGAAACAGAGTCAATTAGGCACGAAGAATCATCAATCATGCTAGTTTAAGGTTACGAATTGTGTAATATATCGTCCGTCAGCGCGTATACTTGCAGGTGCGATCATACCAGCACTAATGCACCGGATCCCATCAGAACTCCGCAGTTAAGCGTGCTTGGGCGAGAGTAGTACTAGGATGGGTGACCTCCTGGGAAGTCCTCGTGTTGCACCTCTTTTTTATCCATAGGCGCACGTGGAGTACGTCCTGGCTCGAAAGGGATGCAGGGGGTGGAATTTCCCGAGAATAGGGTTTGGCTCATGTTCGATGGGCTTCTACAGACGCAGTTTGTAGAGAAAGAATCGTCTCATTCTTCTACCCCAAATGCATATATAATATGTCCAATTCTGATCAAAGAATCCAAAGTTATGCCAAAAATAGAAAAGCAACGGTAAAACTAGTCACCACTTGTTCGTATCTCACAACCAGCAGCAAGGCGATTGGCTATGATGCATCCAGTATTCAGCATGCGATGAAAGAAGTGTGGAAACAAAGTTTCACGCAAAAATTCCAACCACGACTATATTAACCAACATACACCCGAGTCAACCAACACGCGAATAGCTAAACAAGACAGCAAAACATTGAATGCTATAGGCGAATTTTGGAACCCAAACTGAATGGTTATTCTAAGACACACACCAAGCGGTACTGAGAACCTCTGAAAAGAACCGATAATCCCCGGCAGCGGCGCCAAATTTGATCGAAAATGATAATAGATTTAATCAGGCCAAATAATCCCAAATTAACTCGTTTTAGGAAGATTAGTCCAATAAAGTCTAAAACACTAAACCATGTGAAACAGAGTCAATTAGGCACGAAGAATCATCAATCATGCTAGTTTAAGGTTACGAATTGTGTAATATATCGTCCGTCAGCGCGTATACTTGCAGGTGCGATCATACCAGCACTAATGCACCGGATCCCATCAGAACTCCGCAGTTAAGCGTGCTTGGGCGAGAGTAGTACTAGGATGGGTGACCTCCTGGGAAGTCCTCGTGTTGCACCTCTTTTTTATCCATAGGCGCACGTGGAGTACGTCCTGGCTCGAAAGGGATGCAGGGGGTGGAATTTCCCGAGAATAGGGTTTGGCTCATGTTCGATGGGCTTCTACAGACGCAGTTTGTAGAGAAAGAATCGTCTCATTCTTCTACCCCAAATGCATATATAATATGTCCAATTCTGATCAAAGAATCCAAAGTTATGCCAAAAATAGAAAAGCAACGGTAAAACTAGTCACCACTTGTTCGTATCTCACAACCAGCAGCAAGGCGATTGGCTATGATGCATCCAGTATTCAGCATGCGATGAAAGAAGTGTGGAAACAAAGTTTCACGCAAAAATTCCAACCACGACTATATTAACCAACATACACCCGAGTCAACCAACACGCGAATAGCTAAACAAGACAGCAAAACATTGAATGCTATAGGCGAATTTTGGAACCCAAACTGAATGGTTATTCTAAGACACACACCAAGCGGTACTGAGAACCTCTGAAAAGAACCGATAATCCCCGGCAGCGGCGCCAAATTTGATCGAAAATGATAATAGATTTAATCAGGCCAAATAATCCCAAATTAACTCGTTTTAGGAAGATTAGTCCAATAAAGTCTAAAACACTAAACCATGTGAAACAGAGTCAATTAGGCACGAAGAATCATCAATCATGCTAGTTTAAGGTTACGAATTGTGTAATATATCGTCCGTCAGCGCGTATACTTGCAGGTGCGATCATACCAGCACTAATGCACCGGATCCCATCAGAACTCCGCAGTTAAGCGTGCTTGGGCGAGAGTAGTACTAGGATGGGTGACCTCCTGGGAAGTCCTCGTGTTGCACCTCTTTTTTATCCATAGGCGCACGTGGAGTACGTCCTGGCTCGAAAGGGATGCAGGGGGTGGAATTTCCCGAGAATAGGGTTTGGCTCATGTTCGATGGGCTTCTACAGACGCAGTTTGTAGAGAAAGAATCGTCTCATTCTTCTACCCCAAATGCATATATAATATGTCCAATTCTGATCAAAGAATCCAAAGTTATGCCAAAAATAGAAAAGCAACGGTAAAACTAGTCACCACTTGTTCGTATCTCACAACCAGCAGCAAGGCGATTGGCTATGATGCATCCAGTATTCAGCATGCGATGAAAGAAGTGTGGAAACAAAGTTTCACGCAAAAATTCCAACCACGACTATATTAACCAACATACACCCGAGTCAACCAACACGCGAATAGCTAAACAAGACAGCAAAACATTGAATGCTATAGGCGAATTTTGGAACCCAAACTGAATGGTTATTCTAAGACACACACCAAGCGGTACTGAGAACCTCTGAAAAGAACCGATAATCCCCGGCAGCGGCGCCAAACTTGATCGAAAATGATAATAGATTTAATCAGGCCAAATAATCCCAAATTAACTCGTTTTAGGAAGATTAGTCCAATAAAGTCTAAAACACTAAACCATGTGAAACAGAGTCAATTAGGCACGAAGATTCATCAATCATGCTAGTTTAAGGTTACGAATTGTGTAATATATCGTCCGTCAGCGCGTATACTTGCAGGTGCGATCATACCAGCACTAATGCACCGGATCCCATCAGAACTCCGCAGTTAAGCGTGCTTGGGCGAGAGTAGTACTAGGATGGGTGACCTCCTGGGAAGTCCTCGTGTTGCACCTCTTTTTTATCCATAGGCGCACGTGGAGTACGTCCTGGCTCGAAAGGGATGCAGGGGGTGGAATTTCCCGAGAATAGGGTTTGGCTCATGTTCGATGGGCTTCTACAGACGCAGTTTGTAGAGAAAGAATCGTCTCATTCTTCTACCCCAAATGCATATATAATATGTCCAATTCTGATCAAAGAATCCAAAGTTATGCCAAAAATAGAAAAGCAACGGTAAAACTAGTCACCACTTGTTCGTATCTCACAACCAGCAGCAAGGCGATTGGCTATGATGCATCCAGTATTCAGCATGCGATGAAAGAAGTGTGGAAACAAAGTTTCATGCATGCAAAAATTCCAACCACGACTATATTAACCAACATACGCCCGAGTCAACCAACACGCGCATAGCTAAACAAAACAGCAAATAGCAAAACATTGAATGCTATAGGCGAATTTTGGAACCCAAACTGAATGGTTATTCTAATACACACACCAAGCGGTACTGAGAACCTCTGGAAAGAACCGATAATCCCCGCAAGCGGCGCCAAATTTGATCGAAAATGATAATAGATTTAATCAGGCCAAATAATCCCAAATTAACTCGTTTTAGGAAGATTAGTCCAATAAAGTCTAAAACACTAAACCATGTGAAACAGAGTCAATTAGGCACGAAGAATCATCAATCATGCTAGTTTAAGGTTACGAATTGTGTAATATATCGTCCGTCAGCGCGTATACTTGCAGGTGCGATCATACCAGCACTAATGCACCGGATCCCATCAGAACTCCGCAGTTAAGCGTGCTTGGGCGAGAGTAGTACTAGGATGGGTGACCTCCTGGGAAGTCCTCGTGTTGCACCTCTTTTTTATCCATAGGCGCACGTGGAGTACGTCCTGGCTCGAAAGGGATGCAGGGGGTGGAATTTCCCGAGAATAGGGTTTGGCTCATGTTCGATGGGCTTCTACAGACGCAGTTTGTAGAGAAAGAATCGTCTCATTCTTCTACCCCAAATGCATATATAATATGTCCAATTCTGATCAAAGAATCCAAAGTTATGCCAAAAATAGAAAAGCAACGGTAAAACTAGTCACCACTTGTTCGTATCTCACAACCAGCAGCAAGGCGATTGGCTATGATGCATCCAGTATTCAGCATGCGATGAAAGAAGTGTGGAAACAAAGTTTCACGCAAAAATTCCAACCACGACTATATTAACCAACATACACCCGAGTCAACCAACACGCGAATAGCTAAACAAGACAGCAAAACATTGAATGCTATAGGCGAATTTTGGAACCCAAACTGAATGGTTATTCTAAGACACACACCAAGCGGTACTGAGAACCTCTGAAAAGAACCGATAATCCCCGGCAGCGGCGCCAAATTTGATCGAAAATGATAATAGATTTAATCAGGCCAAATAATCCCAAATTAACTCGTTTTAGGAAGATTAGTCCAATAAAGTCTAAAACACTAAACCATGTGAAACAGAGTCAATTAGGCACGAAGAATCATCAATCATGCTAGTTTAAGGTTACGAATTGTGTAATATATCGTCCGTCAGCGCGTATACTTGCAGGTGCGATCATACCAGCACTAATGCACCGGATCCCATCAGAACTCCGCAGTTAAGCGTGCTTGGGCGAGAGTAGTACTAGGATGGGTGACCTCCTGGGAAGTCCTCGTGTTGCACCTCTTTTTTATCCATAGGCGCACGTGGAGTACGTCCTGGCTCGAAAGGGATGCAGGGGGTGGAATTTCCCGAGAATAGGGTTTGGCTCATGTTCGATGGGCTTCTACAGACGCAGTTTGTAGAGAAAGAATCGTCTCATTCTTCTACCCCAAATGCATATATAATATGTCCAATTCTGATCAAAGAATCCAAAGTTATGCCAAAAATAGAAAAGCAACGGTAAAACTAGTCACCACTTGTTCGTATCTCACAACCAGCAGCAAGGCGATTGGCTATGATGCATCCAGTATTCAGCATGCGATGAAAGAAGTGTGGAAACAAAGTTTCACGCAAAAATTCCAACCACGACTATATTAACCAACATACACCCGAGTCAACCAACACGCGAATAGCTAAACAAGACAGCAAAACATTGAATGCTATAGGCGAATTTTGGAACCCAAACTGAATGGTTATTCTAAGACACACACCAAGCGGTACTGAGAACCTCTGAAAAGAACCGATAATCCCCGGCAGCGGCGCCAAATTTGATCGAAAATGATAATAGATTTAATCAGGCCAAATAATCCCAAATTAACTCGTTTTAGGAAGATTAGTCCAATAAAGTCTAAAACACTAAACCATGTGAAACAGAGTCAATTAGGCACGAAGAATCATCAATCATGCTAGTTTAAGGTTACGAATTGTGTAATATATCGTCCGTCAGCGCGTATACTTGCAGGTGCGATCATACCAGCACTAATGCACCGGATCCCATCAGAACTCCGCAGTTAAGCGTGCTTGGGCGAGAGTAGTACTAGGATGGGTGACCTCCTGGGAAGTCCTCGTGTTGCACCTCTTTTTTATCCATAGGCGCACGTGGAGTACGTCCTGGCTCGAAAGGGATGCAGGGGGTGGAATTTCCCGAGAATAGGGTTTGGCTCATGTTCGATGGGCTTCTACAGACGCAGTTTGTAGAGAAAGAATCGTCTCATTCTTCTACCCCAAATGCATATATAATATGTCCAATTCTGATCAAAGAATCCAAAGTTATGCCAAAAATAGAAAAGCAACGGTAAAACTAGTCACCACTTGTTCGTATCTCACAACCAGCAGCAAGGCGATTGGCTATGATGCATCCAGTATTCAGCATGCGATGAAAGAAGTGTGGAAACAAAGTTTCACGCAAAAATTCCAACCACGACTATATTAACCAACATACACCCGAGTCAACCAACACGCGAATAGCTAAACAAGACAGCAAAACATTGAATGCTATAGGCGAATTTTGGAACCCAAACTGAATGGTTATTCTAAGACACACACCAAGCGGTACTGAGAACCTCTGAAAAGAACCGATAATCCCCGGCAGCGGCGCCAAATTTGATCGAAAATGATAATAGATTTAATCAGGCCAAATAATCCCAAATTAACTCGTTTTAGGAAGATTAGTCCAATAAAGTCTAAAACACTAAACCATGTGAAACAGAGTCAATTAGGCACGAAGAATCATCAATCATGCTAGTTTAAGGTTACGAATTGTGTAATATATCGTCCGTCAGCGCGTATACTTGCAGGTGCGATCATACCAGCACTAATGCACCGGATCCCATCAGAACTCCGCAGTTAAGCGTGCTTGGGCGAGAGTAGTACTAGGATGGGTGACCTCCTGGGAAGTCCTCGTGTTGCACCTCTTTTTTATCCATAGGCGCACGTGGAGTACGTCCTGGCTCGAAAGGGATGCAGGGGGTGGAATTTCCCGAGAATAGGGTTTGGCTCATGTTCGATGGGCTTCTACAGACGCAGTTTGTAGAGAAAGAATCGTCTCATTCTTCTACCCCAAATGCATATATAATATGTCCAATTCTGATCAAAGAATCCAAAGTTATGCCAAAAATAGAAAAGCAACGGTAAAACTAGTCACCACTTGTTCGTATCTCACAACCAGCAGCAAGGCGATTGGCTATGATGCATCCAGTATTCAGCATGCGATGAAAGAAGTGTGGAAACAAAGTTTCACGCAAAAATTCCAACCACGACTATATTAACCAACATACACCCGAGTCAACCAACACGCGAATAGCTAAACAAGACAGCAAAACATTGAATGCTATAGGCGAATTTTGGAACCCAAACTGAATGGTTATTCTAAGACACACACCAAGCGGTACTGAGAACCTCTGAAAAGAACCGATAATCCCCGGCAGCGGCGCCAAATTTGATCGAAAATGATAATAGATTTAATCAGGCCAAATAATCCCAAATTAACTCGTTTTAGGAAGATTAGTCCAATAAAGTCTAAAACACTAAACCATGTGAAACAGAGTCAATTAGGCACGAAGAATCATCAATCATGCTAGTTTAAGGTTACGAATTGTGTAATATATCGTCCGTCAGCGCGTATACTTGCAGGTGCGATCATACCAGCACTAATGCACCGGATCCCATCAGAACTCCGCAGTTAAGCGTGCTTGGGCGAGAGTAGTACTAGGATGGGTGACCTCCTGGGAAGTCCTCGTGTTGCACCTCTTTTTTATCCATAGGCGCACGTGGAGTACGTCCTGGCTCGAAAGGGATGCAGGGGGTGGAATTTCCCGAGAATAGGGTTTGGCTCATGTTCGATGGGCTTCTAGCTAAGCGGTGCTGAGAACCTCTGAAAAGAATCGATAATCCCCTGCAGCGCCGCCAAATTTGATCGAAAATGATAATAGATTTAATCAGACCAAATAATCCCAAATTAACTACGTTTAGGAAGATTAGTCCAATAAAGTCTAAAACACTAAACCATATGAAACAGAGTCAATTAGGCACGAAGATTCATCAACCATGCTAGTTTAAGGTTACGAATTGTGTAATATATCGTCCGTCAGCGCGTATACTTGCAGGTGCGATCATACCAGCACTAATGCACCGGATCCCATCAGAACTCCGCAGTTAAGCGTATTGTCCGTCAGCGCGTATACTTGGGCGAGAGTAGTACTAGGATGGGTGACCTCCTGGGAAGTCCTCGTGTTGCACCTCTTTTTTATCCATAGGCGCACGTGGAGTACGTCCTGGCTCGAAAGGGATGCAGGGGGTGGAATTTCCCGAGAATAGGGTTTGGCTCATGTTCGATGGGCTTCTACAGACGCAGTTTGTAGAGAAAGAATCGTCTGGGAAGTCCTCGTGTTGCACCTCTTTTTTATCCATAGGCGCACGTGGAGTACGTCCTGGCTCGAAAGGGATGCAGGGGGTGGAATTTCCCGAGAATAGGGTTTGGCTCATGTTCGATGGGCTTCTACAGACGCAGTGTGTAGAGAAAGAATCGTCTCATTCTTCTACCCCAAATGCATATATAAGTCATGCCAAAATTCCAACTGCGATTAAAGAACCTTTGAAAAGAACCGATAATCCCCAGCAGCGGCGCCAAATTTGATCGAAAATGATAATAGATTTAATCAGGCCAAATAAATACTAATTAAATCATTTTAGGAATATTAGTCCAATAAAGTGTAAAACACTAAACCATGAGAAACAAAGTCAATTAGGCACGAAGAATCATCAATCATGCTAATTTTGGGTTACGAATTGTGTAATATATTGTTCATGAGCGCGTATACTTGTAGGTGCGATCATACCAGCATTAATGCACCGGATCCATTCAGAACTCCGCAGATAAGCGTGCTTGGGCGAGAGTAGTACTAGGATGGGTGACCTCCTGGTAAGTCCTCGTGTTGCACCTCTCTTTTTTCTCCAGAGCCGCACCTGGAGTATTTCCTAGCTCGAAAGGGATCCAGAGGGTGGAATTTCCTGAGAATAGGGTTTGGCTCTTGTTCGATGGGCTTCTACAGACGTAGTCTGTAGGGAAAAAATCGTCTCATTTTTCTACCCCAGATGCATATATAATATGTCCAATTCTGATCAAAGAATCCAAAGTTATGCCAAAAATAGAAAATCAACAGTAAAACTACTTGTTCGTATCTCACAACCAGCAGCATGGTGATTGAATATGATGCATCCCGTATTCAATATGTTATGAAAGAAGTGTGGAAACAAAGTTTCATGCAAAAATTCCAACCACAACTATATTAACCAACACATACCTGATTCAACCAACATGCAAATAGCTAAATAAGACAGCAAACAGCAAAACATTGAATTCTATAGTCAAATTTTGAAACCCAAACAGAAAGGTTATTCTAAGACACACACTAAATGGTACTAAGAACCTTTGACAAGAACCGATAATCCCCGGCAGCGGCGCCAAATTTGACCGAAAATGATAATAGATTTAATCAGGCCAAATTTGCTCCTCTCATTTTTCTTCAGAGGAGCACGTGGAGTATTTCCTGGCTCGAAAGGGATCTAAAAGGTGGAATTTCCTGAGAATAGGGTTTGGCTCTTGTTCGATGGGCTTCTACAGACGCAGTCTGAAGAGAAAGAATCGTCTCATTTTTATACCCCAAATGCATATATAATATGTCCAATTCTGATCAAAGATTCCAAAGATATGCCAAAAATAGGAAAACAACAATAAAACTACTTGTTCGTATATCACAACTAGCAGCAAGGTGAATGACTATGATGCATCCAATATTCAATATGTCATGAAAGAAGTGTGGAAACAAAGTTTCATGCAAAAATTCCAACCACAACTATTTTAACCAACATACACCCGAATCAACCAACATGCATATAGCTAAACAAGACAGCAAACAGCAAAACACTGAATGCTATAGGAAAATTTTGGAACCCAGACAGAATGGTTATTCTAAGTCACACACTAAACAATACTAAGATCCTTTGACAAGAACCGATAATCCCCGGCAGCGGCGCCAAATTTGACCCAAAATGATAATAGATTTAATAAGGCCAAATAATCCCTAATTAACTCATTTTAGGAATATTAGTCCAATAAAGTGTAAAACACTAAACCTTGTGAAAAAAAGTCAATTAGGCACGAAGAATCATCAATCATGCTAATTTAAGGTTACGAATTTTGTAATATATTGTTCATCAGCGCGTACACTTGCACCTGTGATCATACCAGCACTAATGCATCGGATCCCATCAGAACTTCGCAGTGAAGCGTGCTTGGGTGAGAGTAGTACTAGGATGGGTAACCTCCTGGGAAGTCCTCGTGTTTCACCTCTCTTTTTTCTCCAGAGCCGCACCTGGAGTATTTCCTAGCTCGAAAGGGATCCAAAGGGTGGAATGTCCTTAGAATAGGGTTTGGCTCGTGTTCGATGGGCTTCTATAGACACAGTCTGTAGAGAAAGAACCGTCTAACTTTTCTACCCCAAATGCATATATAATATGTCCAATTCTGATCAAAGATTCCAAAGTTATGCCAAAAATAGAAAATCAACAGTAAAACTAGTCACTACTTGTTCGTTTCTCACAACCAGCAGCAAGGTGATTGACTATGATGCATCCAGCATTCAATATGTGATGAAAGAAGTGTGGAAACCAAGTTTCATGCAAAAATTCCAACCACAACTATATTAACCAACATACACCTGAATCAACCAACATGCAAATAGCTAAACAAGACAGCAAACAGCAAAACAGTGAATGCAATAGGCAAATTTTGAAACCCAAACAGAATGGTTATTCTAAGACACACACTAAACGATACTAAGAACCTTTGATAAGAACCGATAATCCCCTGCAGCGGCGCCAAATTTGACCGAAAATGATAATAGATTTAATCAGGCCAAATAATCCCAAATTAACTCGTTTTAGGAAGATTAGTCCAATAAAGTCTAAAACACTAAACCATGTGAAACAAAGTCAATTAGGCACGAAGAATCATCAGTCATGCTAATTTAAGGTTACGAATTGTGTAATATTTTGTTCATCAGTGCGTATACTTGTTGGTGCGATCCTACCAGCACTAATGCACCGGATCCCATCAGAACTCCGCAGTGAAGCGTGCTTGGGCGAGAGTAGTACTATGATGGGTGTCCTCCTGGGAAGTCCTCGTGTTACACCTGTCTTTTTTCTCTAGAGGCGCACCTGGAGTATTTCTTGGCTCGAAAGGGATGGAGAGGGTGGAATTTCCTGAGAATAGGGTTTGGCTCGTGTTCGATGGGCTTCTACAGACGTAGTCTGCAGAGAAAGAATCGTCTCACTTTTCTACCCCAAATGCATATATAATATGTCCAATTCTGATCAAAGATTCCAAAGTTATGCCAAAAATAGAAAATCAACAGTAAAACTAGTCACTACTTGTTCGTATCTCACAACCAGCAGCAAGGTGATTGACTTTGACGCATCCAGTATTCAATTTGTGATGAAAGAAGTGTGGAAACAAAGTTTCATGCAAAAATTCCAACCACAACTATATTAACCAACATACACCTGAATCAACCAACATGCAAATAAAACAAGACAGCAAACAGCAAAACAATGAATGCTATAGGCAAATTTTGAAACCCTAACAGAATGGTTATTCTAAGATACACACTAAACGATACTAAGAACCTTTGACAAGAACCGATAATCCCCGGCAGCGGCGCCAAATTTGACCGAAGATGATAATAGATTTAACCAGGCCAAATAATCCCTAATTAACTCATTTTAGGAATATTAGTCCAATAAAGTCTAAAACACTAAACCATGTGAAACAAAGTCAATTAGGCACGAAGAATCATCAATCATGCTAATTTAAGGTCACGAATTGTGTAATATATTGTTCATCAGCGCATATTCTTGCAGGTGCGATCATACCGCCATCGGATTCCATCAGAACTCCACAGCTAAGCGTGCTTGGGGGAGAGTAGTACTAGGATGGGTGACCTTCTGGGAAGTCCTCGCGTTGTACCTCTTTTTTTTCAGTGGCGCACTTGGAGTATTTCCTGGCTCGAAAGGGATCCAGAGGGTGGAATTTCCTGAGAATAGGGTTTGGCTCTTGTTCGATGGGCTTCTACAGACGCAGTTTGTAGAGAAAGAATCGTCTCATTTTTCTACCCCAAATGCATATATAATATGTCCATGATTCAAATTACAACACTCAATGAAATATAAGTAAAAACAAGTGTTTATTAAATGTAAAAGAGCATAGCCCCAATCCTAGAAATAAAAGGAATTAATCACTCATGATGGAGAAGAGAATACCAAATTCTAAATTTGAGAATGGTAATGTAAAGTATAAAATGTAAAGTATTCAATTATTGATAGATAATCCTCATTTATCATAATAACAAAATATTGGGCTAAACCCAACAAAACAAATCTAAAAAATAGGAATCGAATATAACATCCACGACTTCTTTTGGCCTTTCAATTGGTCTTCGCATAGCCTGAACACCGAATTCCACCTTCTTGCACTCAATTTCTACTCTTATTGGCTTCATTCCATCCAAACTGCACAACATAACCAGAAACACCTGCTCAACCCGAACAAAGAGAAATAAAAGCTAAAAACAATCCTATAGTCTTAATTATGTCCTAAAATGCAAGTTAAATGCAATGCAAGTGTAGCATAATTTCACTATCATTAAATCTCCTCAAGCTTATCTCTTGCTTGTCCTCAAGCAAGTATTATGTCTAACTTCCGCAATCATGCATGAATGATTATATAGAAACCATGACCAAAAATAATAAGCAATCTCATGTTAGTTTTGAAATAATCCAAATATCAAGACAAAACAGTTAGAAACAAATTTAATTTCAGCTTAGTCTTTGAGTCATAAAAACTGCATGAATTAGGTCACTCTTCTCTCATCACTCTCATGTATTTAAAGGTCATAGTATTTCACTCAGATTTTCATGAAAGTAAATAACCATAGGCTTGATAATAGACCAAATCGCCACTAACTATATTTGAATGCGTGCAAAAATCAAGAGACCTTTAAATGTAATAAGGCCAAAGTGAATGATTTAAGGTGGGATAAACAAAGAATGAATACTTCAAAAGGCTTACAAATATTTCCCAAAATACTTAAACTTTTTAGACATCTAATTGAAGCATTGAAATTCTCTTAATAGGCCTTACTTTATCTTATGATCCTTTTTTGATCAACCCTTCTTTTTACAATATATTTTTCAATCCTTTCTCCTTTAGTATACTTTGTATTATTTTTTCACTTTTTGTATTCATTCTTATTTTTATTTTTTCTAAAAGAGAAAGAATGATTTTTTTTCCTTTTCATATTTTTATGGATTCTTTCACTACACATAGTCTTTTTACCTTTCCCGTAGCTTCAACCAAACATCACAAATTAACCCAAACCCTCATTTGAGTAGCTATGAAAAATCATTAAAGTTCCAGCTCAAAAGTGGGCAACTAATGAGTTTAGAATGTTTATAGCAAGCGGATGAAAGTCAAAAGAAAAAGTCATAATTGCCTCTATCATTTTAATGCATATAAATACACTTTAATCTTGAAACGGTCACAAATCAAGTTCTAGAATGTACAATCATAGAAAATTATGCACTCATGAAAGAAAATGGGTTTTTATGCAATTTTCAATTCAAATAAGAATATGTATTGTGTTTGGCCCAAGTTTCTCACATTTGGTTCATTCAGCAAAAGTTATGACACAAAGACCTTTATTTAACCACATTTAATTCACAATTGTCAAATCTAATGTATTTCATGTTATTACTTTATGAAAAAGAAAAATTCAATGGGGTCGCATAGGAACAATCATCATTCTTGCTAAGAGTGCAAACAGGTCAGACCAGGCTTTGCCTTAAATATGCCGAGCCTATATAGCATATAGGTGCCCAGGTCTGGTCTGTTTAAAAAAATCAAAGTCTAGGTCTGACCTATTTAAAAGTCTGGCCTGACCTGGTAGCCTATTTAAAGGCCTTTTAAAGTAAGGAACTCAACACATTATATACAAACTAAAAAAGTTATTATGACTATGGCAATTAATATGAAATTTTTTACATTGTTATCACAATTATTTCCATCATCTTCCAATATTGCATACTGTATTGGAAGGATTTATGGTGCCAAAAAACAAATGTTTAAGAGTGTTTTGCATAATATATTAGAAGATACAAAATAAATGTTTAACATGGTTAATAACTTAATTGCCAAATATGATACTACTGTCCAAAAAATATCCAAAAGGCAACACTAAAGTTAGGGATGGCAATAAAAACCGAACCCGTGGGTACCCGCCCGAACCGAACCCGAATTTAATGGGGAAAATCCGATGTGATTGGGTTTGGGTTTTACCCGGGTTTAAATTTCGGGTTCAGGTTCGGGTTTGGTATAGCAAAGACCCTAACCCGAACCCGCCCCGAAGTAAGGTAATTCAATTTAAAATTGAAATTTCTATCATTTGTCAATTGTTTTTAATTTCTAATTTTACTTTACTTACTATTGGATCTTCAAACATAAAAGAAATGAAATAATACAAGAGAAAATAGAAATGTTAGAGAAAAATTATACGAAAATAATATCATATTTTCCTTAATACTTTATCATTTTCGGGTTTTTTCGGGTTCGGGGATGATATTTTTATTTTCAACCCCGTTGAGTTTGGGTTCGGGTTCGGGTTCGGGTTTTGAATTTCGGGTTCGGCGGGTTTGGGTATGTGCAAACCCGACCCCGACCCGTTGCCATTCCTAACTAAAGTGCTAAATAACATCAAAACAATACTAAATTTGTTGTAGTGTTGTCTAAATGTTATACCATCCAAAAGGCATCACATCAAAACAAATTCCATTTTTCGATCATAACTCCATCAAGTCTAAGAGCTCAAATTGCTAAGTAATAATAATACTAAAAATAAAGTCAATAACATCCAACAAATGAGTTTAAATCTTCAAGTAAATTTCCTTTTGATCTTCTTCAACCTCATGCTCCTTCAAAACAAAAATAAAATATATTAAAGCACCTAATAGTTTAAAACCAACTAAAATAACAAACTTAAAAATATTGATGTTTTACCTTTTCTTTTTTCTTCACAAGATACTTACTACGAAGCCAATCCCCACAACATATTAGTGCTTCAATAGATTTTGCCATTCCTAACTAAAGTGCTAAATAACATCAAAACAATACTAAATTTGTTGTAGTGTTGTCTAAATGTTATACCATCCAAAAGACATCACATCAAAACAATTCCATGTTTCGATCATAACTCCATCAAGTCTAAGAGCTCAAATTGCTAAGTAATAATAATACTAAAAATAAAGTCAATAACATCCAACAAATGAGTTTAAATCTTCAAGTAAATTTCCTTTTGATCTTCTTCAACCTCATGCTCCTTCAAAACAAAAATAAAATATATTAAAGCACCTAATAGTTTAAAACAAACTAAAATAACAAACTTAAAAATATTGATGTTTTACCTTTTCTTTTTTCTTCACAAGATACTTACTACGAAGCCAATCCCCACCGTATATTAGTACTTCAATAGATTCTTCATTCAATTTGGAACGATATTCATCAATTACTCTTCCTCCAGCACTAAATGTGGATTCTGATGCTACTATAAAGATTGGAATAACAAGTATATCCGCATAAATTTTTTATAAGACCTTATACTTCATGGAGTTGCTCCTCCACCACTCGAATGCACTAAAAGAACTATCACCATATTCAGTAGTAGGTATAAAAACTGGTTCATCAAGATATGTATCCAATTCAGATTTCATTGGGGGATTGCTTAATTTTCTCGCACCATACTCATCCAATGTTGAAATCCAATATGCACAACTAATTTTGGCATTTGTGATGACGAGGGGTTTGTAGTAGTGTTGTTATCGTCATTAGAAGAAGTCATTTTCATATTCAAAGAGTACTCACAATATAATTCTTGCAATGAAGTTCGTACCTTGTTCAAATTCGCTATGGAAGCTTCTTCAGTCTTGAATATTAAGGGAAAGCATACATTGATCATTTGGAATTTGCACCTATGATCAAGAACGCTTGCAATTGAAAGTGTGCATGTCAAGAGGAACACTTTGGAAAGCTCTCCTTATATGTCATGGTTTTGATGAGGACAACTTGTGCCTATAAGAGCTTGAAGATCATCAACAAATCAACGTGCTTAAGTCTTTAATTGGTACTAGGCTTAGACTAGAATCTAGTTTAAGTTGAGTCAAGGCTTAGGGCACCTAATACATATCTCATATGCATATATCTTTTAAATCATTTCATCCATGAGATATGTCATTCATAATATGTTCATGCATTACATAAATACATGTATATGTGCATTCTAGGCATAAACTAAGTGTTAAACATGTATTAACTAAGTGCATAACGTATTTGATGTTTTGTATTTAAAAATACACATTTAAATTGCTGTTAATCGATTAACCAATCCTTTAATCGATTAACCCAACTACTTTGAAAAGTGGTTGCTACTGGAACACGTTTTAAAATGCTGTTAATCGATTAAGGCATACGTTAATCGATTAACCTAACTGTTTGTTAAGTTGTTGGAACTGAAAAACTGAAAAACGGAATCAGTTATGATTATCACGTTAATCGATTAAGATGGCGTTTAATCGATTATCTATTATCTGGGGTTCTGGACTGATTCTTTTTAAAACTGCGTTTTCAGAATTAATCTCAAAGTTGCATGTTGCATTTATTAGAGAGTTAGAGCATTTTACGTGTTAATTGTTGCATCTATTTGTTAAATGCATTTGTGAGTTTAGAAATGAGAGATTCTATGCTTTAGGATTGAGTGCATTTCATGTTATAATTTCTCATGTTTTCCCTCACATGTTCATGCATATTTTGATGCTTTTTCATGAAGTTTTATGATTCTGTAACTTCTGTTTTCATAACTAATACTTGTCATTTCACATGAGTTTGTATTAGATGTGCATTAGAGTAAAGCCTTCTTGTTATATTTGAGCTTAGAAATAGCTTTATTTTACTCTTGTAATTGTTGTATAATTGTTGTAAAGGGAATCTCGTGGTGTCTTATCACCGTTAAAGATTGAATGTTTCTTCATAATTGCTTAGAGTGTAAGAAAAGGAAAGAACAGAGATTCTTTGGCTAGGGCTACGCCGAAAGAAACGTTTTCTTTATCGGTAGGAAGGGAGTCAAACCATTGAATGGTTTCTTTATTTTCTTGTAATTTGCTAAGTGTTGTAATTGAATAATGTGTATGTCAGAGCTAGTACGAAGTGCTAGCTCAGCCGCGTATTCGTGATCCTAAAGGGAAAAAGGAATGGGTTCTTCAAATCCATTTGGTGG
>NC_032010.1:9136013-9136373 GCF_001865875.1 Lupinus angustifolius | reverse complement strand
AGTGAATCAATATGTGATATGCAAAAGCGATTTACTCATATTGTTAATCATTTAGTTGCTCTCGATAAATCATTTGCTAGAGGTGAACTAACTAATAAAGTTTTGCGTTGTCTTGACAGGAAATGGAAACCAAAGGTAACTGCAATTGTTGAGTCTAAAGACTTGGACTCTATGCCTCTAGCCACTCTATTTGGAAAGCTTCAAGAGCACGAAATGGAGCTGAGTCGCTTGACTATGAACGAAGAATCAGATCGGAAGAAGAAGAGAATCACACTGAAGGCCACGACCTCCAAAGAAAAAGAAGAGAAAATTGATGATGAATCTGATTCCGATCTAGATGATGAAACTATGGGTCTCCTA
>NC_032010.1:9135029-9135913 GCF_001865875.1 Lupinus angustifolius | reverse complement strand
TATTTTCACCAAGCCCCTTCCCAGGGATACCTTCTATGTTCTAAGGAGAGAACAAGGAATTCTTGATAAACAATATCTTGTTTAAAAATTGTTTGGTTGTTTGCATTAATTGTCTTGCCCCTATATGCCTATGTGTTTCATGTTTAAATGATATATGTTGAAAATGAAAAATTATATCTCTTGATTAACTCTTTCTGTGATTATAAATGTCTCGATAAATCTGTTGCAATGCATGCATGTGTCCTAAAAAGTCGAAACCGTTGTGCTGCCTAAAAACCAAATTTTCACTGATTTAATCGATTATGCCAATGGTTAATCGATTTTCTGTGCTGAGTTTTTTATTTTAAAAAAAAAGTAAATAAAAAATTCAAATTTTTTACTGTTTTAATCGATTAAACCGCCCGTTAATCGATTACCTGGGCAATTTTTTTGAAAATTCAAATTTTTACACTGTTTTAATCGATTAGAACATCCCGTTAATCGATTAAAACCAGTACGTTAAAGGCAGACAGTGTCTCGGTTCTGCACTTTTTTCGACATTCTCGCAACCTCTCTATGCTTTGAGTCTCTGAAACAGTAACCAAACTAATCCAAGTGCAATAGGATCTAATAAACCTCATCCTAACCCTCTCAAACCATCCGAAATCGCTCTCTTTCATCCTTAATCCATCCAATTTCGAATCATCCAATCCAAACCCTAGGTTAAGCTTTGCCTCCTCTACTCATCCATCTCAGTTTCGGGTTCAACACTTTTAATGGAGCAAAGTCGTCCAAAGCGGGTCAAGACTACAGCTACTCGCATACGAAGAAGGGAAACCGGAAAGGAAACCGGTTCACCTTCCACTCGGAACCGTGGTGACCCCTACTATTCCCTCATCTTGCAA
>NC_032010.1:9074975-9134929 GCF_001865875.1 Lupinus angustifolius | reverse complement strand
ATGCTATACTGGATGTTGCTCTGATATAAGATCTGTAAGCTCTGTTATTCGTTCCATTATCGGTTAACTGTTCTGCAATTAATCATTTATGTAATAGCTTACTGTTTCTGTTTAATCGATTAAAACTGTTGCGTTAATCGATTATCCTGTTTCTGTTAATCGATTAAGATTGTTCTGTTAATCGATTATCTTCATCCTGTAATCGATTAATTAGGGGTGATTCAGCATTAAGTGTTGAGTTTCGAAAAGAGGTTATTCTAACCGCGACACCTATTCAACCCCCCCTTCTAGGTGTATTGTAACCACTGATACCTAACAGCAATGACTATCAAGAGATTGCATTCCCCCAAATATTTGTCAAACTTTATCTTCATTGGTGCAACCATTTCTCTCATGAAGTGATCTTAATCTTCCGATGCTTTATCAGTTATATCTTTTACCCTTGCAACTTCGGCAAGATACAAGTTTGCAATAGGATATTCACTGCCAGAAATCACATGAGTGGCAAGACTAAACACATGAAAAAGTCGACAAACTTTTTCAACTTTCTCCCAGTCTTCATTTGAAGGTCCATAATTATAATGAGGCTCTTTGTCTTTGTAAGATGCAAAGACAGTCTTAAACTTTAGAGCACATGATAGCATATCAAATGTGGAATTCCATCTAGTAGGACAATCAATGACAAGCTTCCTGTCTTTCAAATGCAAAGTTCAACCACATCACAATATTTTTTAACCTCAAGTCTTTGTGGTTGATATACTTCACACTTTCTTGAATGTTATAAACGACATCTTTGATCTCTTTAAGGCCATCTTGAACTAGTAAATTCAATATGTGTGCACAACATCTAACATGAAACAAGGCACCATCAAGAACTAACCTTGAGTCACATGATAGATTCTCTTTCCGGGTCTTCAAGCATGAGTCATTATAACTAGAATTATCAACCGAAATTGAAAACACATTTTCATCAATCCCCCATGATTTTAAACACTTGGAAATAGCATCAGCAACATCAACCCTGTGCCTTGGAGCAGGCACTTTTATAAAACTCAAAACTCTTTTCTGAAGCTTCCAACATGCATCAATGAAGTGACCAGTGATGACCATGTACTCAACAACTTGATGATTTGATCTCCATATATCTACAGTCAAGTTGATCTTGCCCACACTTCTTAACAATGCCTTCAAGCATTTCTTCTCCGCTTTGAATATTGCTATGCAATCATTTCTTATTGTTTTACAAGACATCTTCTGAAATTTTGGAATTCCATATTGAAATGCCCACATCATACCTTGAGCATCAACTATACTCAAAGGAAGTTCATGCATCATAATTGTAGAAGCAAGTGCTTCTCTCATCTTCCCATTAGAGTACCTAGCTCCTAGAGTCATAAACGGATTAGCTTAGTTATGTCGAAATGGAATAATTGGTTGCTTTTTTTGAGTAGCCAAATACATCCTTTTTGGTTGGCAAGTTTTAATATGTCGCAGCAGGTGGCCGGTGCTCCAACCCTTTCCAGTAATACTTAGTTTCTCTTTGCAGAATTTGCATTGAGCTTTCTTAATGCCTCTGGGAAATTCAATTTCATCAAAGTCATTACAAGATGGTGATGTTATAGTCCTCTTCCTCTTGCTCTTAATGGGACAATCCACTTGCTCACTTGAATTGACTGAAGCAGTTTTGACATTATGTTGTTGTTGATTTGAATTTCATGTTGTAGTTTCAGTAACAATGGTAGGAATAGATGAATTTGTACCCTCAAATGGATTAGACATTTTCTTACCTATAAAAATATTCACATGGTTAGAAAATAGAAAATTAGAAATTAAAGTGCATATATTATATACTTGTATGTCACATATTCAGTTTTTGGATTATCCTTATAGTATACTTGAAGTATAGTTTTTAATTTATAGTTAATCTATTATTAGTTTGATGATATAAGAGGGAAATCACTTTTGTAGAATTTATAAGTTAATCTATTTTTAAAAGTTATATTTGCATCTTCTCAAAAATTCACTTTGTTAAAATCACTTTTGTAGAATCACTTTAAAAGTTATATTTGCAGCTTCTTTGAGAAGTTATATTTGTGAACTTCTTAAAAATTTGGTTTAAATAAATTCTTTAGCCAATACAAATAGGTTGAAACTATAAAAAAATAACTTCTTTAGATACTAACTGATGTGTGTGCTCCTTATATTAACCGAAGTCTAATGTTGCTATTTTGAAACTAAAAATAACTCACAAACCTATGTTGCTATTTTATGTTGTCTCACTTTTCAAAACTGCAACTTTCTCACTTTCATAAATTACATCCCACTTTATATTTAGAATCATAAGTTTATAGATGAATGAAAGAAGGCAGAGAAAAAAGACAAATGAGGAAGTTTATTCAAACAATTGCATCATATCAAATACTTATTAAAAATCAGCACTAAACCAGTATGTTAATCACAAGCATATATAAGACAAACGTGATTCTATATTGGATAAGGTAGATAAATTACATGAAGGTGAGTCAATATTCTATGCTTTAAGATGAGAAGATGGTAACAATCAACAAATAATTAGTCACTCTCATATGAGATTTTGAAGGTGAGGCAATATAGATTAGGATTATTTTGAAACTTGCTTTTTTAGGGTTAGTCACTCTTACTTGCAAATTGCAATTTCAGGTTACACACTTATTCAATTAAAATTACATACTTGCATGGCTAGGGTTATGTACTTAAGCCCAAGTCTCGATAACTAAATGTCCAATTACTAAATAGCCCAATCTCTAAGTCATAGTGGATTTACATAAATTTTTTATTATTTAGTTTTTTGTGTACATATTATAAAAAATAAATTATAAATATATAATAACATTACTAGGCCGACCTCTTAGGCTTAATAGGTTTTTTTAAAAGCCCGAGTTTGACCCATTTAAGTTAAATAGGCTTCTGGAGAAGCCTAAGTCTGGCCTGTTTATTAAAAAGGTCTGGCCTGGCCTGACCTGTTACAGGCTAGGTATTAGGCCCCTAATAGGTGGCTTGACCTGTTTCCACCCTTAATTCTTGCATACTTTTTCATTTAAAGCAGACAGACAAAACATAGAACAAAACAGATGATAAATCAGATATGAAACATATGCTAATACATGATAATATGAATATTTAATCTAAAAAAGTTTAAAATTTATATGGTATGCATGACATGAATGAACTATTAAAACACAAAACCCCATCAAGCTTAGAAATTTACATTGTCCCCAATGTAAAAAACTAAACAATAAGAAAAAGAAAAGGAAAACTCACGAGTTAAGTAGGAAGTGTCCTTAACTCATATGCCAATTATAAGTGGTTGGCTTTATTAGATATTGTGAAAGTACCTGCAAAAGAAGACAAAAATGTCTCAAATGGCACATATGTCCTAGATGGACTATGTGCAAATACTCTACTTGAATGAGGCAACTAATAGGCACTATAGTGTTATCACTTTTCCATGTAATTGTTTTTAGAATTTATGATTTTTCTTTGTGGCCGACACTATATACATCTCCCTACGAAGGTTCTAAATTCAAGGAGGCACTCAATTCGACACTAAAATTAATGAATTAAAAAATGTACATTCAGCGTGGGTTGCCTCCCACGAAGCGCTTATTTAATATCATTAGCTTGATGGTTGATACTTGCACATCACACATGATCCCTTGCACTCATACCCGAGGGTGGAGGGAGTGTTTTTACTTTCATTTTAGGTGTTTTCCCTTTCTCCCAATTATCAGATTTAGGTGTGATCCTCTAGCTCTCCTCATGCGGGTTGCATGGGAGTGTTGAGCCTACATTTATAGATTCACTACCCTTAGCCACCTCCTCATCGAAAATTGATGTGTCACCATCCAACATGTTTCTCTCCAAGAGATTCTCATATTTCACTTTAGGCACTTCCTCTTTCACTACTTGGTTCAACATATCAACCCTACAACATGAGTCCTCAAGAGAAGCTTGTATAATAAATTTAGCAATATCAAATTCAACCTTTTCATCCCCTATGATTAGAGAAAGTTTTCAATTTTTAACATCAATTATAGAACCAGAGGTAACCAAAAATGGTCTACCTAGTACGATTCGAACATCCTCCAATATGCCTATAAGGAATTTAACTGAATATTGTACACCAGAGTCTCTCATTGGATGATGCCTCCTCTCATTCGCCCATTGGTGATAATTAGAAACCATATTATTCATGATTTTTGAAGCAACATCAATTTCGTTGCACATAAAGGCACCATCTGTTGAAGAGTCCAACAATTGTTGTGAGGTAAAGTCTAGCCCACTGTAGAAGTTTTGGACCAGCATCCAAGGTGGAATACAATGATTAGGGCAAGCTGAAGTCAACTCATTTAATCTTTCCCAAGCTTCAACAATTGAGTCCTCATCCTTTTGACTGAAGTTTTGGATGAGGTGCCTATAGTGCACAGTTTTGGAAGGAGGAAAATGTTTGTTGAGAAAACTCTCCTCCTAAGTTTGCCATGTTGCTTGAATTTCAGCATTTTGATTTATAAGCCATGTCTTAGCTCTGTCTCTAAAGGAATATGGAAACATTCAGAGACGAATGACATCTTTAGAAGCCCCATGGATCCTTATAGTTTCACATAATTCCAAGAACTGATCAATATGGGCATTTGGATCTTCATGAGCTCCTTCTCCAAATTGGTTTTGCATCACCATTTGGATCAAAGCAGACGGTGAAGAAAAGTTCTCTGTCTCAATAGCTGGGAAGATTATTCCAAGACATGAACTACGAGCATTAGGGGTTGCATAGTCGTAAAGCAGTTTTTCATATCGTTTAGCCATTGTTTGTACACATACACGTCTTTCTCTTGCTCTATCTCTTAGTTGTCTTCTTCTTCTACGGAAAGTCTTTTCTAGATCTAAGTAGTAATTTGAACTTTTCATAAACCAAATGGGCAACCTTTAGATGTACCAAGAAAAAGGAAAACGCATAATACACTAAAGTAAAGTAATGAATTAATTGAGAATTAAAGAAATTTTGACACAGTCCCCGGCAACAACGTTAATAACTTGATAGGCAAATCGCAAGTGCACGATTATGTCATCGAGTAATAAAATATCGATCCCACGAGGACTGGAAAATTCCTTTAATTATAATAATTAATTTATACTTAACTCAAAGAGGAATTAAAAGTGAATTTAGAACAATTGAACAGTTGACAAGAATAATTATGAAAACATTAAAAATGATTGAAATATAATTTATGAAGAGTTCTCAGGATAAGGGTTACCGCCTTTATACTTTCAAATCCTTGTTTTGCTCCTTTTCATGAACTTTAAGTTGTGAGGGTGAATTGATCTTTGATATGCGTCATCCTCTCTCGAGCTTCGATACGTGTACTGAATTGAAGTTGCACATACTCTCGTGGTGTGATTATCAATCAAATCCTTTACTTGGATCTTTCTGTCCAATCACTTCGTAGCAATCCAAGGTGAATTCCAGAAACCTCAAGAATCCTAATACTACTCTCGTGAATTAGGATTCTAGTTTGAATAATTTAATGATCAGATAATTGGGTTCACCTCTCGGTGGCAAATAGTCAAAGGATGTCATCAATGATTAACCTACTTAGTTTTGATGAAGACTGTGAGTTAAATGGAAGCTTGAAGACTTGGACATCACCACAAACAACATGCCTAAAACTCAAGGTCAACATTGTGGAACTTAGGATTACTTTATTACTCTCTTCCTAAGATGTTTGCCCACTGTTGAGTTTAGGTTAGGTAAACCCAAGATGGAAGTCTCACAAAAGTCTAAAATAAAAATCATATAGGTTGAGGCATTACATCTAAGTATATATATAAATATATGATAAATAAGATTCATACATCTGCATTAGGCATACATGGTTTTTATGCATAAAAGAATCATCCATTTCAAAATCATGTGTTGCATGTTCTTTCATCATATAAAATGTTTACCATCATTTAAGAATAACCATATTCATACATATTAATCGATTAACATGATTGATAATCAATTATATCTTGTTGAAATCTGTTAATGATTATGGAATGGAATACTCGATTAAAAGGAGTTATAGTAGCTAACCTCCCAGAATTTATGGCTTATTAATCGTTTAAGGAGTTTGATAATCGATTAAGCCATAACTGAAAAACTATTTTCATAAGCACGTTAATCGATTAACATGATATATAATTGATTAACATTTGTTACATTCAGTTACATATAAAATCTATTATTTTAATAAATGTGCATAATTCATAGATTTCAATTTTTAAATTGAGAAAAGGAGAAAACCCAAGATTCTCATAGCTGAATTTTCAAAGCATCTTGCTTATCTTTGAAAGATTTCTTTCATAGTTTTCTTAGAGAGAAAAGATAGAGAAAAGAGAGAATGTCTTTTCATAGTGCTGTAATTTTTCATTCATTTGAAAATCTCTACATAAACTTCATATTTAGTTTAAGGCTGGTTGTGAGATTTACGTAGAGTGTTGTAGAGCCGATATTAGAGTTTTATTAGTGCATTAAGTGTGCAAATATCTTGGAAACTATTCTGTTACACAAGGATAATTCTCGTGATGTGTTAGTATCATCACATTAGAGAATTGATTGTCTTCACGGAGCAGGAAGCCTTGGATCGAGCGATACTTCGGGTGGGGCCAGATTTCCGAACTGTATGGTATCCTAGCAGGCATATAAAGTGGTCAAACCGAGCGTGTAGGCTCAACAGGTTCTAGAAGGAAGTTCTTGCTAGGTGTATTGGAAGAGTGCTTGTTGTCAAACATTTGTTTCTGATAGTGAAGAAAACTCTCCCAAGATCAGAAGAGGAGGCCTGGATGTAGTTCGCAAGTGGACTCGCAAACGAACCAGGATAAAAATCCTTGATCACTTTCTCTTTCCCTGTCTCTTTTACGATTCTGTCTTTATTTGTTTTCTGTTTCAATTTCATTTTGTAATTTGTGCTAATTGTTGATAATCTACATATAATCAAGAATCAATTTAGGACGGTAAAGATCAGTAATCATCACTATTTTCATTCTAAGAAAAATCTGTTTGTCAAAGAATCAAGAATCAGCATAATTGATTGATGCTAATCATAATCGATTTAGACAATTGTCCATAATCGATTAATCCTGTTATTAATCAATTAACTACAACAATTTTCTATTCTGATTTAAAAGATAAATTAGAAAAGTTCATTTATAGTAGTCAAAACCTGGACAACTTACTTGTTGCATCTAGAAATGTAGGTAATCATGGAGGTCTAGGCTACAAACCTAAGAATAGAAGAAAACTATATAGAAGACAAGTAGCTCACATGCATAATAGGTTTAATAATAACATGTCTACTTGATTTTATTGTGGTACATATGGTCATACATCTATATCATGCTATATTAAAAAATATGGTGTGCCAAGTGGCAAATATGTATGGGTGCAAAAAGGACTAGATACCTTGGTTACTAACAAAAAGGGACCCAATATAACTTGGGTACCCAAACAAGCCAAGTAAATGGTTTTGCAAGTATGCCTTCAGACATAAGGAAATCATTGATAATTGAATATTGGATGTTCAAGGAATTTGATGAGTGATCGATCAAAGGCTCTTGATCTATCACTCAAGGATAAAGTAAATTAAATGAGCAGCATAATATTAGCTCATCCAACAAAAGTACGAGATGAACAAATGCAAAGAAGCAATAACAGCTATGGGTTAATCCTAAAATTTCAATAAGGATGAAAGAGGTAAAGCTATAGAGGTAACAAACTATCGAGACTTAATTGATTCGTTGTTATATCTAACTTTTAGTAGTCCCAATATCATGTTTAGTGTATGTATGTGCGCAAGATACCAAGCTTCACCTAAGGAATCTTACATTAGTGTTGTAAAACGTATGATGAAGTATCTTAAAGGAACATTTTCTATGGGTTTATGGTATCCTAGGGACGCCTCTTTATCCTTGATAGGATATTCCGATTCTGACTTCATGGGATGCAAGTTGGAGCTAGAAAAGTACTAGTGGAACTTGCCATCTTTTGGGCAGCTCCTTAGTATCATGACGTAGTAAGAAGCAAGCATATGTTGCTTTGTCTATCGCTGAAGCGGAATATATTATCGGTGGCGTGTTTTGCGCTCAGATATTATGGATGAAGCAACAACTATTAGACTTTCGTTTAAAACTTGTGAAAATACCGATAAAATGTGATAACACTAGTGTCATAAATCTATCAAAGAACCTCATTCTGCATTCTAGAACTAAGCATATTGAGATTAGACATCACTTTTTAAGATATCATGTTCAAAAAGGTGATTGTATACTTTAATTTGTTGAAACCTCGAAGCAATTGGCAGATATTTTCACCAAGCTCATTCCACGGGATACATCCTTTTTGTTACGTAGAGAACTTGACATACTTGATGTAAAATATCTAAACTAATTTGTTTTTAAGGAATTGTATGCCTTTTCTTGATCTTTAATATTTGCTTATAAGTGATATATGTTATGAATGCATGATTCCTATGCTCAAACTGTCTTTATGAATGTTCTTATGCTTCTTTAGTGTGTCATATACCTTTTAGGTTAGTATCTTAGGAATAGCATCTTTGCATACTCTAGAAATCTCTAAAATGCACTAAAATTTGGGTTAGTTCTGTCAATAATCGATTCTTTTATGTCTTAATCGATTAATTTGAGTTCTAGTAACCAGAAAATAAATTTTTATCTTGTTTTAATCGAGTAACGAGTGTCTTAATCGATTATCTAGGCTCAAAATTCTAAAAATTTGAAAATTTTAAATTCGTTCATCGATTAACAACTACATATATTCTATTAACGGTAGTAGTATATCAGTTTTAAGTGTCATTTTGGGTCATTGCAAATTAGAACCGTAAATCCTCTTTGTTTCCCCCTTATGAATCTTTTCTCAAATTGAGTGTTCTTAACCTATTCAATAGCAAAGCCGAACACTATCACATATTTCCATCTTTCTATAATCCCCAAATTTCTACTGAATATGAAAGCCTTACCTTTTCTCATTTTTTAGAAACCCTAAATCCCAAAACCAAAAAATCGATTAATCATCTCCATACCATAAAAAATGAGTGAACCATATACAATGAGAGTGAAGCACACTGCCAAACATTTAAGAGGCGTTGAAAAATGTTCCTCTTCTGCTCAAGGTAGAAGAAAGAATCGCGGTGATCCCTACTACTCTCCTATACTCCGAGAAGCTCGTTTAGCCAAGCTCCAAGGGAGAAAACAAACATACATTCGATATGCGGCGTGGCTAGTCCAACAAGGATTTGAGTTCCCACATGGATTGGAAACCCACATAGCAAATATATTTCTGGATTTAAGAGGTAAGATTTATCCTTCGCTCATTCAGGAATTCTACAACAACTTTAGATATCAGGATGGGATTTATTCATCGATGGTAATGGAAAAAATTATAGTTTTGGATGAGGAATTATTTCTGGACGTTGGAGGATTATTAAGCGATGAATCCATGCTAGGAGATTGCAACAATGAGTTATGAGACTCATTTGATGCTATTGAAATGTATAATTCATGCTTAAGAGGACCTCACTTATTTGTACACGGAGAATTGACCAAAGCAGGGTCATTATCCGTTGAAAACTGACTCTTGCATCATCTGATTGTGTAAATTTTAGTTCAAAGAAACACTAACCATGCTCAACCCACAATCAACGATCTCATGCTAATGTTTGCCATAAGGGAAGACATTGCGATAAATTGGACTTATGAAATCTTGAAAGTGATGAATGGAATAGCTTCATCTTCATCAAGGTTGCTTGCCTATGATATTTTCATCTCCCGTGTCATTGACTACTATGAAATTGACACATTAGATGTGGATACAATGACTACAAATTCTAGAGAGCACCTTGTCAGTGACAACCATACTCAAAAGATGGGCTTATACAAGTTTGGAAATGAATGGAAATATTAAGAGGATCATAATGCCGACGTGAATGCAGACATACCAGATAAAGATATTGCTGACAATCCTCATGAGCCAAACCCCGAGCAACCACAAACTGAGGCAAATGTTGAGCCTTAGGAACCATCTTTTAGACTTGAACACTTGTATGCTACGGAACATCACCTAAATGCGCGAATTAATGACCACTTTCAGTTTTTGAGAGACTCTATGGCAGCTGAGTTCCAGCAGCAGCAGGAGAGGTTATCCGAGGAACTTGACTGCATCGTCTTCATTGTGCGCGCCACACATGGATACTCATCACCACCACCTCAAGAATAGCCTAGATAGGATTTTGTAGAGTCTAGGGTGTGTGTGAATGATTTTCAGATTGAATTTTGTTGTTGGTTGTATTTTGTTTCGAACTTCCTATGTACTTCATGCCCTTTCTTTGTAAATTTTCGTGATCTTGTTATTAACTTCGATTATGTTTGAATTATTGAGTGAGCTTTTGACTATATCTAGCTTATGTGTTACTTTAATTGAATGGTTAATATGTCCTTTATGTGACTTATCATATATACCATTAACCATTCTATGTTACACTGGCCAAATTACACAAATGGATATATCTCACAATTCATTTCTACCATAATCTGATTTTATACTAAATAATCGATTAACTCCATGCATATAATCGATTAATGATAAAAATTGTGTACCTGATTAATTCTTCTGAGACTACTTAATCAATTATCTTTGATTACTTAATCGATTAAGACCAGAACTTTTTTTGAAAATCTTTCCTTGCTTTTAGCTATTACTATCATATAATATCATAGCTTTTTGATCATGCCAAAAGGGGAAGAAAGTATTACTTGAGTTGTTTTGCAGGTTGTATTAAGCTTTCATATGTAATATTGAAATGCTACCCTTGTGTCACCTCTTACATGGTTTGAGGGGAAGAACAAAGTGAAGGGGGACCAGCGCATTCTAATTCAACCATTGCAAACACATTTTGTTTAGTATCAAGCCATTAAACAGAAGATTTGTTTTAGAGAGTTTCTCATCACCAAAAATGAGGAGATTGAAATGGCAAATAGTCAAAGGATGTCATCAATGATTAACCTACTTAGTTTTGATGAAGACAAAGATTTAAATGAAAGCTTGAAGACTTGGACATCACCAGAAACAACAAGCTGAAAACTCAAGGTCAACATCGTAGAACTTAGGATTACTTTATTAGTCTAGAGTTCTAAGATGGTTGCCTAGTGTTGAGTATAGGTTAGGTAAACCAAGATGGAAGTCTCACAGGAGTCTAAAATGAAAATCATATAGGATGAGGCATTACATCTAAGTGTGTGTGTATATATATATATATATATATATATATATATATATATATATATATACATTTGCATTAGGCATACATGGTTTTTGTGCATAAAAGAATCATCTATTTCAAAATCATGTGTTGCATGTGCTTTCATCATATTAAATGTTTACCATGCATTTAATAAAAATCATTTTCATACATATTAATCGATGAACATGATTGATAATCAATTATATCTTATTGAAATTCGTTAATCGATTATGGAATGATATAATCGATTAAAAGGAGTTACAGTAGCTAACCTCCCAGGATTTATGGCTTATTAATCGATTAAGGAGTTTGATAATTGATTAAGCCAAAACTGAAAAGCTATTTTCATAAGCACGTTAGTCGATTAATGTGGTATATAATCGATTAACATTTGTTACAGTCAGTTACATATAAAAGTTATTATTTTAACAAATGTGCCTAATTCATAGATTTCAATTTTTCCATTGAGAAAAGGAGAAAACCTAAGATTTTCATAGTTGAATTTTCAAAGTATCTTGCTTATCTTTGAAAGATTTATAGTATAGTTTTCTTAGAGAGAAAAGAGAGAATTTATTTTCATAGTGCTGTAATTTTTCATTCATTTAAAAAACCCTGTATAACTTCACATTTAGTTTAAGGCTGGTTGTGACATTTTTGTAGAGGGTCGTAGAGCCGATATTAGAGTTTTATCAGCGCATTAAATGTGCAAATAACTCGGCAACTATTATGTTACACAAGGATAGTTCTCATGGTGTGTTAGTATCATCACATTAGAGAATTGTAATCAAACATTTCTTTCCGATAGTGAAGAAAAATTTCACAAGATCAGAATGGGAGGTCTGGATGTAGTTTGCAAGTGGACCCACAAATGAATCAGGATAAAAATCCTTGAGCACTTTCTCTTTCCCTATCTCTTTTACGATTTTGCCTATATTTGTTTTCTATTTCAATTAATTATGTGCTTTGTGCTAATTGTTGATAACATGCATGTAATCAAGAATCAATTTAAGATAGTAAAGATCAGTAATCATCATTATTTTCATAGCAAGAAAAATCTATTTTCAAATAATCAAGAATCAACATAATCGATTAACGCTAACCATAATCGATTAAGAAAACTGTGAATAATCAATTAACCATGTTATTAATCAATTAACTGCAACAATTTTTTGTTCTGCGCACAAATCGGAAAGGCGAGATTAGTGATCCGCTACACCTATTCACCCCCATCTATGTGTGTTTTACCTTACTGGTATCCAACACTTGATAGAGCAAATCGTAAGTGCACGATTATGTTGTCAAGTAATAAAATATTGATCTCACGAGGACTGGAAAATTCATTTAATTATAACAATTAATTTATAATTAACTCAAAGAAGAATTAAAAGTGAATTTAGAACAATTGAACAGTTGGCAAGAATAATTATAAAAATATTAAAAGTGATTGAAATCTAATTTAGGAAGAGTTCCCAAGATAAGGGTTACCGTCTTTATAGTCGTAAATCCTTGTTTTGTTACTTTTCATAAACTTTAAGTTGTGGGGGTGAATTGCTCTTTGATATGAGTCATCCTCTCTCAAGATCTAGTACGTGTACTCAATTGAAGTCGCACCTACTCTCATGGTACAATTATCAACCAAATCTTTTACTTGGATCTTTCTATACAATCACTTCTTATCAACCCAAGGTGAATTCCAAAAACCCCGAGAATCCTAATACTACTCTCGTGAATTAGAATTCTAGTTTGAATAATTGAATGGTCAGGTACTTGGGTTTACCTCTCGGTCCTTCCTCAATGTATCTAAGAGGTTTTATTTGTGGGTCAGACAACTCACACAAATAAAACACAGTTTAATTATTCAAATCACAACACTCACTGAAATAGAAGTAAGAACACATGTTTATTAAATGTTAAAGGGCATCACCCTAATCCTAGAAACAAAGGGAATTACTCAGTCATAATGGAGAAGAGAATACCAAATTCTAAATTAGAGAAGTATAAAATGTAAAGTATTCAATCCTTAAGGGAGAACCATCATTTATCCTAATTACAAAATATTGGGCTAAGCCCAACAAAACAAAATCTTAAAAATAGGAATAGAATATAACATCCATGACTTCTTTTGGCCTTTCAATTGGTCTCACATAGTCTCAACATTGAATTACATCTTCTCGCACCCAATCTCTACTCTTTTTGGCTTCATTACATCCAAACTTCACAACATAGCCAAAAACATTCGTTCAACCCGAACAAAGAGAAATAAAATCTAAAACCAATCCTACATTCCTAATTATGTCCTAAAATTCAATGCAAGTGTAGCATAATTTCACACTCATCAATTAGCATGCTTACCTCTTGAGCTCGTCCCAACAAATCGCCCTTTAGCACGTAATTGAACAAGGTCTCTTACTTTATCTTCATTCACATTCTTAGCATTTTCCATTGAACTGGAATTTTATTTAGATTAAAGTGTACTACATTCATTTTTTATCGTATCTATAAAGTCTTCCTCCATTTTGCAGTAAAGGTTACATAAAACTTTACACCTATCACTCAGCTCCATATTTGCTATTGTAAACCAATTCTTTGCTCAAGTCAATCTGTTGGAAATTTAGATGTTAAACACCATTTACTTTCTTTGTCCATCTCTCGATTACAAGACAACTTGACAAGTTTGACATGCCCATAATTAATAACTCAGAAACACTATGGATGTATGACATTCCAAAATATTTCATTCTCCTACATGAGCATTTAACCTCCATGTTAGAACCACCCTCATAATAGGAAACATGTCATTCTATGTTTGAGTTGTAATGCTTTATGATCTTCTATATTGTATGACTTGAGGTTTAGTGGGCAGAATTTTCCTTATATTTGCAGCATCCAACAGAACTTCATGAAGTTCTTTAAACACTGTTATAGTATATATAGAAGCAACATAACTCTTTAAATTATGATTGGGAGTTTATAAAAATTAATCACCATATGAAGATTTAAAATCTTCCACCACCTCATTATTCTAGAAGTTGCTTACGCATCAATGAAAGTGATACAAAAATTCGATTACATTATACCCATATTCTATGTACCTCCCTATCTATGAATGTAAAACCTCACACCTTGAGGTCGTATACAAACCAACATAGAACTTTCCCCGAATGTAAGACATGACCCTCATATTTTTGCAATCAAATATCTGATTCGCCCAAGTATTCTTTTGAAGTCCATGTTTGGTAATAAGTTTCTCCCACATCACATTAAAATCACTAGTTTCAATATCAGCATATATAACTTGTTAAAAGTCTCTATGAAAGTTCTTCTTCTTTATATTTTTATCAGCGTTGATACAAATATGCCAAACACATAATCTATGGTGAACTTCATGAAAAACTCTTTTGGTTGTATTCTTCATCAATAAGTTCACATATGTGATAACACACTTTAGTTGTTTCCTATTCATTGCCTCTAAAAATTATTCTAACAACCACCATATGTTTATTCTATCTCATTTGGCACGACAATAGCATCACATATTATTGTTTACTTGTGGTGATTTACACCTAAAAATAAAATCACTAAAAATTTGTATTTGTTTCGATCGTAAGTTGCATCAAAAGCAAGAACATCTCCAAAAATTGAGTAGTCGAAACAGATACATTCATCAGCCCAGAATAAATGTTGCAACTTATCTTCTTCATTTGTGGTATGTCTCTAATATATTGCACAATCTAATTTTGAGTGCTCCTTCTCGTATTCTAAATGCTCCTTTAGCATCACCATTTCCAATTCTTCTTTGCTTCTGAATTTTATTGTACATATTTTTTTTTTACAAAACCCAATATATTATAAACTCTACATTGATTACCAAATGAAGGAAATATTTTTCTTGTTCCAATGCATATTTCTCTCATTGTGTTCATTTCAGTGACGTCTGTATATGTCATTCCTCGGTTAGAGGATATCATTCCACCATAGTGTTTACCAAGTAATTCATGATTATGTTCATCATAGAAATAACTCACATATCATCCTCCTTTTTCCTTGTCAACATGGATATTCTTTCTTACTAAACAATTGTATCTCGTCTCTTTTCTAGGTGCCCTCTTATGGACCAGATCATTACTTTTCTCTCTAAATCCTTCTCTACCACATAAAAAAAGATTACCATAAAATTTCACCATCTTTATCCTTATGTTATGATATTTTCTTTGCCAAATCATTTCTTCATACCATACAATCCTGTAAAATTCATATGCAACATCACTGTTCAAAAACTTGAACTTCTTCATTTCATCTTAGTTTAATAACCCAAAATCAATTTCTTCCAAAACAAACTCCTTTATATTATTCATATTTTCATCATCACTAACACCACCTTCATCTACAACCTACAATGAGTAAAGAAAACATAACTCACATGATATCAACAACACAACAAAATAAATATTTATCCATAATTCATACCTCATTTGAAAACTCTTTAATATTGTTATTTGTTTCTTCCTCCATCTCATTAATACAAAAATTAAAAAATATTAACACATTCAAATCACTAAAATTATCAAATACATAATAATTAGCCATAATATTCTTGTTGAACGAAAAAGATAACTCACCTTACAAACACAATACAAATGCACCACTTCAAAAGAATGCTTAAACAAACTTTTCGGGTGGCATTCTAAAACTAATGACCATACATAGAAGTTGTAAAACCCATTAATAATTGTTGTGTGTGATTCTAAAAAAATTGACCCAATATACACAAGTCGTGTCTGCATGTGACAACTTTTAGGTGGCCTTTAAAAAAAGGGCTAGCACACATAAGTCTCTCAAACCAGTAACGACTTTTGGGCAGTGATTAACAAATTTTTGGGGCACATTAACAACTCATATTCTTCCTACATGACTTCTATGGTGAAATACATGATAGTTATGAAGTCGTTTTCCAAAACAACGACTTCTGTGGTAAAATAATCATACACTTGCAACACAGCTTCTAAAAAACGGTACTCAATATCCAAATTTTTTATTCCAACGAACTAACTACCATTTCGTATTTTAGAATGTGCCTTATGGTATTTGAGGAATGAAATGGCAAAATGTTTCTCAGCTGGTTGATGGAGACCCACCTAATGAAGTAGTCACAAGGCCTAAGAGAACTACAAAAAGGCCCAACTGGTTGGAAGACTTTGTGGAGAAGTAATTAGTAATTGTTTTATTCTTGTTTTTAAAATAGGGCCTGAATTACTTTAGCCCGGTAAGTTGTAACCCTAAAAGATCTCTTGATGAGACTATATGAGTTGGCTGCTCCGGGAGCAACTCATATGATATATGAAGTATTTTATTCCAGTTATTAGTTCTTAGTATTCTGTTAGTTTCTATTCAATAGATTAATTGCTTGAGTCCAGAACAAATTGGTGCTTTCATTCTTGAACTATGCCTCCTAAAACAACAAACAAGGATCTGGATGAGTCCTTGCTGCAACTATTTTCAGAGAAATTGAAAGAAAACCAAGACCAACAAGATTCCAGGCATGAAGCCATCGCTGACTCTCTCCATTCCATCACTGAGAAACTGGCCACAATTGTTGTCCAACCACCAGATCCAACCCACCACACACCAACTCAACCTGGTCCGTCAAATACAAACACTCTTCCTCCAAATATAACCCCACCCACACCAACTCAACCTACGAATCCTATCCTATCACCTAACCTAGCTCAGCCTATAAACCCCACTGTTTTTTCCCCCTACACACACTCATCCGTTCCCCCATTTTTCTCCCCTCACATTCCAATTGCCCCCACAACCCTATGCCACCCCCACGAAAGCCTAGACCCCATAAGTTGCAACTCATTCCTTTTGATGGCTCAGAGCCTTTGGATTGGCTATTTCAAGCGAAACAGTTTTTTCAACTATATCAAGTACCTCCAGATCAAAGATTGCATGTCATTTCTTTTTACATAAAAGGGGAGGCGCTTAGCTAGTTCAAATGGGAATTTTACAACACAACATTCACCGATTGGGAAAGTTTTACTCGTTCATTGGAAATACGTTTTGGTCCGTCTTGTTATGAAAACCATCAAGCAGAATTGTTCAAACTCCGCCAGAGCGGATCTGTGGCAGAATACCAACAACAGTTCGAGAAAATATGCAACAGAGTTTGGGGGCTCTCCCTAGAGTTAATTCTTAATTGTTTCCTATCTGGTCTTACAACTGATATTCGATGTGAACTGGCAGTTTTACGACCAACACACATAGCTGAGGCACTAGGCTTAGCCAAATTAGTAGAATCAAAAATTAAAGACTCCAAACTTGCATTCTCTAAGCAGTTTCGTCCACCCACCCACCCACACTCCATACCCGAGACCACAAACTATACCAACTCCTACACACCCCAACCTCGCCTCTCCACCTGTTGTTCCCTTTCACAAGCTCACACTTGCCCGAATGCAAGAGCGGCATTCCCAAGGATTGTGCTATAATTGTGATGAGAAATATTATGGCGGGCACCGTTGTCAACAAAAGAAATTCTTACTTCTACTGGTGAATGATTTCCCTACTGAACCTGAGGACCATTTCTCGTCCACGGACGAAGAGACCATGCTACCTCCACAAGAGATTATTCATTTTCAACTTTTTGAACAAGCTCTTGAAGGCCAACCATCTCCGAAAACATTAAGGTTTATTGGTACCATTTCCGGTCCTCCGGTCACTATTTTGGTTGATACTGGTAGTTCACACAATGTTCTACAACCAAGGTTGGCCCACTACTTGCAATTGGAAATTTCACCAACACCACAATTTCATGTGATGGTGGGCAATGGTGCACACATATATTGTACGGGGTTATGTTCAAATACCCCTATTGCGCTACAAAATCAGCTTTTTAATATACCCTTTTACTTACTTCCTATTAAGGGGGCAGATGTAGTATTGGGTATTGAATGGCTGCGAACATTGGGCCCTGTAACCTCAGATTTTGCGGTTCCTTCTATGTCTTTCAAGGTTGGTGCCAATACTATTACCCTCCAAGGTGACACAGCTCCCTCGTGTGAACCCTCTACACTTCACCAACTTAACCGACTCATTCATACTGACTCAATTGCCTCTCTCCACACGATTACATTTCTCCCAATGGCCATGACGCCCACACCCCGCTCTCTAACGGCTCCCAGGGGTTTCCTAGGCCTCACAGGGTTTTATCGGAAATTCGTCAAACAGTATGCCTCTATGGCTGCTCCTCTCACTGATCTACTACGATTATAGCAGTTTACATGGTCTAACCAGGCTCAACAGGCCTTTAAAAAATTACAGCAGGTTATGACTACTACACCAGTCCTACAACTACCAGATTTCTCCGTCTCTTTTGATGTGGAAACAGATGCATCTGTTGTGGCTATCGGGGCTGTCCCTCCCAAAAGGGTCATCCGCTGGTGTTCTTTAGCAAAAAAATGTCCAGCCGCATGCAGCACGCCTCTGCTTATGTTCGGGAGATGTACGTCGTCACCGAAGCTGTCAAAAAATGGCGTCAATATCTTATTGGCAAACAACTCACTATCTATACAGACCAACAAAGTTTAAAGCATTTGATGACTCAAGGTTTTCAAACCCCGGAACAACAAAAATGGGCAACAAAGTTGATAGGATTTCACTATGTAATTAAATACAGGACAAGTACCTCAAATCGCGTTGCTGATGCGCTGTCGCGGTGTCACAGTGATGCACTCCCTTTCTTCTGGGCCATGTCCTGAACAATCCCATATGTTATTGATCAACTCAGAAAGTATTTGTCCTCAGTGGCAGGTCAAGCATTCATAAAAAACATGAATCAGATTCATCATGGCATCAAAAATTCCAAATCAAACATGGAATATTGTGGTACAACAGTCGAATGTTCATACCGGATGAAGAGAATATGCGCCAGAAATTGCTTCATGAGTTCCATGCCACTCCAGTTGCGGGTCACTCAGTGTGGAAGGCTACACTGGCTCGACTTAGTAGCTCTTGTTACTGGCCGAGCATTGCCAAATAGGTCAAGGACTTCGTTCGCCGATGTGCAACTTGTCAATACAATAAGTACCTGCCATAGAAATATCAGGGATTACTTCAACCTCTCAATATTCCAAATCAAGTTTGGGAAGAACTCTCAATGAAAGCACCAATTTGTTATGGACTCAAGCAATTAATCTATTGAATAGAAACTAACAGAATACTAAGAACAAATAACTGGAATAAAATACTTTCTATATCATATGAGTTGCTCCTGGAGCAGCCAACTCATATAGTCTCATCAAGAGATCTTTTAGGGTTACAACTTACTGGGCTAAAGTAATTCAGGCCCTATTTTAAAAACAAGGATAAAACAATTACTAATTACTTCTCCACAAAGTCTTCCAACCAGTTGGGCCTTTTTGTAGTTCTCTTAGGCCTTGTGACTACTTCACTAGGTGGGTCTCCATCACTGCTTTCTATTTCCATTTTTGTTTTCTTTCAATACATATTGATGAACAATATGCAAGTTTTAATATGACTTATTTCAGTTTATAAGAGACAAAATGCCTTGGCTAAGTATTATAATTAGTAAAGATAACTGAACTATAGAAAGAAGTATTATTATTTTGATATTATTAAATTTTGCATAAACTTGTTTAAGAGTTGTCTCAGTACTATGCCATAATTGAGAGGCACAGGGTGTAGTTTATCAGACCAACTTATATTACATTATAAATAGGAATTTATGCAATTAACTCTATTATTTGAACATCATGATTTTACACTCAATTGTTATATTAGTGCTCATATCATACATCAGTCTAAGGTGCAAGATTTTAAATTACAAATTGAATCAAATAATGCAGTGGCAACATCTTTATTAAGGTGACGGCCACAATTACATCATGATTGACGTTGTAAAGTGTAAAGCATATGTTGAAAAAAATTGAAAGAATTGGAAACCTAGGGTATGCATATTTTTAAGCATTCATTCATGATGAACTATAAATATAAATCCGGGAGTTTGAAAGGACAACAATCATATCTGAGGTACAAAGATGCTCTCATAAATGAGCTCAAGAATTAAACAGAAAAATTGAAGAGGAAAAAAATATATGTATTGATTGTGTATGATTTTTATACATTGTTTCTGTATTATTATTCACCATCCATATTTTACTATCATTCACTCTTCAGAAAAAGTAATATAAATGAATGATGAATAATATATTAATTGTGTATAAATATTTATACCGATTGTACATAGATATTACACAAAAAAATCAAACAACATATGGTTAAGGGCTGCATATTTGGAGCACCCTAACATTGAAGGAGAAGACCAATATTAATGAAATTAAGCAAAGAATTTGGTGCACAATGGGTTGGCATTACCCTGGCCAAGGCTCAGGGCCACGCACCAAATATGACTCGTCAACCTCGATCAGGTCTACTCGATCACGCACCAAATATGACTCGCCAGCCTCGGACAGGATTGCTCGGTAACGCACCAACTTTGGTCTGTCAGCTTCGGTCAGGATTGTTCGGTCACACACCAAGCTTGGTTCGCCAGTCTCGATCAAGGTTACTTGCTCTTGCATCAGATTTACACGGTCATGCAGGCAAGGCCACGGCACCAGGCATGGACAACATGGTCATAGTCACGATGTGTACTCTGGCCCATCTGACCTCACCAAAGTGGCACGATAGTTTTGTTCATGTAATTCACATGGGCCTAATACTTTTTCTTCTGGGCTATATTGCTTAATCATTATTTATCTAATGATTAATGCATGATTAGTTAGGTAATTAGTTACAACTAATTAGTCTATGAGATTGCTTATCATTCAAGTAATATGTTATGGCCTTGGTTATATAAGGTTGGTTGTTCCAACTCTTCAAAACAATGAAATACAATGAATCTATTTCTTTCATAAAAGTAGTATGGTATCAAGAGCTTGAAGATCCTATACACTCCTGCTGCAACTCTACACTGCATCAGAAAGTAATTAGAGTACTCTGCATATCAACAACTTCTTCCTCGAGACAAAGGCATCAAGAATGGAAAGCCTTGAAACAAATCAGGTAATCCAATATGCCTCCAATTACAATGAAATACAAAATCCATACTATCCGCACCTAGGAGAAAGCCTTGGAGCAGTTCTTGTAACACCTCCACTAGATGGAAGCAATTACCACACATGGAACAGGGCAATGAAAAGAGCCTTGCTATCCAAATATAAATTCAAATTCGTCAATGGTTCTATTAAGCCTCCAAGTGAAGTAAAGCCTGAATATAACACATGGGAATGATGCAACACGATGATACTCTCATGGTTCACAAGGTCCATGACAAAGAAAATTGGACAAAGTACCATCTATATAGACAACGCCCAAGAACTTCGGGAGGACCTGAAAGAAAGATTTTCCAAAGGGGACTATTTTAGAATATCTAATGTCCTTCAAGAACTGCACTTAATTAGGCAAGGGGACAGGAATATCTTTGAATACTTCACTGATGTGAAGACTCTTTGGGATGAACTTGAGTCACTAAGGCCACTACCAAGCTTCCAATGCGAGATAAAATTCGAATGTCAGATGATGAATATTGTCAAGAACCATAGAGATATTGAGTATGTTATTTGCTTCCTAAAGGGACTCAATGACGAGTTCAACACAATCAAGGCACAAATCCTACTCATGGAACCTCTGCCCCGAATAAACAAACCATGTTCTTTGCTCCTACAACAAGAAGAGCAACAAGTGGAACCAAGACAGACAAATTCAAAGGCACTCTTCAACACTAGTGACAAGAGACAACAATTGGATCCAAATGACTCAAGACAACAGAAATGGATAACAAGGTCATCATCATAGAAGGGTGCATACACACAAGGAAGAACCAAGGGAACAGGCAGAGGCTACAATAATAATGTAAGGAGTGGAAGGCTGAAGGTGTGCACTCACTGTGGAAGAGATAAGCACACAATAGACACATGTTACTTCAAACATGGGCTACCACCTAACTATCAAGGTAACAAGCCTAGGAAAGAGACTAACTCAATCAACACTGTAATGGTCAATGAGTCTATGGATCACAAGGGTAGCAAAAATGTGCAACTAGACGAGGATTCAGAAGAAGGGAGCTTTAAGCTTGGTGCTGAGCAGTATGCACAATTGGAGTCATTACTTCAAAGCATTGGAAAAACTACCTCGAGACACAAAGTGAACAAACTAAGCATCATGCCCTTTGATCCTGACAAGGCAGATCTACCTCAAGAAAACAAGGAACTCCATAGGTACCACTACATTATGGATACTAGACACAGGGGCAACATATCATGTTTGCCCTGATCTGTCTAGCTTTGATGCTTATCATAAGATAAAGCCTATTTCAGTGAGCCTGCCAAATGGCTCTATTACACAAGTTAACTTTCCAGGCTCAATTACCTTTTCTGAAAGATTAATGTTGCATGATGTTCTTTACAAACCTGATTTTAAGTTTAACCTTATATCAATCCATAAGCTAACCAACTCTGTGAATTGTAAGCTAATCTTCAATAGATTGAAATGTCAAATTCAGGATATGACTACCTTGAGGATGATTGGGCATGCTGAAGTTAGGAACAACTTATATGTTCTTAGGAGATTTGCAAATAAATTGCTTGCTTATAATCACAAGGTGAACACTACTTTATCTGTACCATTTTTTGACTTGTGGCATTTTAGGCTAGGACATCCATCTCATTCTATTTTGAATACTCTTTGTAAAAACTTTGCCTATATACAATTTGATTCAAATAAAGTTGGTGATTTCTGTCACTTTGGCAAGCAAACCAAGCTACCCTTTCCAAATAATATGAACAGAAGGTTGAACCCCTTTGATATGATTCACATGGATGTATAGGGGCCTATTGCACATACTTCTATACATGGGCATAAATACTTCCTAACTATAGTTGATGACTTCTCTAGACATACTTGAGTATATCTCATGAAGTCAAAGATAGAGGTTAGGACTCTCATGCAACAATTCATTAGAATGATACAAACTCAATTTGGGAAAATAGTCAAGACTTTAAGGACTAACAATGGGCCTGAGTTCAACTTCCCTAGTTTCTTTTCTGAATTAGGAATAGTGCATCACACTTCTTGTGTTGAAACACCACAACAAATTTCAGTGGTAGAGAGGAAACATAGACATTTATTGAATGTCACTAGGACCTTAATGTTTCAATCTAAGCTCCGTAAGACTTTCTGGTCCTATGTTGTGGCACATGCAGCCTACCTCATAAACAGGCTGCCCAGCCTCAGACTTAATAATAAGTCACCTTATGAATTGATAAATAACATTCCCCCTAACCTTCTTGAAATCAAGGTTTTTTGATGTCAATGTTATGCCTCCACATTAACCCAACAGAGAAGTAAGCTTGATCTAAGGGCCATAAAATGCATATTCATAGGATTTAAGAATGGGACGAAGGGATACATAGTTTTTTATCTACAAACTAGAGAAATGCTTGTGTCTAGGCATGTAACATTTAGTGAGAACCTATTCCCTTATGGACCTAGGGATGATGATGAGGGTGAAACTGATTACATTGAACACACTAACTTTGACATGTTGATAGACTCCTATAATGCCAAATAGACACCCAACAATGATATTGTACAAGATAGAGCTATTGAAGACAACATCTTCCCTTTCTCCACACAACCACAAGATAGTCAAACATCTAGGACTCAGCCTGATCTTAGGAGATCTAGCAGAATTAAGCAAGAACTCACATATTTACAAGACTTCCACTGCGATCTCCTTAGTTCCTCAAAGCCCATGGAGCCAGAGGGGGTATATCACCCTCTCACCTCAGTTTTATCCTATGACTCTATATCACAGAACCACCTACATCATACCCTTACTATCACTGTCCATAATGAACCTAGGAATTACAACCAAGTAGTAAAGCACCAACACTGGGTACACGTAATACAAGATGAGCTAAATGCTCTTGAAATTAATGATACTTGGAGCATTGTAGACCTTCCTCAAAATAAGATTGCCATTGGGTCCAAATGGGTATATAAGATTAAACACAAATTCGATGGATCTATTGATAGATATAAGGCTAGGTTGGTTGCAAAGGGGTACAACCAAACTGAAGGAATTGATTTCTTTGATACTTTTTCTCCCGTTATTAAACTGACTATAGTTAGGCTTCTCTTAGCAATAGCAGCCTCACAAGGATGGGAAATACATCAACTTGATGTGAATAATTCCTTCTTACATGGGGATCTTAGTGAGGAGGTTTACATGGACATCCCACAAGAAGTTCATTGCACTGAACCACATAAAGTATGCAAACTCAACAAGTCCCTTTATGGACTCAAACAGGCAGGGAGACAATGGTTCACAAAACTGTCTGAATCCTTAATTGACCTAGGATATACTCAGTCCCATCATGATCATTCCCTTTTCACTAAAAATGATAAATATCACTTTAATGCACTACTCATCTATGTGGATAACTTAGTGCTTTCAGGGAATGATATTAGGGAAATCACTTATGTTAAACAACATCTTGATAAACAATTCAAAATAAAAGATCTTCGACATTTGAAATACTTCTTAGGATTGGAGGTTGTTAGGTGTAAGCTTGGGATAAATTTGTGTCAAAGAAAGTATGCATTGGATATATTGTCTAATACAGGGTATTTGGCAGCTAAACCTGTCCCTACTCCTATTATAAAAATGACCAAGCTACACCAAGATGATGTCCCTGCTTATGAAGATCCTTCATTATATAGAAGGTTGGTTGGTAGGTTGTTATACTTAACTAATACAAGGCCTGATATTAGTTTTTCCATTCAACAATTGAGTCAATTCATGGTCAACCCACCGTTACTCATTTTAAGGCTCTCACTCGAGTACTAAGGTATATCAAGGGGAGTCCAGGCCAAGGTATCTTCTATTCATCTAATTCCATTCTTCATTTAAAAGCTTTTAGTGATTCTGATTGGGCTGCTTGTATTGATTCCAAGAAATCTATCTCTGGTTACTGTGTTTTTCTTGGAGATTCATTAGTTTCTTGGAAATTAAAGAAACAAACCACGGTGGCATGTTCTTCATCAGAGGCAGAGTATTGAGCATTAGCAACCACTTCCTGTGAGATACAATGGCTCACCTACTTGTTAGACAAATTTTAGAGTTAATTATGTGAAGCCTGCACTCTTATATTGTGATAATGATTTGGCTAGACACATTGCTGCAAACTTTGTGTTTCATGAACGTACTAAACACATAGACATTGATTGTCATGTGGTGAGAGAAAGATTGCAGTCCAAGTTATTTCATCTTCTACCTATTGCTTCAATGGATCAAACTGTAGATATTCTCACAAAAGCTTTGGATCCTACTCCCTTTCATTTTCTACTATCCAAGCAGGGAATTCTTGATATATATTCTCCAACTTGCAAGGGGGTAATGAAGTTAAGCAAAGAATTTGGTGCACATTGGGTTGGAATTACCATGGCCAAGGCTCAAGGCCACGCACCAAATATGACTCGCCAACCTCGGTCAGGTTTACTCGGTCACGCACCAAATATGACTCGCCAGCCTCGGTCAGGATTGCTCGGTCACACACCAACCTTGGTCTGTCAGCTTCGGTCAGGATTGTTCGGTCACACACCAACTTGGTCCGTCAGTCTCGGTCAAGGTTACTTGCTCTGGCATCAGATTTACACGGTCATGCAGGCAAGGTCACTGCACCAGGCATGGACAACATGGTCACAGTCACGATGGGTACTTTGGCCTATCTGGCCTCACCAAAGTGGCACGTTAATTTTGTTCATATAATTCACATGGGCCTAATACTTTTTCTACTGGGCTATATTGCTTTACATTGCTTAATCATTATTTATCTAATGATTAATGCATGATTAGTTAGGTAATTAGTTACAACTAATTAATCTATGAGATTGCTTATCATTCAAGTAATTTGTTATGGCCTTGGTTATATAAGACTAGTTGTTCCAACTCTTCAAAGCAATGAAATACAATGAGTCTATTTCTTTCATAAAAGTTAGGCTACATATTTGGAGCAACCTAACATTGAAGGAGAAGACCAATATTAAAGTAAGGCTTATACATTACATGATTGTTCATGCTTTTCATCATTGTTACTTTCCTCACTTTTGTGTGACTCCTTCATGCTACCATATTTTTCTACACATGATAAGAATAAGCAATTTAGTAAAAGCCAAAGTCGGGATATTAACAAGAGTTTAATTTTAATGTATAGTCAGAATAAAGTTTGTACAACCTAAAAAACTTTGTATTATCACTAAAATGAAATTAAATCCTATGAATAATACAAGGAAATTTATAGTAAAACATTATGATTAATGACACCTAATACAGAAATGTAACGTTATAATATTTTAGTAAATACCAACAAGACATTGTCTATCGTTAATAAAGCGTTAGTCTACTAGTGTAAAGTTTTAATGGAATCTCAGTTAGACTAAAAGGTTAAAAGTTCAATTTATAGGAATAACACTTATTAGGAAGCAATCATGCACCCCAAAGGATTAGTTCTTTACCAAAAGATGAAAAGATACTCTTGATTATACCAAAAAATACTAAAGTAAATAACTACTAACTAAACCACGATGATCAACTCATTAAATTCGATGAACTAAATACGAACTTGATAGTTGGTGGAAGCTCACTATAAAACTCACGTGATTCTTAATTAAAGATAGATGATTTGTGCATACATGAACATGTATGCACAGAATATTATAAGAAAGTTACATACAGGACTTGGCTGCTGGCTTGTGCTAGTGTTTGTTTCTTGCATGATAGTCAAACATATGCTTTTTGGAAGTGGCGATGAGCTATTACGCTTAATGTAAATGCCATGGCTACCTAATGAAAAATGTATGGTTTATTCAATTCTAAAATCTCAATGGATAAGAGGGATTAGCTGGAGAGTTCATAAACCCAATATTATATTCAAATGTGATGTCTCAAACTGAATAGGAGACTATCAAGAAAGTATTAATTTAATGGTGTAAAACCATATTAGATCTCTAGGATGGCCAAAAGGTTAAGGTTTATTTTCTAGAAACGATACTTTGTTGGGAGCGATAGTCATGCACCCCGAAAGGGATTAGCTAAAAGGGTGAGGAAATATCATTGGTAGGACAAAAAATCTGAATACGAGAGGATGAATTAAAAACTTTATAAGTGGAAAAAAACTCAAGAAATATCTCATAATAACGTCCCGTCCAACAAGAACAAATATAAAATCATGTAGTCTCAAATCATTAAGATACAAAATCAACAATCTCACATATATCTAAATCATTGATTATACATTATTCACCAATGATGTTTTCAACTTCAAATTTTCAAATATCCATATCAAGGTCATGGTTGTCAACCAGTTGCCAATTGCAGCTCAATTTCCATATTACTAAGTGAATTTCCTCAAAGACCCCTCTTCATGGTATCAATATTATGCAACATCGTGTATCAACTTTAAATTAACCATAAATTCACTACTACATATTATTCCATCTTTCATATTTAGTTTCAACTTTATGCACATTATTTACTTATTTTATTTTACAATCCGTGCTAACTTTTATTTTCCAAGCTTTGAATATTTGAAACTTCTTTATTATTACTAGGGTGTGTATGTCATTTTGCACAAACAAGTTGGTGCTCCAACATTTCTCATAGCAAATCTAGTGCTATAAATATATCTCCACCATTGCAACTTTAAGCAACACAAAATTGAAGGTTCACAATATTAATTCATGGTAAGTAAAAGTTTGTGATTGTGAGAGATCAAAGAAGAGAGAAAAACAATGGAAGGTTTAATTCCATATATTATTCATGCAATAACAAAGCAAAAACATAACTCAGATGTTTCAAACAGTAGCTATCATATGCTATTGGCATCTGATTCCATCAATGCTAATTCTTTCAACACAAGAACAAGACCTTTTGTGTCTGCTCCTCCTACAATGATCAATGTTGCCACCACTTCAACATAATTCTATAATGATAGTGGAAAATGTTTAACTTTTTTTTTCTCTTTTTTTTGTTGCATTAATTTGATATTGTATACATCTTCTTTAATTGTTTAGTTCATTTGTTTAATATGATGATGGGAAACTATCATTTGTATTGTAGTTGTATGTATATTAAATTTATCATTTTTGTAAGTTAATTCATTTTAGATAGATTTGAGTAGACCATGTACTTAAATTTCCATTTTATAATTGTCATATTCAAATTTTTTTTTTAGTATTATTAAAAGTATTCATTAACCTATTAGGTAAAGAAATTAATTTGGGGTGTGTGACTATCCTCTTCCTACAAGTGTCGTTTTCAGGAATCGAATTTTTGACATTTTAGTTATTTAAGTGATCTAATAAAGCCTTATACCACAAAACCAATACCTAATTGGTCGTCATATTCTAATGTGACAAAAGAAATCTCAGTTTTATATATTAACTAATAATTCAATCAAAAGCATCTCTAAAATTAATACAATCGTGAACGAAGTATATCTTGAACCATTACTAGATTGCTGAGTTCAATTTGAGAGATTTATGAAAACTCTGATTTCATGCAAGCCTGAGAGGAATTATAGTAAGATGGGACAAGTTAATCTTGTTAAGATTAGTGCACCTTCCAAATATGTTAGGTATTTTGCTGAGAGAAGGTTGTTTTTTAGAAACAGATAATCTAGTCCAGAAAATTTCACAAACTATATGGAATCATACTTCAAAATTAATTGAGTGACAGATCCAACAAACCTGCCTAATTCTTATGGATTGAAGTTTTGAACAGTTTCTGTGATAAAAAAGTAGTTCCAAATGAATTTGTAAACTGAAGATTATGTATGAAATAGTTCCATTTAGAATATTGGATGACAAATTGAGGATGGAAAGCCTAGAAAGTTTTGCGATGCTATGAGTTATTGGTCCAAATATTTGATTTTCCTTAAGAAGGGGCAAGTTGGGTTACCACAGTGTTGGAATCCATGCCTTAAAATTCAAGCTCCAATAAAACATTGTTATTTCTAAGAGTAGTGAAAAATGGATCAAGACTGGTATTGTTATCATTACTTATCATATTGTTGTAAGATAATTGAAAGTAAAAAAGAGGAGGCCAACTACTTGCACAATCTTTGTATGCAATTCACCTGACAGAAAATGTACTCAAGGTCCTATTTTTGCAGTTAAGTTTTACTACTTATGGAGTTGCCAATAATGTCTACATTGTCCAGTGAAGTTTAAGATTGGAAAGATGAGAAAATGACAAGCAGAGAGAGAGAGAGACAAAGGGAAATGAAGTAACTGAGTTTTTATTGATTATGAAAGTTAGTTGCAATAGAAAGAGGAGAGGGGTATTTATATGAGTAACTGAGTTTTTATTGATTATGAAAGTTAGTTGCAATAGAAAGAGGAGAGGGGTATTTATATGAGTAACTGAGTTTTTATTGATTATGAAAGTTAGTTGCAATAGAAAGAGGAGAGGGGTATTTATATGAGTAACTGAGTTTTTATTGATTATGAAAGTTAGTTGCAATAGAAAGAGGAGAGGGGTATTTATATGTAAGCTTACCTAACCTTCTTTCCTCAATAACCTTGTGTGATTGACCTAAGTTGAGAACGAAGCTATCTTCCTCGAGCTTTCATTTGGGAACTTCAAAAATTGTGCAACTCTTCCCACGGTTGCCAGAAATGAGTGCAATCGACAACCCTAAGTTGAAGGTTTTCTAACAAAGAATTGAGAATCCATGATCCCGGGTAAGCAAAATTAATTTTGTTAATCAAGGGATCATCATCAGAGAGAAAGTAATGAGGAATATCCATGCCAAGAACAAAACGATTGGCTGCAGAACCAGTGGAGAAGATACTCTTTGCAGCGGAGAAGGAGAGACGATGGTGAAGACAGCGGCAAGGTACCAGGAGCAGTTGAAGACGCCGTGGCTGCGTGATACCATATAAGAGAGCAAGCAGAGAGAGAATAGAGAGAGATAGAAATGAAGTAACTGAATTTTTATTGATTATGAAAGTTAATTACAATTGAAAGAGGAGAGGGGTATTTATATGAGGAGGTACAGCTTACACAGTAAGCTTACCTAACCTTTCCTCGAGATACATAACTAATACTAACAGTCTAACAATAACAACTAACATTCTTCTAAGTATTCTTTATTCTCTAATACAAGCAAATTGTGAGAGATTAATGAAAATTCTGATTTCATGCAAAATCTAAGAGGAATTCCAGTGGGGAGCTTTTCTGTTAGTCTATTTCTGGACAAGTCAAGCATGTTAGGATCAGTGCCTCTTCTATATGTATAAGGTATTTTTAATGAGAAAATGTTATTGTTGAGACTTGATCAATACAACTTTACTTGGTATCACAAGATTCTAAGAATGACTTTCCACCTTAAAATAACAATGAGTAAAGCACAGATTATGCTGCAACTTTTCAACTATAGCCATCAAGGATTTTCGCATATATTATGTTACAAGCATTCTACATATTTATTCTCTTACTTTGTCCAACTGAAAATATAAGGCATCACATCATGTTTAGTAGGATTCTTCATCAAAATGTGAATTTCTGAATCCCACTATAGAGTCACTTAACTGGCTATATATACAATATTCACACTGTTGAAAGACTACATTAGAAGCATTGGCACATAATCATTATCTAACATGATTACCAGAATCCTCAGCCATTTGAAACAGAAACTGTGGCATAGAAGCTATCCTTGGAAGATTAATTAGCAACTCACCAAATGATTCCTTCCTAGATATGCCACTTCCCTCCTGCTTGCAACCAGAACCATCATCATTCTCACCTTCAAATTCAACCTCTTCGCTTTTGCATGATAATGATGATGATGACACATGAGTGGTGCTAATGTTATGACTCATACCAAATTTTCCACCCTCATTCACATCAAAACCATTTCCATTTCTGATCATAGTTGTGTCTTGGGCTGCTGAAGGATCCTTCTGTAGAAGACAGTATAATGAGTTCACCCTTGACATGATATATTGTTCATCAGAAGCTTCTGTTGTGAGTTGAGTATCATTGAACAAGGATTGTGTAAATTCCTCCAAAATTGATCTGTTATATTGGCTATCACACTGTTCTGAAATACAATTTCCAATGTGGCTTACTAAATCATTCATTGACATAGAAGGGTGAAGTCCTGGCAGTTTTATCTGATCTAGATTACTAAGAAACTTCAATGTTTCAGGTCCTCTACTTCTGAAATCTTTCATTGCATTGGTGTTCATCACTACACATGGTAAATAAAGGCGTTATAAGATCATAACAAAGAGCATAAGTATGATATCCAAATTTAGAAGTTTTATAACAATTAACATAACGCATGTCATTGTTATAGTTATAGTATGATTATAATCCTATAGTGGAAGTGTAGTGGTAACTGGTAAGAATCTCTTTAAGATACATATATTGCCGAATAAATTTAAATTTGTTCTTTGTTAGCAATTCACTCCGAAAGGGACACATGAAGCATGAGAGGGCTAAAAGTCCATCTGAATAGAAGAGGTGACTTGGGGGACTTATAGATAGCTTCATTAGCTAATGAAAAAGCCTTTTTGGTACTATGAAAGGTATATCCCCTCACATTATGAATAAGGAACTAATTCATTTTGGGGTGTGTGGTTCTCCCTCTCAATAAGTGTCACTCCCGTGAATCGAACACTTGATCTTTTGGTCTTTCTGGAGATCTAGTGAAACCTTACACCACTAGACCAACGCCTTGTTAGTAAACAGTTTAAGCTTACGAAAACAACTTACAAAAAAAGTTATGAAAATAATTAAGCTCTTTTAAGTTCTCTCCAATAAGCTTGCCAGAAAAGCTTACGAAAATAAGCTCTTGTTAACTTATTTCAAATAGCTTATTGAAAAGTCATTAAATAAGTAGTTTACATAAGATAAGGATAATTAAAACATAGCTTACATATGATAAGCAGTTTATTAAGCTTATTTCAAATACACCCTTGAACATAAACATGTAAGAAATTTTGTGATGGCCAGTTGGCGCATAAAGCGTAAGATTATACATAATCTAAGAATATTGAGTCACAAATTTTGCAGCTTCACATAAGATTCAGCATTTCTTAGCAATATTTGTTAACTGTTTCTAAGTTAAAAATTTGAAATAAATGAAGCTATTAAACAATTACCCCTTAGCAAAAGCCTAGAACTTTACACATAATGCAAGAGAAATATCAAGACAAATTTTGCAAGTTAAAATGATATAATAAGATCATAGCAATTACCTGAGCTAGGAGAAGTAATCTCCTGAGAAACATTTTCAACAGTTTTACCATGATTATGTTCACTTTTGGAGGAAGTAGATTGAACTGCAGATCCTGATTCCAGATCATGTAATCCAAAAAGACTAGCACGCTCTTCATTTCTTTTATCAAAGCCACCGCTTGATTCAATTTGGTCAGTTCCGAGTTCAAAATAAGGACTACCCAACACCAAATCTGACTGTTGACTTAAAAAGTTGAGACGAGGATCACACTGAATGAGCTTCTCAAAATGTTTCCCTAACAATCCTTGTGGGCATTGCATGAAATGCCGCCTACAACAATATAAGGAATAACATCAGTATTAATGTCACTTTTGATTTCACCAACAAACCAGTGTAGTACTACAAAGATACTAGCATGGTTTTAAATTATGGTCGCAGTTACAATGCGGCCAGAAGCCGCAATTGCGGAGACTCCTAAAATTGCAATATTGCGACAGCGAATGGATACTGGATACCAAAAAAGAAGATCACATGTAGTACCTGTGTATGCTTGCTTGTCCACCAGTGAAGTCTGATGTTGCCTGCCACAAGGTATGTTTCCTTGGTTGTGGATTGATCTCCCTAAAAAATAAGGGTCTTCTAGACAGCTACAACAAACAAGAAAACTAACTTAGCATGGTCCTAAATCTAGTAATAACAAACATATTGAGAAATGTTAGAAATTCAAGCCTGAGGGTTAAAAGTCCCATGTTGGTGAAATATGAATTAAGTAAAGAGTATATAAGTAAGAAAACCCTTAAAAGTTTTAGATTCATTATTTTAAAATATTAAGTCAATACATGTCTTGAGGTTTAGAAATGTTATAAATTCATGTCTTGAGGGTCAAAGTTATATCAGTGAGAGAAGACACATTCTCATTGTGTTAAAGCTTTAGGTCAATACATTACATTAAATTGTTATGAATTGAGTACAAAAGTATATAAGCCTCTTAAAATTTTGGGTCAAATGTGTGATATATGATAGATCTCCGATTTTCGGCTCTACTATTGGTCAAACAACAGAAAGAAGAGATGCTTACCACAACTTCCAGGGTTCCAGGTGCATCCTCAGGGTAGTTAGCCTTGAGAGCCATGATATCAGACCAAGGGATTAAGCTTACCTAACCTTCTTTCCTCAATAACCTTGTGTGATTGACCTAAGTTGAGAACGAAGCTATCTTCCTCGAGCTTTCATTTGGGAACTTCAAAAATTGTGCAACTCTTCCCACGGTTGCCAGAAATGAGTGCAATCGACAACCCTAAGTTGAAGGTTTTCTAACAAAGAATTGAGAATCCATGATCCCGGGTAAGCAAAATTAATTTTGTTAATCAAGGGATCATCATCAGAGAGAAAGTAATGAGGAATATCCATGCCAAGAACAAAACGATTGGCTGCAGAACCAGTGGAGAAGATACTCTTTGCAGCGGAGAAGGAGAGACGATGGTGAAGACAGCGGCAAGGTACCAGGAGCAGTTGAAGACGCCGTGGCTGCGTGATACCATATAAGAGAGCAAGCAGAGAGAGAATAGAGAGAGATAGAAATGAAGTAACTGAATTTTTATTGATTATGAAAGTTAATTACAATTGAAAGAGGAGAGGGGTATTTATATGAGGAGGTACAGCTTACACAGTAAGCTTACCTAACCTTTCCTCGAGATACATAACTAATACTAACAGTCTAACAATAACAACTAACATTCTTCTAAGTATTCTTTATTCTCTAATACAAGCAAATTGTGAGAGATTAATGAAAATTCTGATTTCATGCAAAATCTAAGAGGAATTCCAGTGGGGAGCTTTTCTGTTAGTCTATTTCTGGACAAGTCAAGCATGTTAGGATCAGTGCCTCTTCTATATGTATAAGGTATTTTTAATGAGAAAATGTTATTGTTGAGACTTGATCAATACAACTTTACTTGGTATCACAAGATTCTAAGAATGACTTTCCACCTTAAAATAACAATGAGTAAAGCACAGATTATGCTGCAACTTTTCAACTATAGCCATCAAGGATTTTCGCATATATTATGTTACAAGCATTCTACATATTTATTCTCTTACTTTGTCCAACTGAAAATATAAGGCATCACATCATGTTTAGTAGGATTCTTCATCAAAATGTGAATTTCTGAATCCCACTATAGAGTCACTTAACTGGCTATATATACAATATTCACACTGTTGAAAGACTACATTAGAAGCATTGGCACATAATCATTATCTAACATGATTACCAGAATCCTCAGCCATTTGAAACAGAAACTGTGGCATAGAAGCTATCCTTGGAAGATTAATTAGCAACTCACCAAATGATTCCTTCCTAGATATGCCACTTCCCTCCTGCTTGCAACCAGAACCATCATCATTCTCACCTTCAAATTCAACCTCTTCGCTTTTGCATGATAATGATGATGATGACACATGAGTGGTGCTAATGTTATGACTCATACCAAATTTTCCACCCTCATTCACATCAAAACCATTTCCATTTCTGATCATAGTTGTGTCTTGGGCTGCTGAAGGATCCTTCTGTAGAAGACAGTATAATGAGTTCACCCTTGACATGATATATTGTTCATCAGAAGCTTCTGTTGTGAGTTGAGTATCATTGAACAAGGATTGTGTAAATTCCTCCAAAATTGATCTGTTATATTGGCTATCACACTGTTCTGAAATACAATTTCCAATGTGGCTTACTAAATCATTCATTGACATAGAAGGGTGAAGTCCTGGCAGTTTTATCTGATCTAGATTACTAAGAAACTTCAATGTTTCAGGTCCTCTACTTCTGAAATCTTTCATTGCATTGGTGTTCATCACTACACATGGTAAATAAAGGCGTTATAAGATCATAACAAAGAGCATAAGTATGATATCCAAATTTAGAAGTTTTATAACAATTAACATAACGCATGTCATTGTTATAGTTATAGTATGATTATAATCCTATAGTGGAAGTGTAGTGGTAACTGGTAAGAATCTCTTTAAGATACATATATTGCCGAATAAATTTAAATTTGTTCTTTGTTAGCAATTCACTCCGAAAGGGACACATGAAGCATGAGAGGGCTAAAAGTCCATCTGAATAGAAGAGGTGACTTGGGGGACTTATAGATAGCTTCATTAGCTAATGAAAAAGCCTTTTTGGTACTATGAAAGGTATATCCCCTCACATTATGAATAAGGAACTAATTCATTTTGGGGTGTGTGGTTCTCCCTCTCAATAAGTGTCACTCCCGTGAATCGAACACTTGATCTTTTGGTCTTTCTGGAGATCTAGTGAAACCTTACACCACTAGACCAACGCCTTGTTAGTAAACAGTTTAAGCTTACGAAAACAACTTACAAAAAAAGTTATGAAAATAATTAAGCTCTTTTAAGTTCTCTCCAATAAGCTTGCCAGAAAAGCTTACGAAAATAAGCTCTTGTTAACTTATTTCAAATAGCTTATTGAAAAGTCATTAAATAAGTAGTTTACATAAGATAAGGATAATTAAAACATAGCTTACATATGATAAGCAGTTTATTAAGCTTATTTCAAATACACCCTTGAACATAAACATGTAAGAAATTTTGTGATGGCCAGTTGGCGCATAAAGCGTAAGATTATACATAATCTAAGAATATTGAGTCACAAATTTTGCAGCTTCACATAAGATTCAGCATTTCTTAGCAATATTTGTTAACTGTTTCTAAGTTAAAAATTTGAAATAAATGAAGCTATTAAACAATTACCCCTTAGCAAAAGCCTAGAACTTTACACATAATGCAAGAGAAATATCAAGACAAATTTTGCAAGTTAAAATGATATAATAAGATCATAGCAATTACCTGAGCTAGGAGAAGTAATCTCCTGAGAAACATTTTCAACAGTTTTACCATGATTATGTTCACTTTTGGAGGAAGTAGATTGAACTGCAGATCCTGATTCCAGATCATGTAATCCAAAAAGACTAGCACGCTCTTCATTTCTTTTATCAAAGCCACCGCTTGATTCAATTTGGTCAGTTCCGAGTTCAAAATAAGGACTACCCAACACCAAATCTGACTGTTGACTTAAAAAGTTGAGACGAGGATCACACTGAATGAGCTTCTCAAAATGTTTCCCTAACAATCCTTGTGGGCATTGCATGAAATGCCGCCTACAACAATATAAGGAATAACATCAGTATTAATGTCACTTTTGATTTCACCAACAAACCAGTGTAGTACTACAAAGATACTAGCATGGTTTTAAATTATGGTCGCAGTTACAATGCGGCCAGAAGCCGCAATTGCGGAGACTCCTAAAATTGCAATATTGCGACAGCGAATGGATACTGGATACCAAAAAAGAAGATCACATGTAGTACCTGTGTATGCTTGCTTGTCCACCAGTGAAGTCTGATGTTGCCTGCCACAAGGTATGTTTCCTTGGTTGTGGATTGATCTCCCTAAAAAATAAGGGTCTTCTAGACAGCTACAACAAACAAGAAAACTAACTTAGCATGGTCCTAAATCTAGTAATAACAAACATATTGAGAAATGTTAGAAATTCAAGCCTGAGGGTTAAAAGTCCCATGTTGGTGAAATATGAATTAAGTAAAGAGTATATAAGTAAGAAAACCCTTAAAAGTTTTAGATTCATTATTTTAAAATATTAAGTCAATACATGTCTTGAGGTTTAGAAATGTTATAAATTCATGTCTTGAGGGTCAAAGTTATATCAGTGAGAGAAGACACATTCTCATTGTGTTAAAGCTTTAGGTCAATACATTACATTAAATTGTTATGAATTGAGTACAAAAGTATATAAGCCTCTTAAAATTTTGGGTCAAATGTGTGATATATGATAGATCTCCGATTTTCGGCTCTACTATTGGTCAAACAACAGAAAGAAGAGATGCTTACCACAACTTCCAGGGTTCCAGGTGCATCCTCAGGGTAGTTAGCCTTGAGAGCCATGATATCAGACCAAGGGATCTCAATCTTATTCTTAAGACTACCATCAAGTACTTCCCATACCAACTTATGCTTTGCAAAGTAACATTTTGCCACCAAGTCTCCTTCATATCTAGACTTATACTGCAAATATCATAACAACCAAAATTACCATACTTCCCAACAAACACATTAAAAATGATTCATATAAGAAAAAACACACTAAAATTACCATACTTACTAACACACAACAAAACTTACCATATTTTCTAATACACACGTTTAGAGCAACAACACTAACCAAACCTTTATTATACTAGGTGGGATCAGCAAGATGGATCGAACGACGTCATAATGCTTTATACAAATCATGTTCATTGACAAAACATTGAGCTCTAAGTCTTTCTTTCTTATTTACCCTAGGCTTTTTCTTGGTATCCCTCTTTCTCTAGGAATTGAACTAGCTTCAATTTGATCTACTCTCCTTACGTGTGCTTCTAAAGGTCTCTTCCACACATGTGAAAACCACATGAGACACGATTCTGCCGTTATTTCTACCGGAAGAGAAACTCCAACTTTTTCCCGATGCATTTATTTCTATTTTCTAACACATTTAATAAAATTAAAATAAAAAGTATTGACATGAATTAAAAGCTTACCTCCCAGGTCCCAATTTTCAAAACAGTAGCAGGAAAATTTGAAGCTTTGAGTTTAGAATCTACAGTACTAGTACCAGCACCTTTGGCACCCTTATGATCCTTCTTAACTGATATTCTGTGATCATCATCTTGTTGAGAGAGTCTCATCTGAATCAAATCCAATAGTGAAGGACTCTTCTTTAGACGCAAACCCAAAGGGCTTGGTTCATCTAAGGGATCATATAAAGCTGGTGGAACTGAAAATGAATCTTCACTAGAACCACCACTCTGTTTCAAAACAAAAACAAGTGAGAAATCAATCAAAACTAAAACAAAAGAAGAAATTGTTTATGGGTTATAGATAAATAATATGAAGATTAAAAAAATTGGAATCAAAATGATACCTTGGGTGAAGAATCCAATCTGGGTCGCTTGTTGGTGTGAAGAGGTGGAATTTCATCTTGGGTTTCAAGTTTGACTTTTTTGAGGCAGTGATTATCATTATCAGATTTCATTAGCTGAACCATGATACTGACTCAGATGAGAATAGCGTTCGAATGAGTTAAAGTTGATATTTTTCAATGAAAGCTTTGTTCTTTAACAATGGCGGGCGTGGCACGATAACATTGGTAAATGTCACGTGCCTAAGATTATACGACGACGTTTTTAAGCTTGAATAGTAAGGGAAGAAGAGTCCAAATGACCAATATGCCCTTTTCTCTATCAAATGGTAGTGTAGTTCATCCTTCTGAGTAAAATGAGAGGATGTTAACCTTCAAAATACTAAATCTATTAAATGATGAAAATATTTAGGAAATGAAGAGAAGAAAATCCCCATGTTTTCATATATCATAAACTAAGTGTTATCTTTAATAAAAATGATTAAGATCTTGATTAAAAGTGAAATTTTTTTTGACAAAGATAAAACACTGAATACGGAATGATAAGTTGATAATTAAATGTGAAATAATTATATCAAACATAAATTAAGTTACCAAGCAATGTAAAAAGTGTAAGATTTCAATGTGATAAGTAATACATATTTTTAAGATTAATCATTTCATGAATTCGTTCACTACTTAATTATGGATGACAATGATTGTGGATAGATTTGGATAGTGCATTATCTAGACTCGCCTTATTGTTTCATTTTTAGATCCAGACTCGCTCTAGATTTATGCTAATACTCGTTGAGTCTGTTACTCACGCGTTCTTGGATCTATGAGTACCAACGAATTCAAAAATATTAAAAATGATTGTGAGTAATTTATATAATTATGTGTTTGTTTCATACAATCTTTTATGTTATTTAAGCAATCAATAATAGAAAAATTATAAAATATAATTTAAAATTATAGACGTAATTTAACTTGACTATTAAATACAACTCATTTTACTCAAACAATCATATAAAAAAACAAGGTTAGTAATTCAACTTTATGATGTAAGGTTGATTTAGTAACAACTAGGGCTGGAAACGAGCCGAACCGAGTCGAACCAGAGCTTAGCTCGGTTTAACTCGATAAGAATTGGTTCGACTCGAAACTCGACTTGAGTTCGATACGAATTATTATTTTAGCTCGAGTTTGGCTCGATTAAAGTTCGCATACTGTTCGGTTCAGTTCGAATGGTTCATTTGGACAACTCAAATAATTAATTAAATTAAAATACTTCAAAAAAGTTTATATATATAAATATAATCTTGTTTATATATATAATAACAATAAATATAAAAAATAATATATGTGTCATAATAAACTTAAAAATCAGTTTAATATATATATATCGAGTCAGCTCATGTACTTAACGAGTCGAACTATATCCAACTTAAGTTCGGCTCGTTTATTTAACGAGCTTAATTTTCAGCTCAAGTTCAGCTCGTTTATTTAACGAGCTTAATTTTCAGCTCAAGTTCAGCTTATTTGGTTCATGAGCCAAGTTTATCGAGCTAAATAACGAATCGATTTTCGAACGAATACCAAGTTAGTTCGGTTCATTGTTAGCCCTAGTAACAACTATTGAATCAACATAACATTAGATTACTCATATGTATTAACAAGTAACATCATAATCGTTAACAATATAACATCAATGTTTAACAACATTACAATTGTGATTAACATGATATTACAATTATGTTGATATATATTTGGAAGTGAATAACGGGTATCTCCGGACCCCAAACCATGCAACAGTGAGTCTCAATTATATACAGGAATACAGACTCTAATCCGACTCATTATGGCTATTATCTGCTACTATCCGTAGGTGGTTCTCATTGCCATCCCTATAATTAATCAACATTTTTCACATTAAAAAGATTAATAATTATTTACCGACTTATATTTTAGTTATGGAGTGAGGAGATAAATATTTTCATTCAACTGTTACATGGTGGGTTTTGTCGCCTAGTGTGGGGTATATTTGGGATTTCACTCCAGTATGAAACCGCGTCATATGGTGTGGGGTTGGATAAAATATGGGTGCGGGTTCATGAACGTTCTCATATAATTGCGTGATGGATTTTGTTGGACACGTGTAAGAATCGGGTCGGAGGATCTAACACGTAAGCTAATGTGGGTCCCATCATATTGTTATAAAATTAAAATAAGATTACATTTCTTTTTTTACTTTGTATTACAACCTAATTAAAAGTATCACTTAATTAAAAATAAAAATCATAAGCACATAAATTAAAATTTTTATTACTTAATAAAATTTAATTAATTTATGATTTTGATATATAAATTTTTTGGAATACGGAATTCTTGTTTTTGTTTTGTCTTAATAACTAAATATGATTATCTGCCTATCTTCTCTCCTTTTTTTAAACATGACAACTAGCACGTTAATATTAAATCATATAAAGTTGGAAATTAAAGTTAAAGGGAAATGAGAAATAAAGGTGGTCAAAGTTATTCAAAATCAAAATTGACATAAAATATAAGATAAGGGCTGTAAAGAACAAAGTCAACAAATCCAAGCATTTTTATAAGAGGTTGGCTAAAATTTAGAATTCTTATCAGCTGGACTCTTCAGAATCTTGCTATCCTCATATATCCTACTTCTAAATTCTAATTCTCAGTGTTAATCCAGTAGTGAGTGTGTATTAATCGATATATGTACTTAGTGCATATATTTATCCTAATAATTTCTTTCTAGCAAGTTGGAATATTTGTTTCTTTTTTCCACCAATCATTACATACTACTGCTACTTGTTGATTCACATTCTTAATTAGCCAAATAATATGTTATATGTTCCTTCTAAATAGTGTAGAAGAATATTATTTTTCTTAGCCAAATTAGGTGTATTCCTACGAGGCTATATTTTTTGTCGCATTATTAAGAGCACACATATTATATGTGTATTCACATGATTATGAATATGCATATCACTCATCCATTCCCATGTATAAAAACACTTATATTACCTGTGCATTTGTACAGTTAAGAACACGTTCATGTACATTCACATTGTTAAGAAAATACATGTTATTTGTACATTCACATTGTTAAGAATACATGTTATTTGTACATTCACATTGTTAAGAATACATGTGTTACCTATGTATTTGTTTGTCTGTTGAAACACATGAGGAAAATAAATGACAATTTTAAGTTTGAATTTTCTAATGAAAATAGGAAACTGAAACATGATACTATGTGATTTTTTTAAATAAATATTTTAAAGTTGTAGAAAATGAAATGATTTTTTTCAATTTCAAATTGATTTTTTTTCAATTTCAAATTGATTTTTTTAAAGAAAATAGGGAAATCGTGATACTATATGAGTCTTTTTTGTTAAAAATATTTAAAAGTTATAAAAACTTCAATTTCAAATTTGATTTTTAAATTATAATAGGGAAAATTTAAAGAATCTAAACTAATGTGATATTAAAATGCAGTGGGAAAGTACTACAAAGCTAGCTTTGATAGGGTGAAAAGTACAATAATTCTTAAAGTAAAAGTAAACGTTAAATAATATAGATACATTAATGCAAATATTGAAATGAGTGAAATTGTATAGTTTTTTCAATTTAAATTAAACAAATACATAAAGGAAGATAAAGAGATTATATTAAGGTTTTGTTATCAAAAGCGAGATTATAAGATTTATATGTTTGTTCACCCGATTGCTCATCCACCAAGATTTGTATGAAGTTACAAACTTACACCTCTATGTGAAAAATGAAGAGGTACGGGAGAGACGAGGAGGTAGTAGTAGAAATGAAATGAAACATTAAAGATAAAGAGAAATAATTTAAATGTGAAAAAAGATTTCAATCCTCATATGTTCAATGATTATTACTTTTTTAACGAGTTGAGATCCTCTTTAGTACTGGACAGTCTAGTACTGGAATGTGAGACCCAGAATAATTTGATAATTTAAAAATACTTTTAATTAAAAACTATTTAAAATTTGCACCGTTAAATATTTTTAAACGCCACATGTCACAATCTCTGTCAATACTGGACTCTCTAGTAGTACTAGAGAGGATCTAGATTCCTTTTTAACATAACAAAACATAGGGGTCAATCAGTAATTAACATTAAAATATAAAATGTATAAAAAATAAGGATGTAGTATGAGAATATACATATAATAATATAGAACATTTTCGGGAGGAAAAGTGAGGAAGATGTGACATGTGGCTAGAAGAAGTTTTTTTTATTATATAGTTAAAAGAATTGAAATAGTTTCCCTACCAAAGTATGTACCTTAATATTAAAGCAACTTGTTAGATCGGGAACATCCAACCACTAGGAACTTCCATTATTGTCTAACATGAGAAGAATGGAAAGTCAAAACTTAAGGCAATGGTTCTATGTGTCATTTCCATTTATATTTTGTTTCACATTTGAATATACCCCCACAATTTCCCTTTCAAGTGTGAGTACTACACACTTACCAGTCAACTACCTTTGATTCCATCACGTTTAAGTTGAACCATCGACTCTAGTACTACTTGTAAGAAATGCCAATAATTGAGGAGTCTCTAACTATCGGGGAGTCTCATTATTACCGAACATGAGAAATGTGAAAAGTCAAGTGAAATATCACCTCTTGAACTAAAACCTTAAGGATTTGTTTGAGAGTTATGAGGGAAATGGAAGGAGAGGGGTCAAAGGGTTAGGAAGGGAAAATGAAGGAAATATTCTCCCTTGTTTGAGACTATGAAATTTAGATGAAGAAGGATAAACTAATGATAATGTAAGAACATTTTTTTATTTTCCCTTAAAAATGTAATTAACAATGAGAAATGAACAATAATATGTAATTATATATTATTATTAAACATATTTAGCTATTTTGACATTTTATCTCTGGAAAACTCTAAATTAGGGGAATTTAAAAATGGACACATAAAGGGTTTTGGAGAGTTTGAGAAACTCTCCAAAGCCTTCCCCTCTCCTTGATCCAACTCTCAAACAAGAGGAATATTTTTCAAAGCCATCTATTTCCTTCTCTTCTCCTCCAAAACCTCACTCCAAACAAGGCCTAAAGGCAATAGTCTCGTGAGTGTTTTTCATTTATAAACTCATTCACACATATCTTATGTTCAGTGTATGACTTCAGACTTAATATATATATAATATCAACATTTGAAAACAATGAGTGAGTGGTAGTTGCTAGATAATAATGGCGAGTTGATTTTTCAACTTTTTTTTGTTGATTCCTTGAGAGAGGTAATGGGCGTGGGAAGAAGTTACCTCTCAATGATATCTAAAACTAATGCTACATTTGGAGTTTTCTCATACTAATTACCAACAATAGAAGGTGGAACTTCTGGTTAATTAGTCATGAGCAATGAATCTTCTGTGTTAAAAAATGTTACTCCAATTACTTAGTTAAATGTGGATTCTTCACAAAAGAACCAAAGGGTGACATATGATACCAAACAATCTAAAGTGGGATTTGCAGGAGAGCCATGCAGATTCATTTTGTATTACCTAAGGATATAACTCTACAAAGCAAGACTAATCAACAAGTATTACCAAACCTAAACATACATGCTTCCATTCTCATCCATCATATATTCCATTCCACATCTTCCAGGAGCATGACATTCCCATTACATAGCCACCATTGGCCAGCCAAATGAGAGAGCTTATGATTTATGCATATGTATCATTTGTTCTCAGTTTCATAGGATTGGAATGTTCTAGTTAGTTTTGTTTGTTTAAACCATTCAGTTTGTAATTGTTATGGTAATTAAAAGTTACTTAAATAACTAACTTCCTTATTTGCTTGTTTTAGAAGCAACATTAGTTAGTTGTATAAAAACCATCATTGGCTATTCAAATCAATAAGAATTAAGATTATTTTATCCAAAATTTATAATATGGTATTAGACTCTATTACGTAATACTTTTTTCACATTCTTCAAAATTCATTTCCAATAAATCACCAATAGCAAAGGCAATTTCTTTCTCTCCATTGCAAAATCCTTTTTTTCTCTATAGTTCTTCATTTTATTGAGAAATTCAATTACACATTTTTTCTTTGAGAAACCAGTTTCTTCTATGCAGTTCTTCATTTGATTGAGAAATCCAATCAAGGATTTCCAACATAATATTTTTTCTTTACTAAGATTTTAAATGGTAGAATCCGATTTTCGTGATGAATCATAGGTCAATCCATCTTTATTATCTCTTAGAATTGATCTACAAAATCTTTCAAGTCCTTACTACATGCACCCTGGTTAAAACCAAGGTGCAATCCTTGTTCATCACCATTGGAAGGTGAGAACTATCACTCATGGAGTAGGCCCATGAAGGGGGCATCACTATCCAAGAATAAATACAAGTTTGTTGATGAATCAATCACAATGCCCAACACCACTAATCCTTATTATGATATATGAGAAAGATGCAACAACATAGTTATTTCTTGTATTACAAGATTCATTTCTTCCCAAATTGCACGAGCACTGTGTATATAGATGGTGTCTAAGAACTATGCTATGATTTAAGAGATTGTTTCTTAGAAGGAGGTTATTTGAGAGTCTCATATTTGTTACAAGAAATTCACTCAATTAGGCAACGAGATAGATACATCTCAAGCTACTTCACACTGTTAAAAATCCTATGGGAAGAATTGGAATCCTTAAGACCAATACCTTCTTGCACATGTGATGTTCAATGTAAACGTAATCTTGTTAAGAGTGTCAAAGATCACAAAGAATTAGAATATGTAATTGCTTCTTGAAAGGTTTGAATGGCCAATTTCAAACGACTATGTCACAAATCCTCTTAATGGAGCTACTACCTAAACAAAGTCTTCTCACTTGTTGTTCAAGCTGAGAGACACCTAGTTGGTTCAAACATGATTGATTCAAAGGCTTTTTGTTCAATGCTCATGACTAAGAACAACCTTGGAAGGTTGCATTAGGTAGAAATAACTCAACATTCACAAGAATGGGAGGTAGAATAGGTGGAAGAGGATACAACAATTCAAAAACAAACCAAGTGAAGATATGCACTCATTGTGGCATAGAAAGACATATCATAAATACCTGTTATTTTAAATATGGCTTTCCACCAAATCACAACAAATCAAAGACCACCATGTGAATTGTGAACAACATCTCTAATTCTCAGCAAATGGATGATGGCATAGAAAAGGCTAAGCAAACCAGTCTTCAATTCAATCCAAAGCAATATGTTCAACTAACTTCTTTGCTCCAACAAGTTGAAGTCAATCTCTCCAAACACAACATCGATCAATTGAGACATAATTATACTAGAGATCCTTCTACACAACTTGATCTCCCTCACAATCTTGTTTTAAGTAAAATTTCTTATTGGATCTTAGACAATGGAGTCAGTGATCATGTGAGTCCATTCCTCTTCCATTTTAATAATTATCAATCCAGTAAACCTATTTCTATAAAATTCTCAAATGGATCCACTATAATTGCAAAGCATGGAACTATCATCAGATTTCGTCCTTTATAATGGGCTTTACATACTTGACTTTTAATATAATTTGATTTTTATTCATAAGCTTACCAAATTGCATATTGATATTTGATGATTCTCATTGCCTTATTCAAGATATGATTACCTTAATGATGATAGGATATGTTGGATTATTGAATGACTTGTATGTGCTCAAAATGAACTCAAACCCACACTTACATTGTAAATACCATTAATGATAAAAATTACAATGAGATATTATTTAATTTGTGGCATTCTAGATTTGGACACCCTTCTAATATTGTTTTACATACCATTTATAAAAAGTCCTTGGGTGCATTTTGATTCTTCTATAATTTGTGATTTTTGTCATATGGGAAAGCTCACCAAATTGTCCTTATCTAGTAGCACACATAAGAGAAATTCCCCTTTTGATTTTGTCTACATGGATATAGGGGGATCTATTATTATTCCTTTAATACATGACCATAAATATTTTCTTAGTTTGTAGATGATTTTACTAAGCATAATTAGATTTTCTTAATGCAATCCAAGGCTGAAACTCGTGGTCATGTTCATAATTTTGTCAATCTTGTTCAAACATAATTTGACAAAGTAATCAAGACATTATGAATTAACAATGGTTTTGAGTTCCTCATGCCTTCCTTTTGCCAAGGTCTATGCATAATTCCTCAAACTTATGTAGAGACATTACAATAAAATTCAATTGTTGAAAAAAAACATAGATACTTCTTGAATATCATTAGGACTATTCAATCCCATTTGACCAACCCATTTTGGTGTTATGCTATAAAGCATGCTACCTAATCAATATATTACTAGCATTGTGCTACAAAGTAAGTTACATTTTACCCTCTTGCATAATGAAGAACCCTCTTTGATCGATTTAAAAGTCTTTAGTAGTACCTGCTTTGCCTGCACCCTTAGTGATTGTAGGACAAATTTTGATCCAAGGGCAAGGAAATTTCTCTTCCCAAGCTACCAATATGGAACAAAAGGTAATCTTCTACTTGACTTAAAAACAAGGAAAAGCTTCCTCTCAAGAAATGTTTTTTTATGAACGCATTTTCCCTTATGTTGTCAATGATTCTCCTTCCCTCAAGGCTAGACATAATGAACTCAAATTCCTTCTTCAAACTCACACCAACCTTTATCTCAGACTGCATAACCCACCAATCTACCTCTTTCTCTTTCACAAACATCTTTCCAACCTAGAAGATCCACTAGAAATAGACATCCCCCTTCATATCTTAAAGATTTCCATCAAGCTACTTCGTCTCCCCCTCCATCTCAAGGCATTACTCATCCATTATCCTATGTCTTATCTTACCATTCTTTATCCTCTAAATATATTAGTCATGCTTTACCCATCTGAATTGAATCTGAACCAAAGACTTATAACCAAACTACTAAATCTCAACATTGGAACATAACAATGCAAAATGAGCTTAACCCTCTAGAATTAAACAAAACTTGGTCCATTTTTTATCTTCCACCAAAATCAACTACAACTCTGATGAGAGCATTAAGAGATATAAAGTTAGGTTTATTGCTAAAGATTATACCCAAACAAATGGCCTAGATTACTTACACTTTTGTTCCTAATGTTAAACTCACTACAGTGAGACTTCTTTTAGCTATTGTTTCTTGATAAGACTAGTATTTTTATCAACTTGACATTAACAATGTCTTTCTCCATGCAAATCTTGATGAAGAAGCGTACATGAATGTACCTCCTGGTGTTGTGGGATTTAAACCAAATCAAGTATGCAAGCTACACAAATCCATTTATATGGTTGAAACAAGCAAGTAGGTCATGGTACAATAAACTATCATTTACCCTTTATAATAAGTCAATAACAAGTGTAATGTAATGTACATATGCAGCTTCAGTTCATGAACATTGGTATGGATTGCCCATCATTGATAAAATAAAACATTACAATGGCTAAAAGGAAATATGACCCTTTGTGATGAGTGGAGATAAAAGAGAGTAATGAGTAATGAAGGTAAATAGTCCATAAAACTAATACACGGAACAGAACCACAGGTAGCCGTTTACATTATAGTTCTTAGCATAGCATAGTCACTGACAATGTGTAAAAGTATTTCAAAGGGTCCTCTCCACGGACCAAGGAGGTTATGAACTGCCCAAAAGATTGGCATCACTTACAAGCAAAGTACTATAGAATCAGCAAAGCAACATTCTACTTAATTCTTCATATCAACAAGATGATGATGACAAAATATTACATAACATCAGTTTGAAAGATTCCTAAACTCCATATCACGAATTAATTTTCATAAACTAAACTCCGCAACAAACCTTTGGGTTTGTCAACATCAAAATTGACACTTGTCAAGAGTGTCAAAGTAGGGATGATCAAGTGCTGCCTTAGCAGAGATTCTCTCAGAAGGATTATACTTCAGCATTTTCTGCAAGGGGCAAGAATTACATACAATCACTCCGACAAAGTTTGATGGAAAAATTAAAAACAGAATACAATATTGAACATAGAGAAGGTGAAGGTAGCATATATAGCAGCATGAACAATTGAAGTGTTATGGTATATCTACCCTAAAATCTATTATAAGATTTCATATATTCGTATAACTTGCACAACCTATGATATACTACAAATCTTCATTGAGTGATTAATGTCCTGTTTACTTATTAAGCCATGAAAAGATACAGTGGGCAGGAATGAAGCAAAACCAGCTATTCTATTCAAGTTCCATCCAGCCCCTTTGGATTTAGAGTCTGATACTTGGATTAAATTTCATTTTTCAAGTCCAATAAACACAACATTTTTACTTGTTTGTTGTTGGTATTCTCAAAGCATAAAAGAAATAGGATCCATCAGGAAGTACCGAGTTATTTACATACAAGAACATACACGCTTTTTCAGGTAATAATGCCTAGAAGATGTTCCAAAAAAGTGGCAAAACAAACTATAGAGTGGCATCCTCAAATTCAATGGATGGTTAATGATGCAATTTAGATCGAAAAACTATCTTCTAGCATTAGCATTTATATGAGCTTGTCCTCAAAAGGCTCATGGATCTACAGGCCAACAGCATTCAGTTAGAAGGAACACTAACCGTGAGAAGGTCTACTCCATCAGGTCCTAAGGACGGCACAGCCCTAGCTAAGTTCTGAGGTTCCCACCGTGGGTAGACATGCCAATCACGCAGAGAAGTAACTCCAGGCCATTGCTCCTCAGTTGGTGTTCCCAAAATCCTTGCAGGATCAAATTAGAAAATGAAGTCAGTGAGAAAAAGTATGAAAAGGTACAAAAGTGAAGAGAAATATAACAAATCTACCAATAGAAATAATATCCACAAGAATGTTTGAAACGAATGGTGATTTATCTTATCATAGCAGGTGCAGTAATTATGCACTAAAGTGCATCATGGAATAAAACAACTAATATTTCTACATGCCAAAATTCTTTCAAACACAAATTAAATAAGTCATGAGCTTCTTTTGGAACTTTATGATTTTTTTCTTGATCTTAACCTTGTTATGGGTCTCATAATTTTCAAAATACCCACATGTTTTTTGCCTGAAATTAATTTACATGTCATTAGAATGATTCTATAAAAGGGATAGTCATACTTGAATATGCTAAGGAGCTGTTGGAACTCAGAATCCCCTGGAAACAAAGCTTGCCTTCGCGCCATTTCAGCTAGAAAACCAAAATTCAGTTAGGCAAAAGCTACATAAATAAACAAACTATTTGCAACTAACTAGTAAAACAGGTAGATCAAACATCACGTCGCAGATACATAAAAAGAATGATTTTACTAATATACGAACCAAAGATGCATCCAACAGACCACATGTCAACCCCGGTGGAATAATGGGTGGATCCCAACAGCACCTCAGGTGCCCTGTACCAGAGAGTGACAATCTCATGGGTGTAGCTCTTGAGAGGGACAGTGAAGGCTCGTCCAAGACCAAGGTCGGCGATCTTGAGTATCCCTTTCTGCTGATCTAGAAGGAGATTCTGAGGCTTGAGGTCGCGGTGAAGGACACCATGGCTATGGCAGTGAGCCACCCCTTTGCAAAGCTGGAACAGGAAACTCTGAATAAGGGAAGGTGGAAGTGGCCTTGGGTTGGGGCCCTTGCGGTGTGAGTCAATGAACTTCTTGAGGTCAGTGTCAAGGTACTCAAATACAAGGTAGAGGATGGGCTTAGTTTGAGCAGAAGGTGTTGAGGCCTTGGGGACTTTGTCGATGTGCTCAACAGAGAGAAGGCGGACAATGTAAATCGATTGTGATAGCAACTGAAGAAGGGACACTTCTCGCAGAGCGGTTGGAGGTATTCCTTCCTCGTCCATCTCCAAACGAGTCTTCTTCAATGCAACAACCTGCCCTGTGGCCTTCTCCAATGCTTTGTACACTTTCCCATATGTTCCTTCTCCAACCTTCTCTAGCTTCTCGTACTTCTCCATTAAATCTCCTACATTTTTTGTACAATATACCTCACATCAAAAATCATTATTTTTTATGTTTTATATGTTCACAACCGCTTAAATGATACATGTTATCATAACAAGATGGAATATTTCAATGTAGATTCATTTCCAATCCAATTTACACAAATAAAATGTGGAAAGTTAATAAATATCAATTTTCAAACACATCATTGAAGCAAAAAAGACCACATGGAAAGGAATGTAAATGCAATGGGAAAAAAGACCAAGTGAACATGTTTTATGAAAATGTTACAAGAAACTGAGAAAAATCCTACTATTTTTGCTAACCATAAATCACATCAAGATCCATTTTTTCTTCCTGTGTCTTGCTATTATACTTGTACCAAAAATTGTGGTGTTTAGAACTATATTTTGAGTCTGAAACATAATTGAAGTATTCCAACTGCAACTCATCCACCTCTAAAATCTGATTCCCAATCCTAGAAACAAACACAATGTCCTTTAATTTTCTATTCATTTTCCACCTAACTTCGTTAAAAAAATGGTGATCCAGCGCACCAGGCTCCCACGTACATGAAAGTAGCGAGGTAGATAAGTTATTTCCGGCATTTGAATCCATGACATCTAGGTCCCGTAAAACAACCTTACCATTGTACCGGAACTCCCTCTAACATTGTTACTTGATGAAAATTAATATACATTTTTCTATACTTTTGGTTGTTAGCAGCAGTAAGATGGTGCATGTTTTTATAACAACAGTGCATATTTCAATTTCAATGTAATTTAGACTTACAATATAAGCAAATAATATATAATGGAAAAAGGTTAAGAGACAAAGAAAAGAATAAACACAAATTCAACAACTTTTGAATCTGCTACAATCGCAAGATGATGAAATAAGAAAGTTAAAGACTGTGGCGTAATGATCGTGAGGGTAAATATAAACGAAACCGTGAATGGTGCGAAGAAGTGATGACGTCACCACTCCGATCAGAATAGAACAGAGGAGAGAGAGAAGAAAAACCTGGTAACTAGGGTAGTGAGTGTAGTGATAGAAATGGGAATGAAGTGTAAAATAGAATATATATACAGGAAAATAAAATATTTACTCTCATATGGTTTCTTCGGACCACTAAACACTAAAATTATTTTATATATATATTTAATTATTTTCTATATAAATATTTTTAAAAAAATAAGATATATGTAATTATTTTAATGGTTATATAAGATAATTTATATATATCCATATAGTATATACACATATACACAGAGAATGGGGTGATGGTAGTGCAAGGAGCAGTTTCAGATCCAGTCCTTAAAGACGCGCCCTTTTGTTTTTCAAAACCTTTACTTCAAAACCCCACTCACCTTTTCATTATATTTTCATTTACTATTTACTACTTTTCACAATTCACGTCCTATTCAACTCAATTTCAAATTTTGTAAGTGCAAAGATTTAGGCTCCTAAAACTCCTTCCAAATAAATCCCCACCTATTTTGGCCTTATCTAATAATACTTATTAATTAGTTGGCTACACTTTGAACCCGCTAAAGCCATATAAAAACTCGCTCCATTAAGCTGTGAAATCAAATTATTATTAGGCTTAGATAGGTAATTTTTAGCTCGCATAATATTCAAGTTTTTTGCTCAAATCCAAATGAATAACTCAAATGCCACCTATAGTCACACATGATAAATAGTTGGATTTATGTACATGAAAATTCTCTCATATTAATCTTGAGTCATTTTGACTTGATCAAATCGTATTTGAACTTGATTAGGCTTTATATTGAAAAAAATCATTCCATGACATTTTAATATTTGGTCATTTATTAATTTTAACCAAAAGTAGTCTTGCCATACAGTTGATGAATTAATTAATTTTAGGATGTATGACCAAAATCTCAACAATAATTTTTTTTCCATTCAAAGTTTAATTATAAACTTGTAAATGTTAAATTTCAAATTGTGTGTATATATATACCAAATAAGTTTAATGTATAGTTTTATACTTAGAAATATTATCACATTAATTCTTTAGCTTATTTTTTTTAAATATGAAGGATTTATTAATATGTTATTTTTAATATCAAAGTGAATAGCCCTTATTGAAATAGATAATAACAACACACAAAAAGTTATATTGTGTTTATTAATATTAATACTTGAGTATTGGTGTGAGATTTTTTGGCTTAACTAAACATGCATTTAGACAAAGGAGTGTATGGGTACACATACAAGTAAACTTTTCAGAGCAATGAATATGGAGAGTGCACACACTCATACTCATGTTAAGATAAGTTGATAAACATTTGGTTAGATGACCCCTTTGGTTAGACAGAAACAAAATATAAAACATTAAGGGCTAAGAGTATGGACACAGTGACTTTATCATGGCTCTACCTTTAGCCATGTCTAGTCCTTAGTAACATAAAGCTTTCACTATAAGTCGTGAAATCACATGTTTACTAGTACAACAAATCTCTTCAAACATTGAATATTATTTTAACTTAGTTTCTTCAGGCTCCTGATCACTTGTAAACAAAACCTCTTTAGATTATGCGAGTACACAAGGCCTCTCCAAACACACCCAGTACAGAAGGCCATATGAAGAAGATCTTTGCTCTTGGTCTTGGCAAGGTTTTGATGAAGACATCATCATCACCAAAAAGAAGAAAAGGAATATTACTTATGAAGTCCAAGAAAATTAAAGCTTCAAGACAATTAGTCTAAGTCTAAATTGGTACTTCTATCCTATACTCTTTAATATACTAAAGTAGTAATCTCAAAATATTTTAAAAGGAATTGAAACACTTCAAGTTTTAAATGAAAATATTTTTCAAAATATTGTGTAACAAGTTACTGAAATTTGAGTAATAGGTTGCATGAGTGAGAATCAGTTATCCAACAATATTTAAATTGGAGTAACCAATTACTCAAATTTGAGTAACCGATTACTCTAAGTGAATTTTACTGTTGGACAGAGAGTTTGAGTAACTGATTACTCAAGTGAGTAACCGATTACTCAAGGTAATTATTCAAAATGTCACGTTTGGGTAACCAATTACCCACTTGCTGTAATCGGTTACTGAGAGTTATTACATCAGTTTTTCAGATTTGAAACTCAAGGGTTTTCCCAAACGAAATGCCTTCATTCCAAACAATTCCTACTCTTTCATAAAGGCACAATGACTGATTGGAATGCCTATTTAAAGGCCTTAGAACTCACAATGAAAACAACTCTTTCATAACTCTTTCACACTTTTCTCACAACTTTCCTACACTTTTCTGAAATAGTTTTCTACACTTCTAGTAACTTGAACTCAAACTTTCAAAGCTATTTTTTTAGTTGTTTGAAGTAAAGTGTTTTAAAGTTTTGTGAAACTCAAAGAACATTATTTACTAAGTATACAAAAGAGTTGATTGGATTGCAAGTGTTATTATATTTTATACTTGTAAAGGCAATCCAAGCCATCATTCAAATTCAAATTCATTGTATTACGTTCTTTCACGGGGTGTGAATAGAAAGGCGATAGAGTTACTTGAAAAGGTGTTTTCCAATGTGATAAGTATTAGTGAGTGTGTAAGGTACATAGAGATCTCGGGGTGAGATATTGTAATTATAACTCATAATATTTAGTGGAAAATATATTATGTTGTAAGAGTACTGAACGTAGCCTTCGGTGGACAAGAAGGTGAACTAGTATAAAATCCTTGTGTACTCTCTTCTCCCTTACCTTTTTGATTTATTCTTGTTTATTTTTGCAATATTATTTGCTGCACTTTAACTCTTCATTTTGCAGAAAAAGTGGTCATAATTTTTAGTCAACTAATTCCCCCCCCCCCCCTCTTAGTTGCAATCTCAGTCTTACAATTGGCACCAGAGCTTTTTTTGAGTAAGTTATTCTCAAAACTGATCCTACATCAAAGATATCCGCAAGATCATTCTTAGGAGAAGCTTCTAACCTAAACTGCCCTCCAAGTTTTGTTGGAGAATGCTATGACTTCTGGAAAATCAGAATGAGGATATTCATATAATCCCAAGACTTGGATACATGGAACGCAATTGAAGAATGACCCCATGAACCCTTCATAGTTCTAAACAATGTAAGGGAAATAAAGCCTAAATCTTCATGGAATGATGAAGATAAGAAGAAGGTGCAATATGACCTAAAGGCAAAGAACATCCTCACTTCTGCTCTTGGAATTGATGAGTTCTTTAGAGTATCTAACTATAAATCTGCTAAGGAAATGTTGGATACTCTAGAGACCACACGTGAAGGAACGGAGGAAGTAAAAAGGTCAAAGCTAAACACGCTCTCTCAAGAATATGAAATGTTTCGAATGAAACCTAGAGAGAAGATACTGGATCTTCAAAAGAGATTCATCCATCTTACAAATCACCTTCTTGCTCTTGGTAAGGTATTATCTAACAGTGACTTGAACTCAAGAATATGAAATGTTTCGAATGAAACCTAGAGAGAAGATACTGGATCTTCAAAAGAGATTCATCCATCTTACAAATCACCTTCTTGCTCTTGGTAAGGTATTATCTAATAGTGACTTGAACTTGAAAGTTCTAAGATCACTTACCAGAACATGGCAACCAAAGGTAACAGCCATTTTTGAAATGAAAAGTTTATCGAAAATGTTTTTGGCTGCGTTATTTGGAAAGTTGAAGGAACATGGGTTAGAACTCAGCCAACTGGATCAACATGAAGAACAGGAGAAGAAAAAGAAGAATATTTCTCTAAAAGCAAAAGTTGACAAATATGAGTCATCAGAGGATGAATCCGATAAAGAAGAGATAGAAGGCATGAGTCTTCTTGTGAAGAAATTCACCAAATTCCTCAAAAGGAATAAAGGTGGTAGAACTGGACAAATAAGAAAGTTCACCAAGAACAACGATGCCTCTACTTCAAATTAGACTTTTACATGCTTCGAATGTGGCAAGGCTGGTCATATGAAGATGGATTGTCCAAATTTGAAAAAGAATTCATTCAAGGGAAAGAATGAAATAAAGACCGGAAGTAGAGCATACATAGCTTCGGAAGATAACGATATCAGTTTCGCCTCTAAACCAGAAATTGAGGAACAAGCACATCTCTCCTTGATGGCATCTCATCATTCCGATGATGAAGAGGTAAATGTCTCAAAACTATATTCTTCTGAATTACAAACTACATTCAATGACCTACATGATGAGTACATCAAGCTCACAAAAATGTTTTTAAAACAGAAAATTGAGTTAGATTCATTTAGAAAACAAACCTTCATCATCTTCATGTCAAAACTGTATTGTTCTTGAAAAAAAAGTTACAACATTAAATCTTGAACTTAATAAAATAAGTAAGAGTAGTAAAAGTTTAAATAGAATCATCAATGATCAACGACACTCAACAGACCGAAGAGGTCTTGGCTATTCAAAAGGCCACNGGCCACGTTTCTAAGAAACCTAGTGTCCCAATTAAGATAAACTTTCACAAAGGAAGTATCCTTGCTCATAAACATAATAATGATAGAACTAGGATACATAACCATCAAACCACATGCACATATTGTAAACATCATGGGCATACACCAAACACTTGCAAAATTAGAAAATATGGTGTACCATTTGGTCATTATAAATGGGTTGAGATGTTAACCATATAGGACCCAAATAAAATTGGGTACCTAATAAAACTTAACCTGTTTTGCATGACAATTTAGGAGTTGCCTGCAACCTATGGTATTTGGATAACGGCTCCTCAAAACACATGACGGGCGACGGATCAAAATTCTCCGTCCTTACTCCAAGGGACAAAGGATATGTCACATATGGTGATAATAACAAAGGAAGAATTCTTGGAGTTGGTAGAATTGGCAAGCCTCCCTCAACTACTATAGAAGGTGTGTTATATGTTGAAGGACTCAAGCACAACCTTCTTAGCATAAGTCAACTATGTGACAAAGGCTTCCATGTGACATTCTACCCAGATAAGTGCATCATAGAAAGTAAGAATCCTCAACACTCTAAACTAGTTGGTAAGAGAATAAACAATATATATATATATGATTGATATAAATTCATCTTTACCAATAACATGTTTAGTTGCAAACGATAATCATGATGCATGGCTATGGTATAGGAGAATTGCTAATATTCACATGGACCATTTGAACAAACGTATAAAGAAAGACTTAGTTGTTGGTTTACCCAAAATGAAGTTTGTTAAAGACAAACTATGTAGTGCTTGTCAAATGGGTAAACAAACAAAAACTTCTTTCAAACCAAAGCATATGGTTTCTTCTGATAGACAGTTACTACATATGGACTTGTTTGGCCCCTCAAGGACAAAAAGTTATGGTGGTAACTATTATGCCCTCGTTATAGTAGATGATTTTACGAGATACACTTGGACTCTATTCTTAGTGCATAAGAATGAGGCATTCAAAGCCTTTAGCATTTATGCTAAAAGAGTACAAAATGAAAAACCACTTAAAATCGTTGCTATAAGAAGTGATCATGGGGGAGAATTTCAAAACTCTTCTTTTGAAGAATTCTGTGATAATCTTGGTATCAATCACAACTTTTCTACTCCTAGAACACCACAAAAAAATGGTGTTGTAGAGAGAAAGAATAGGTCTTTAGAAGAACTGGCTCGAACAATGTTAAATGAAACTAACCTCCCAAAATATTTCTAGGCAGATGCAGTAAGTATTGCTTGTTATGTTTCGAACCGAGTTCTCATATGAAGACATCTTCCTAGACTACTCTCTTACAAATAAAGCTTACAAATTTTTTAATAAAAGAACACAAGCCATAGAAGAATCCGTTCATGTATCTTTTGATGAAACCAATGCTGAGATAAAAGATGTGATAACTCCTGGTGAGGAGGAGCTGCCAAGTTCTTCTTCAAATCAAATTTCTATTATTGAATCTACAACTGATACTGAGCAATTGAAAATGAATGATAACCTACCTTCTCAAGAGGAGCATACTCATTCAGATTTACCAAAAGAGTGGAGAACTCATCGGTACCATCCAATTGACAATATTATTACTGAATTAAATACATGTATCATAACCCGACGAATGCTTGATAAAACTTGTCTTAACATGACCTTCATCTCTCAAATCGAACCCTTCAAGATTGATGAAGCAATCAAGGATGAACACTAGATTCTTGCTATGAAGAAAGAATTGAACCAGTTTGAGAGAAACGAAGTTTGGGAACTTTTTCCTAGACCTAAAAATAGGCATGTTATTGGAACTCGGTGGATATTTAGAAATAAAGCTAGACTAGTAGCCCAAGTATACAACCAAGAAGAAGGTATCGATTTTGATGAGACCTTTGCTCTAGTTGCTAGACTTGAAGCTATTAGGCTATTACTTGCATACACTTGCTCTTTTAATTTTCAGTTATATCAAATTGATGTAAAGAGTGCTTTCCTCAACGGCTACATTCAAGAAGAAGTGTTTGTTGAACAACCTCCTGGTTTTGAAGATTATAAACATCCTTCTTATGTCTACAAATTAAAGAAAACTTTCTATGGCTTAAAGCAAGCTCCTCATGCATGGTATGATCGTCTAACTAAATTTCTACTTGAAAAAGGTTTCAACAAAGGAAAGGTCGAGACTACTCTCTTCATAAAGAAAATAAATCATCATACTCTACTTGTTCAAATTTATGTAGATGATATTATTTCTGGTTCTACTAATGAGTTGTTATGTAGTGATTTTGACAATATGATACAAGGAGAGTTTGAAATGTCTATGATGGGAAGTTAAATTACTTCCTTGGATTACAAGTCAAACAGGTTGACAGTGGTATTTTTGTAAGTCAATCCAAATACTGCAAAGATTTGCTAAAATATTTTGACATGGATGGATGCAAGCAAATAGCTACTGCTATGGGATCTAGAACTTACATCGATATGGATGAAGCAGAAAAATCCATCGAGATATCAAAGTATCGAGGTATGAATGGATCTCTTTTATACTTGACTACTAGTAGACCTGATATCATGTTTAGTGTGTGTCTGTGTGCTCGCTATCAATCCAAACCAACAGAATCACACTTAGTTGTCGTTAAGAGAATCATTAAATATCTTAAAGGCACAACTAATGTTGGACTGTGGTATCCAAAAGAAAGTATATGTGACTTGGTTGGATATTCAGATTCAGATTTTGCAGGATGCAAAACTGAGAGGAAAAGTACAAGTGGTACTTGTCATATTTTAGAGAATGCTTTAGTTTCTTGGTCATGTAAGAAACAAGCAAGTGTAGTCCTAAGCATTGTTGAAGGTGAATATATTGCAGCAGGTAGTTCTTGTGCCCAAGTGTTGTGGCTTAAGCAACAATTACGAGATTATGGTTTAGATTTGGGTTGCAGTCCTCTAATATGTGACAATACTTGTGCAATAAACCTCACAAAGAATTTGGTTATGCATTCAAGAACCAAACACATTGATATAAGATATCACTTACTTAGGGACCATGTCCAAAAGAAGGACGTGTCTGTATAATTTGTTGATACTCATAACCAACTAGTAGATATATTCACTAAACCTTTGGCAAAAGAACCTTTCTATAAAATTAGACGAGAATTAGGCATTCTTGATGAAGCATACTCATCTTAAATGCTTATATATGACTATTCATTATATCTATTTCACGCATACTTGAACTTAAATGTGTTTATTAATATTTAAAAATTTCAATTTTTGGGTTAAAAATCATTTTCATAGCTTAATTTTGCCTAAAAATAAGTTTTTCTAGGGTCAGAAATCGATTACACTAGAGAGTAACCGATTAAAGGGTTGAACAACGTATTTCAGTAACCAATTACCCAAAGTGCGTAATCAATTACTCTGAGTTGTTGTTTGAAAATTCTAATTTTTTTAATTTGAGTAACTGATTACTCAAAGTGAGTAATCGATTACTCTATGTTGTTATATATATATTTTTTGCATTTTTAAACTTTTTCAAACTCATCTCCCTCACTCAACTCTTGCTTTATCTTGCTCAACCCTCTCAAAACCTAAAATATACATTTTTGATCTGTTTTAAGTGATTTTTGTGTCTATTCTTATCACATTTTCACTCCTAAACACTTCTAAACCTTCATTTTCGTGTTTAGTAACCTAAATAAAAAAAACCCAAATCTCCAAAACCTCAAAACCTAAACCTTCAAAATCGAAAATCCATGGCTTCATCTTCAAAAACCAAGAAACAACACACCTCCACGACTCAAAAGAGGCAAGGAACTACTTCTATGGAGTCCAACCCTCTAGATTTGGCAAGGCTTCTAGCT
>NC_032010.1:9041289-9074875 GCF_001865875.1 Lupinus angustifolius | reverse complement strand
ATAACTTGAACTTTCGGAAAAATCGTCTTATTTCCTATGTCAAGGAAAAGACATTGTTTTGGATCTTAAAACTTTTAGTTCATTGTTATGTAACATACCCTCTCAAGGTAGCATAACGGGTTACGCCTTGTGTGTGAATGAGATAATTATGATCGGAAGGATTTTTATCATACTTTATGTAGACTTTCAAAAGGGAAATAGAAATGCGTAAGCAACAAGGCTTTGGCGAGACCGTCAAAAACTGAGACATCCTATCTGTTGGATATCTCAAGCTTAAGGACCGTTTGCTTCATTATTTTTTGAGCTATGTCATCTTACCAAAATTTTCAAATCATTCTCAAATAAGTGACATAGAACTCCAATTGATGTATGCTTTAAAGTTTAACATCAAGATCAATCAGGCTAGAATGATAATGAGACAAATGTGGACTGTTAGAGGTACTCAAAGTCCTTTGCCATATGCAATCTTCATAACCAACATTCTTTAGCATTTCAGTGTTTCTACAAATGGTGAAACAAAGGTGACTCTGAATCTTCGAGAAAGCCAAATTGATGTGTAAGTGATCCACAAAATGGGTTTCATCCAAGACCCTCGAACCCGCACCTATAAACATAAAACCGATAAACCGACTGTTGCTGCTAAACCATCTGAACCTAAACCTCCTAACTCTCCCGAACCACAACCGTCTGAGTTTCATGCTCAATTGTCATCATCTACTGCCATGCCTACGAACCAAATGATTATGGATGAGTTGTTTTCCCTCCGAGCTACATCACTAACCGGATGGATGCTCTCGACTCTCAGAATCAACAAGTCCAATATGAACTTCATTGCCTCTCCTCTAGGATTATAGCATGGATATTAATGAAGACAATTCGGAGCCTGAGTCTTAGAATATTTGTTGTTAGGATTTTCTAGTTGTATTATTTTCAAAATTTGGACAAATTTTTAATTCTGCTTATTTATTGTTTTTAAGTTATTGCAGCATATTCCTGGACAAGTTTCTTTATGATATTTTGTGCTTTATTGTTCCATTCTTGGATACATGTTTGAAACATATTATTTATGCATTGCAATACTTGCTTATATCTTAATTCATACATTAGTATATGCTATCATATTGATATATCTTGATTATATAAAGTGTATGTATGCTATATATATTGTGCTGGAATCTCTTTGCCTTTCTACTTTTTGATGAAGTCAAATGGGGAGAAAATTTGGAGTGTATTTTCTGTAAAATTATATTTCAGACACATTACTCCAAAATTATATGTCGTGTAAAATTATTTCACGCACATTAATCCAAAATAAAGGGGGAGCATACAAGATAGGGGAGCATACTCAAGTCAAACTTCAGCATATCTCAAAGTATGCTGCTCTCTAGAAAACTACACTGTCAAAAGATCTTGGTTTGTCATTATCGAAAAGGGGAAGATTGTGAAGAAGATATCTGCTCCTGACCTTGGCAAGGTTTTGATGAAGACACCAACATCGCCAAAAAGAAGAAAAGGAAGTTATGAAGACCAAGAAGATTAAAGCTTCAAGACAATTAGTCTAAGTCTAAATAGGTACTTCTATCATATACTCTTTAATATACTAAAATGGTAATGCTCAAAAAAGAAATTGAAACACTTCAAGTTTTAAATGAAAACATTTTTCAAAATATTGTGTAACAAGTTACTGAAATTTGAGTAACAGGTTACATGAGTGAGAATCAGTTATCCAACAATATTTAAATTGGAGTAACCAATTACTCAAATTTGAGTAACCGATTACTCTAAGTGAATTTTAAATTCACTGTTGGACAGAGAGTTTGAGTAACCGATTACTCAAGTGAGTAAACGATTACTCGATGTAATTTTTCAAAATGTCACGTTTGGGTAACCGATTACCCACTTGTTGTAATCGGTTACTAAGAGCTATTACATCAGTTTTTTAGATTTGAAACTCAAGGGTTTTTATCCCAAACGAAAAGTCTTCATTCCAAACAATTCCTACTCTTTCATAAAGGCACAATGACTTATTGGAAAGCCTATTTAAAGGTCTTAGAACTCACAATGAAAATAACTCTTTGAACAACTTTTTCATAACTCTTTCACACTTTTCTCACAACTTTCCTACACTTTTTTGAAATAGTTTTTTGCACGTCTAGCAACTTGAACTCCAACTTTCAAAGCTATTTTTTTTAGTTGCTTGAAGTAAAGTGTTTTAAAGTTTTGTAAAACTTAAAGAACATTATTTACTAAGTATACAAAAGAGTTGATTGGATTGAAAGTGTTATTATATTTCATACTTGTAAAGGCAATCCAAGCCATCATTCAAATTCTTCATTCATTGTAATTACTTTCTTTCATGGGGTGTGAATAGAAAGGGGATATAGTTACTTGGAAATGTGTTTTCCAAGGTTATAAGTATTAGTGAGTGTGTAAGATACATAAAGATCTCGGGGTGAGATATTGTAATTACAACTCATAATATTTAGTAGAAAATTTCTTGTGCTACAAGAGTATTGGACGTAGCCTTCGGTAGACAAGAAGGAGAACCAATATAAAATCATTGTGTACTCTCTTCTCCCTTACCTTTTTGATTTATTCTTTTTTATTTTCTGCAATATTATCCGCTGCACTTTAACTCTTCATTTTGCAGAAAAAATGGTCATAATTTCTAGTCAACTAATTCACCAATTTTCTTAGTTGCAATCTCAGTCTTACATGTCATTCATATGTTGGCTAATTGTTTTTTTTTAATGTTGTTGATCAATGCATTATCTCTATGCAGATGTCAATATGAGCTTTCCACAGTTGCTTTTGTATTAGCATAGCACAATTATCGTTTCAAATGCAGTCTTTCAATCCAATGATGTAATGCACTTTAGATGTTCTCTTTAATTGGATAACACAATTATTTTTTCAATTTTCACCTTTCCATATACCTATCAGAGAAGACATTAGAGTATATCAACTTTGTGATGATAACACAATTAAATATTTGTCTACGTTGTATTCCTTTAAAAGAGTCTGTATGAATTTGAGTATGCACTTATACATGCCAATTTTCAGACAAGTAAAAGTATTCAATAGATAAGTGCGCTTGGACTTTAACAAGTAAGTTGAGCCTAATAAAGAGCCTCAATAGACAAGTTGTGTATGTTTTAAATATTGAACTTTACCGGTGGTGAAGACAATATTACATAAATAGTCACCTCTTTGATTTGTTAGATAGATGATCCTCTGCACTCTAATTTAGGTTATGCAATTTTTTGAGCCATCGCTATATTTTTTGTGGTTAAAACGTATAAAATTATCCTTATGCCCAATTTTTGATAAAATGATCTTTTGAATAAGAGTTTTGAGCTCAAGGATGATATTAATACCTTGTTCGCCCTTAGTAAAATAATAATCTAGCTAATTGCATACATTATTATATGATATATGGCATTGATTTATTTATAAAAAACTATTAAAACAAAGTATTTCATTTTTATTTTTGTGTCTGGTAAGAGTTGATATTGCTCATACGTATCTCTATATGCAATATAGAATCAAGATTAAATAGCTCTAGATTTAAAGAAGTTTTTTTTCGTTTTCCACATGTATCCTCACACTGAGGCAATCATAACTGAGCCGGGAACATCCATAGGTATGTGGGGCTAACTCTCTCAGCAGATATTTTTGTCATCCACAAGATTCAAACCTGAGACCTTGCTTAAGATGAATCAAGCATGTACCACTTGAATCAACACTCGTTGATAGATTTAAAGAAGTTTGAGTGTTATTCATTTGATTTTAGAAATTATTTAAATTTAATTGGGGGAGTTAATGGCATAACAGGCGATATTGGTTGTTAATCATCTCCTCGCTTCGATAAATAGCAGAAGTAGTATAAAGGACTACAATTGTTTTTCGACTCGAAGTAGAAAGTAAGATATAACACAAGTTGTAACATCACTAATGAATTAAAAAAAAATTAAAATATTTTAATTTTTATTAAATATTTTATTTTTGAAAGAGAGAATTAATAGACGAATAGTCAACATATGTCATCAATCATTTTCTCACTTTGATAAGTAGCACATATAGTATTGCAATTGTTTTTCGGCTCAAAATTGAAAGTAAGATACGACACGAGCCGTGACCTGGTCATGCTATCGAATCTAATTTTTTTTAACTAAAACATTTTTATTTTTATTATTAAATAAAGAATTAATATCATAAGAAAAACATTGGTCAATAATTCTTAGGAATATAAGAAAACAATAATGAGAAGAGAAAAATGATGGTAAAGAAAAATTGGATGAATAAGGAAAATAAAATGTATGGGAAAATATGGAAGAGAAAAGGAGAGGGAAATGATAGAGAGGAATTTTGTACTACACTTATAGATCGAATAAAATTGCTCAATGTTTATCTCAGCTACATTTTGCTACCTTTAGCATTAGGAATGACAATATGGGTTTGGCTCGATGACCCAGTCCGTTTGGATTGGCATTTTTAACAAGTTAGGCTGGAGGTTTGAGCCCTTTTCGCAATAAGGGTCGGACCGAGTCAACCCATATTTTGGCCGACCAATGGCGGACTGGACCGGGCCGAGTTGGCCTGTATTGTCACCCCTAACATTGGGTCTCCATGTTTATCTAAGAATTTCTATAAAAGATAAGTGCATGTTTATTGTTAGTAGATAAAGTATGTACATTTGCTCAACTGCAACACTTGTTGTCAAGGGTTGAGATGCGTTATCATCACTTTTGTTATGGTCATTTTTAAATATTAGATGTGTCACATATTTAGTACACGACTTAGTAAATTCTACTATTAGAACTTCAATCTAACTTTCATAAATGTGTATATTTTTTTGTCAAATAGGAACATCGTACTAGAGAGCTAGATCATATTCCATCTCACGTAATTGTTTTCATTAAAGTTTCATTTCTGACAAGGCATGTGGACTCATCAAGCTAAAGATGATTGTCTATGGTACCTCTTCATGACAACCAATGATCAAATTATTTGTATATGGGCAAAAAATATTAAATAGAATCACAAAAAATAATTATTTTATTTTATATAGAATCACAAAAAATATTGTGCGCAATCTTTATTTTTATTTGGTTGGGAAAAACGAAATGAATGTAAATTTAACATCTGCTATTTTGTATAGAAACTCCTTATGTAATAATTTAGTGACAATTAAGTCGCTTAGTTTAAAAACCCTTCAAAATTTGTTTAAAAATAGAAAATGAAAATGGGATGATTATTGGTCACCATAGAATCAATAATCATCTATTAGATATTTTTAACTACTCTTTTTATTTTCATTTTTTGGGAAAAGGAATTTGGTGGAAAATTGCACATGTATTTTTTTAAATAAAATATTTCTATTAAATGGATAATAAGTGACCATTTAATCATTAAAACGCCCTTTTAAATTTATTTAAAATTGGAAAACGAAAATGAGTTGATTGTTTAGTCATTATTGAGTCAATAATCAATCATTAAACTTTTTTAACACTTTTTTATATTTTTATTCAATGGGAAAAACGAAATTTGGGGGAGGGGATAATATGAGATTGAACCAGTGTTCTGAAAATCGGTTCATACCGACCGATTCTAATATCGGTATGGTACAACAATTATATCAGTTAAAGATTGAACTGTATCAGTCATATAGACCGATTTTCATTTAAAATTAATTTTTAAAGAAAATAACTTGTTTTTAACAAAATGTTGATAGGGAAGATCAAATACACACAACTATTATATTTGTTATACCTCTAAAACATGTCCTACCATCAAATATCTCATTTTATCTTAACAAGTTGTATAAATAAAAGTAGTTAGTACTTTCTTTATTTTTTTTCCTCTTTATCGATTTTCTAATATTAATTTTGTTAGGTATCAGTGGTCTAGAAACACCTAGAAGGGGATGGGGTTGAATATGTGTAGCGGTTATCAATCACCGCTTATTGAACCAAAACCCAACTGCTGGAAAACAGTTTAGTTAATCGATTAACAACAAGTTTCAATCGATTAACTACTACTACATATAACATGCATGAACATAAAATTAAGTAAATGATATGTCTCATGGATATGATATGACAATTAAGATGGCTTAAGAGACTAGCACCTAGATTCACCTAACATATACCCACTTACTACGGCACACATCTCAGACTACTTAGATTATAGACTCAATTTATACCCTAGTCTAGATATGACCAAATGAGCATAAGGCACATTGATTGTTGAGTCATCTTCAAGCTTTGTTAGAACCTTGTCTTCATCAAAACATAGGCAAAGACATGCTAGTGTTATCATTGACACTTTACACTTTCAATCTCCCCCTTTTTGATGATGACAAACACTTCAGTCATAAATCGATTTCTATAATACATCAATGAATAAGAACCAATCTCCGCTAAAAATAAATCTAATTAAGTAATTTCATACAGAACTCAACACATATGGAATTCAGAACTTGTATTTCTTCAAGAAGTGTCGACTCCTTCGTGAACCAACTAGAACCTCACTATTCCTATTTCATAACGGTTAAATCATGTTTTCAACTACATAAACTACAAACTAAGACGAAAACTCATCCTAGGTACTAAGTTTAGTACTCAACTATAGTAAAGTTCTATGCCTCTATCTGTATATCTCAACATGGCTTCCTAGATTTTTTTTTTGTAATTTTGAAGTTTTCTTTTGCGCTACGCACAACAATGGTTTGTTGAGCAAAGTACCGGTGCACTAAGCATAGTAACGATTCACTGAGCATGGCAACAATGGATTGAGCACAACAACGGTGTGTTGATCACACCTTATTTTGCATCAGGCCCTTCGCCTAGCTTCTTCCACACTCGACGTGACTTCCAGCTCAGCGCCACCTATGGTGAGCATAGAGGAGGTGTTTTGTGGCTGTTACATATTTATTCCATTTCAGCCCATTCTTGGCCCAATTAGTTTTTTTTCATCCTAAAACACATATGGAAACTTGGAAAGTGGAATTAGTATGATTTATCATCAAAATATCAATTATGATTACATAAAATAATTGTTTAGAGCCCAAAATTATTAAATTAGCCTTATAAATTAAGGTAATTTTGGCATTTAATAACTCTACCAAACTTAAGACCTTGTTTTTCCCCAAACAAAACTAAATGTTTAGGCTCAAATCATACAACATGATTTTAGAAAATTCAGAGTTCAACATACAAGTTAGCTTTATCAAAGTGTTATCAACTTTCATCCCAAAACACTACTCAAACATAATTCAAAATGATGGTTTCTAAACACTTAGACTTTTCAACTAATTCAAATTCGGAACAAATTGTGATAGTGATATGTTTCAGAATGCAATCAAAATGTTCATCAACTAAGAAAGGCATCATAATGTTAACTCCTGTATAAGTGTATATGTGTTTCTCTCAACTTAAGCACAAAGATAGCATGAAATCAAATTTGGCATACATCTCATACAATTATTAGTGATAGTTTCAACATCAATCACTAAGGCCTTTTTTTGTTGTAATATGGTTGGCTACAAGCAATATTATTTTTTCGGATAGAAAAGTTCTAATCGGCTAAGAGAGCTAATTCTAACTTATACATCAATTTTTACTTGTACTACAAGTCTTTTGTTTGTAATTCCCATTTTCTCTTCTTTTAATTTTCACACCATTTACCCTTTTGATTGTTTTTTGCTCCTTCTTGTGGAATATTATTTTCTTGTTTTCCATGGGATGGATGGTGGAATACAACACTTATTTACCTTTTTTTCTTATTTTCCATGTGTTGAGCACAAAGGAACTGATTTGTGGCTATTGCATGTTTATTTCATTTCGAGCCATTCTTGGCCCAATTAATCATTCTTTAGCCTAAAACACATATGGAAACTTGTGAAGTGAGATTAATACAATTTATCATCAAAATCTCAATGATGATGACATAAAATAAGTGATTAGAGCAAAAAAAAATTGTTAAATTTCCCCTTATTAATTAAGGTAATTTTGTCACTTAACAGTGGTATGTCTCTACTATGGTTGCTATTCGCAAGGATTGAATGGCCAACTTCCCTTCAAAACTTGGATATGATTCTATAATTTGTGAATGATATATTTAAGCAAAATTCATAATTGATAAAAGTATTAAATTCGGTGAAAACGGTTACAGGGCTAACAATAATAGGGAAGCTTTTGCAATTGAAGGATAGGAAATCGGACAAGACATTCACACATTTTATTGATGTAGGAAGGTTAGTTGCACGTATCGCAAGAGGGAAAGGACTGATAGGATTTGCACAAGTTTGGCGTCTGATGTTAGAATGATCATTATAATACCTTTCCGGATAGGGAGTCGGGCCAAAAAATCAAAAATCATTGCTTAGCCATGATGTAGCTTTTTAGGCCATCTGAGCGCATTTTAGACTCGAAACCCTTTGTCCTTCCGACCACATCAAGTGACATCGAGCAGGTTTTCTCCTATTTCTTTTTGTAGCTTGAATAAATGTGGGAGATCAATTGGTAACAAGAGCATATCTTCAAGGTATTACCTCGACTTTTACTACGACCCTAACTCCTTTGATTGAACAATTGGCGACTTTAACAAATCAGGTGATGAACAATGCTAACAACGAGAACCTACAAAGAGAAAAGGAAGGAGAACCAGATAGGGTTCATACGATAGAAATAACAATCGTGTTGTTATTGTGGGAAATTCGAGTTTTGAAGAAGAAGAACGTGAAGAGGAAGAGATGGTTGACCAGGAAAGTTAGCAGTATAACCATGACTACCAAGTGAAGGTTGATATTTCATTGCTCTAAAAAACTACGGGAGTTGACAAGTTTTTGGATTTACAGATTGATGTTGATAGTATTGTTGTTGTGTCGTGGGATAAGTTTGATCATCAAAGGCCATGGCGAAGGAAAGGGATAGTCAGAACATGGCGAAGGATGAAATAGTTGATGTTAGTGTTAAGTGCCAAAATGTTAATGAAATGTGTATGATTTTGGGGCACCTTGTGTGGATTTATGATGTAATTGCATACAATTTCCAATAATCTAGCAATCTTGTATTGTTTAGGAATTTAAGTAATTGTTGTCGTTTATAGGTTAAGAAATGATGAAAAAGGAGGAAAAATAGAGAAGAATATTTTTCTGAACAGCACTAGCCTCGCCCAAGCGAGGTAATGGTCACTCAAGCAGGTTCTTTCATTTCAATGTTTCAAGTAATTTATGTTTAAGTAGTTGTGTGTGACTATATGTAGTTGTTTTTATTTCAAGGGTATTCAATCATGTATGTGCTAGTCTGTCTATGAGTAGTAATGTGTTTAACTCAATAAAGTGTGCATGTTTAGAAGAAAATTCAAAAATAAATTCAATTGTGTTTTCATGCTAGAAACAAATTGTGTAGACCTTGTGAATAGCAAGTGACTAGTGTTATGAGTTTGACTGATTTCAGAATGTGGATGCATAAATCAGACACAGACTGAATAGGTTGAATAATGAACAATTTAATCAAAGGATAATAACCTTCAAACTGGTGAGAGAGTGTATCCAAATACAGATGAGTGACTTTGCTGGATTATGTCAATTAGCTTTGCCTGATTTTTATGTCAATTGCCATTAAGCATGGAATATCAAGGAAAATGATTAAGGCCTAGTTTAGGAGAGTTAAGCTACAGCCAGAAAGCCAACCCTTATGAATCATGAATCCAATTCTTTGTAGCCATTTGAGCTGAAAATTTCTTTTTCAAAATCATGTACCCAAGCCACAATGAAATACATCAATCCCCATACCCATGGAGAAAAATCATTAGTGCATATGGTTTTTAATTGTTATGTTGGGAAATGGACGAAATTGTGATTTCTGTATCTGAGTTGGAATGTGAATCAGAAATTCTCCTTCTTCAATTATGTGTGAATGATGAGCATGAGGCAGTGAAAAAAACAGGAGTGTGAATCATGCTAAAATAAGTGAAGACTCAAAAGAAAGAGTCAATTGAAGAAGGAGAATCAAAATGGTTAGTAGCATAAGCGATGATTTGGTGAAAGAAAGTTTAAAGTGGACTTTATAAAGTGAACAAGTGAAAGAAGTTGGAGTACACACTAATGGTCTACCTCTTTCTTTGTATCCCAGAAAAACAAAGTTTCTTTGTAGCCAAGCCTCATTACAACCATATGTCAAGTCTACCTCTTTCTTTGTATCCCAGAAAAACAAAGTTTCTTTGTAGCCAAGCCTCATTATAACCATATGTCAAGCCCTTGAGATCCTTGATTGAACATGTGTACATGGCATAATTGAAATGACAGGCAAAGTTAAATTGTATGATTCTAGTAAAAAATTGAGTGAAACACTCCACCCGAGAGCATAAGATATTTCCTATGATTGAATTGAGTAGTTGTTCTTGCTATTCTATTTGAACTTAAACTGCATACATATTGTGTAATCACTCGGAACTTGGATCACTATGATCAAGCATGAAACAAGTCTTCTTGAAAAAGTTTCACCATGATTCTAGATGATGGACACAATTGAACTAAATTGTTTAAAAATCAAGTTCACTACTTTGTTGAGTTGAATCCATTACTTTTCTTGAGGACAAGCAAGATTCTAGGTTGGGGAATATTTGTTAAGTGCCAAAATGTTAATGAAATGTGTATGATTTTGGGGCACTTTGTGTGGATTTATGATGTAATTGCGTACAATTTCCAATAATCTAGCAATCTAGCAATCTTGTATTGTTTAGAAATTTAAGTAATTGTTGTCGTTTGTAGGATAAGAAATGATGAAAAAAATAGGAAAAATTGAGAAGAATATGTTTCTGAACAACACTAGCCTCGCCCAAGCGAAGTAATGGTCACTCAAGCCATACTTTAGAGGAAAATCACCAGAAAACACTGGTACCCCTCGCCCAAGCGAGGGAGCCTCGCTCAGGCGCTATTTCAAGACAAAAAACCTCATACTTATTGTTTATCCCTCGCCCAAGCGAGGGAGCCTCGCCCGGGAGAGGTGTTCAGACGTGGAAATGCAACTTCTCTCGCTCAAGCGAGAGATCTGTCGCTCAAGCGAGAAGAGTTTTTAATGCTGAAATTTACTCTCTCGCTCGAGCAAGAGTCTCTAGCTCGAGCGAGAGTCTCTAGCTCGAGCGAGAGACCAGAAGTCTGGAACAAATATAGGCGGTTATGAAAAGCAGAGGAGGGTTATCCAACCATTTTTCAAGCTTTTTCATAGGATTTTAGAGAGAGAAACACTAGGGAGGAAGGGAGAAGTCGTGGGAACGACTTTAGATCCAGAATTTCTTGTATTTTTCATGATCAGAATGTTGTAATGGCAAGGATGAGTGGCTAGTTCTTCGTTTTTGGGATTCGAAATGTAATCTTCTTACCTTGTACTCCTGGATTCGTTTCCATTGTAATTGTTATTTGATTTTGGAAAGTTTATCCCTTGTTTATTGCTTGATTTCAATTAGCAACTGAATTCATGATTTAAGGTTCAAGCTGGGTGATTTCAATTTGATTTCTGAATGTAACGAGCTGGGTGAATCAAAGAACCACAAGGTGGCCTAGTACATTAGTCGCTTAAAGGGTTCTTTGTAGGAGAAGATGGGTTTGTAGACTATGTGGATCGTGGCTGAGGCATCCACTATAGCTTTGAAGGCTGAATTGATGGAGAAGTTCCCTCAAAATTTCTCATCATTTAGAAAGTTTTCTCCCTAGAATAACTTTGAGGCAGTAGAGGATAAGGTTAATAACACATCAGCCAAGGATCATAACGCTATAAATAAAGGGGCCAACAGCTCTAGTGGTGCCTGGAGAATAAGGCAACCATCCAGAAACCAGCTAAACCCTACGCTAAACCAACTAGTGATAAGTGTTATTATTGTAGTGGGCAAGGCCATATATCTAATGTTTATCCTTTAAGAAGAAATGTCGATATTCTAAACGAGGAGGATGAGAAGGAATATGAGGGAAATGAGTATGAATGAGTTAAGTTTGCTGAAAAGGAGTCTGAGGAAAGGGTAAACTTTATGCTCTAAAGGATCTTGTTGTCATTCAAGGAAGAAGGACAATGGAAGAACATGTTTCGAGCACATTGTTCTATTAAGAACAAGGTGCATAATTTGATTGTGGATAATTGAAGTATTGGGAATTTGGTTTCACAAATGCTAGTAGAGTACTTAAAGCTGGCAATTGAGCCTCGTTAGACACCATACACCTTAGGATGAGTGAGCACAATTTCACAAGTTAAAGTTTTGCATGCTTGCAAGGTGCCTATTTCCATTGGGAAAAGCTATAAAGAGGAGGTAATATGTGATGTTCTTAATATGGATGTGTGCCATGTTCTGCTTGGACAATTTTGCCGGTATGATAATGATATCACATACAGGGAAGAAATAACATGATGATGTTTACTTGGGAAACACACAAGATTCTTATGGCTCCTATTTTGCACTTTGATGAGACTCTAAGGAGGTAGAAGTCGAGTTTCTTGGTGATGACGCAAAGTGAAAACGAGCTTGATGAGGCTGTTAAAAAACTGGATGTTTCTGCCGAATGGTGATTAAAGGGTTTATGAGTGATGTTAAGGAGGAACAAACAATTCTAGAAGAGGTGCTAGAGGTTCTAGGGGACTTCCATCAGTTGATTGTAGATGAGTTGCCTCCTATGCAAGATATTCAATATCAGATTGACCTAATTCTGATGTCTATTTTACCGAACCTTCCTCACTACCATGTGACCCCTAAGGAGAATGAGCTCTTAAGGGAAAAGATTGAAGACTTGTTGAAGAAAGGGTTCATTCGTGAGAGTATGAGTATATCTACAACACCAGTCCTTCTAGTCCAAAAGTGAAACCAGTGGTGAATGTGTGTTGATAGTAGAGTCATCAATAAGATAATTATCAAGTATCGATTCCCAATTCCCCATTTGGAAGATATGATTGACGAGTTGGCAAATTCTATGGTGTTTTCAAATATACATCTAAGTATTGGATATCATTAGATCATAATCAAACCTAAATATGTATGGAATACAACTTTCAAGAGCAAATATGGATTGTATGAGTGGTTGGTGATGCCTTTCGTGTAGTCAAATGCCCCTAGCATCTTCATGAGTTTGATGAATCAGGTTCTACGTTCATTTATTGGTTCTTTTGTGGTGGTTTACTTTGATAATATTCTGATTTATAGTAAGACCAAGAAAGAACAAGTTGAGCATGTGAAACAGGTGTTACAAATCTTACAAGAGAACCAACTGCACATTAATCTGAACAAATTTACATTCAACACCAAAAAATTGGTCTTCTTAGGCTTTGTTGTTGGTGAATAAGGAATTCAGGTTGATGAAGATAAGGTGAGGCTATCAGGTAGGACTAACAATAAACCGAACCAACTCAGTATTCGTTCGAAACTCGAATCGTTATTTAGTTTGATAAACTTGGTTCATGAACCAAATGAGTTGAATTTGAGCTGGAAATTGAGTTTGTTAAATAAGCGAGCCGAACTTGAGTTGGATACAGTTCGACTCGTTAGGTTTATGAGTTGTACACATATATATATATAACTAATTTTTATGTTTATTATAATCTATGCATTATTTTTTATATTTAGCGTTATTGTATAAATAAACAAGGTTATATTTATATATACAAACAATATTTCTTTGAAAAGAATTAATTATTTGAGTTAATGAACCAACTCAAACTAAGCCGAACAGTTAGCGAACTTTAGCCAAGCCGAACTCAAGCTAAAAAAATAAATCGTATCGAACTCGAGTCGAGTTTTGAGCTAAATCAATCCTTATTGAGCTGAACTCTTTTTGCCTTGATCAAGGAGAAGCTATGTACCGCACCAGTGCTGACACGTCCTAATTTTGATAAAGTTTCTCAAGTTGAATGTGATGCTAGTGGAGTCGGAATAGGAGCTGTGTTGTCTTAGGAGAAGAGACTAGTGGCCTTTTTCAACGAGAAATTAAGTGATGCTCGCTAGAAATGGAGTACTTATGATCATGAGTTCTATGCGACCTTTTGAGCTCTGCATCAGTGGGAACATTATCTGGTTTAAAGTAAGTTAATTATGTTCACTGACCACCAAGCTTTGAAATTTCTTTATAAGCATAAGGTGATAAACAAGATGCATGCTCGGTAGGTGAGTTTTCTGTAGAAATTTCCTTTTCTTATTCAGTATAAATCAGGGGCTCTTTACAAGGTAGCAGTCGCGTTTAGTAGGAGGGATTCCTTGCTCATTACTTTAGTGCAAGAGATTGTAGGCTTTGAGTGTCTAAAAGAGTTTTATGAAAGTGATTATGGATTCAAGGAATTATGGGCCAAGTGCAGTGGTAAACACCCTTGTGCAAATTTTCATGTTCGAGATGACTACCTTTTTAAAAGGGATCGTCTATGCATGGTGGTGGTCTTAGTGGTCATCTAGGTAGAGACAAGACCATTGCTAGCTTGGAGGAGAGATATTATTGGCCATACTTGAGGAGAGATGTTGGTGCTATAGTGAGGAGGTGTTACACTTGTTAGGTTTCAAAAGGTTAGTCTCAAGATACTGGTCTTTATATGCCTTTACCCATTCCTGATCATATTTGGCAAGATTTAGCCATGGATTTTGTGTTAGGTTTGTCTTGTACAGATAGTAGACATATTCTCCAAGATGACACAATTTATTGCTTATAAGAAGACTGTTGATGCGTCCAACATAACCAAACTATTTTTCGGGAAGGTTGTGCACCTTCGCGGGGTTCTACATCAAATACTTTAGAGAGAGACACCAAAATTATGAGTCGTTTCTCGATTACTATTTGAAGGTTGTTTGGAATAGCATTGAACAAGAGCTCTACAACTCATCCGTAGACTGATGGACAAACTGAGGTAACCAATAGAACTTTGGGAAATATGATTCGAAATATTTGTGGAGATAGGCCTAAGCATTGGGATCTTGTTTTGTCTTAGGTGGAATTCGCTTATAACAGCATTGTGCACTCAACTACAGGAAAGTCACCCTTTTCTCTAGTTTACACTTTTGTTACTAATCATATGGTTGATTTGGTTAGGTTACCTAAGATACATGGAGTTAGTGCAGCGACTAAGACTATGGTTGGGGAAATTGTTGTTGTTAAGGAAGTTGTCAAGGTTAAGTTGGAAGCTAGTGGGCAGAAGAAAAAGGTTGTCACTGACAAACACAAGAGAGTTAAAGTTTTCAATGTGGAGGGCGATGTGATGATGTTCTTACGAAATGAGAGGTTTCTAGTTGGTACTTACAACATGCTGCAACCACACAAGTGTGGTTCATTCAATATGACTCGGAAGATCAATGGTAATGCCTATGTAGTAGCTTCCTCGAATTCCATGAATATATCCAATATATTCAATGTTGTTGACATTCACGAGTATTAGGCATATGAGGCCATTTATCAAGAACAGAATGCTCGTTGCGCGTATTAAAGACGAAGTCACTTGTAGGAAAGGATCAGCAGGATTTGCGCAGATTTGACGTCTAATGTCAGAATAATCATTATTATACCTTTCCGGATAGGGAGTCGCGCCAAAAAACACAAATCATTGCTTAGTTGTAAGGTATAGGCTTTTAAGGTCATCCGAGCCCGTTTTAGGCACGAAAATGACATTTTAATAATTTTAGCAATTTCTATTTTATTTCTTTTTTGTTGGATAATTCTGCATTAGGTTTTCCATTATATATTTAAATACTTTTGGCAATATAGTTGTGGCTTATTATCTTATCCTTAATAAAAGTTCAAGAGTGTTTTTTCTCGTAGATTCTAGAGTTTATCTGTCAAGTTTGTGCTTGCAAACTTGTGTTTATCATTCTAGATTTGGCACATGCCAACCCTTTGTGCTTCCGACTGTATCATTTATTCATTGTTCTCAACTCTATCCAAATTGCCAAGGTGGTCAGTCAACCCAAAAGTTCATTTGTTGGTGGAATTTAGATTAGGTGCCTTAAAAAATGTTTATTTATTAGTGGAGTAAGATGACATCGATTACTATTCATAATACTAAATTATTAATAAGCTAACAATGAAACCGTTGTCATCAAATACACAACAGTAACAAGGTAATAGTGTATGGCAATCAATGTTGAAGAGAGGAGAAACTACTATGAAAATAAAAATTGATTAAAAATATAATAAATAAATGTCATAGCTAAAATAAAAAATACAATAATATTGTGTATAAAAAATAATGATATGGAATCAAAATTAAACTAAAACTCATGTGTGAGAATCTTTCATTATTCATGACTTAATATTATCTTTATATAGGTATCCACTTTATCAATAATTAAAGTTTAAAGAATATTAAAAAGAAAAATATTTAATAATAATCATTACAGAAAACGCAAAAAGTTTCTCATTTCCTTTATCTATTTTCCCATTTAATTAAATTTCCACAATATATAACCAACTGACAACAATTTGTTGTTGCTATTCTATATTAAATATAGATAGATATAATTAAACATAATAGTTTAACCTTAAAATTTAGGGAGTCGCCTAAAAAAATAAATTCAAAGTTAAAAATCAATGTAAAATATAAGAAAGCAAAGTATTATTTAACCCAGTTTATATTTTTGGGGTGACTTCTACAATACATCCATTAAAAGGTGTCATGAGGAAGAAGGTAGTAAATTGTAGCTTAGCCTATTGACAAAAACCCTGGTATAATTTGAAAGAATTTAATATTTGTGCATTCTTAGTGGAAAACTTTTTGTACAGACAAAACATTATCTACCATTGATTTATATTACTTTTGTTTGAAAATCAACGATGATTAACATATGATTGATGGATGATGTGTTGATAATGTAAAAAAAGTTACATTATCAGTGTATACATATTAAATCCAATTTGAAAATAGATAAATCTACTTTGCAACAATTCTAAATTGCACGAAAGAATATTTACTGGTTGATTCATGATTGAGTCGCTCTCTTTAAGACGTTTCATGACATTGCCTAAAATGTGCAACCAGATTATCAACCATGTCACCTCGAGGAAAAAAAATAGCTCAGTTCTCTATTTTCGAATTCTTACTACATTCAACGAACCGATCTCGAATATACTCACAATATAATTATCAGTACCAACTTTCGAAATACTAGAAGTATACCTACCCATGTCAATTCTATTTTCCCACAATATGACTACTAGTGTTAGTTCTCGAAATTCTCACAATTTGGTTGTCTATGCCAATTTTAGTACCATAGAAAGAAAAAGAGAGAAGTTGGCCGAAAATGCTTAGGCAAATATTATGAGGAAGAAAGAATAAAGTGGAGGAAATGATGCTCGACTAGGACGAGAAAATATGAAGGGATGAGACCTCTATTTATAACCTGAGGCCTCCAACGACCACCTTCATCTGACGACCCAGATGGGAGATTACATCCCAAACAACCATGAGATTTGACGGTTAAGAGGAGTTCAACAGTCACACGACCATATTTTCCTTCACTTTGATCACATCTTCATGACCACTCTTAAACTGTGTGTTGACTCAGCCACACGCGTGCCACATGTGTGTTGACTTGATTAGCCACTTTTACAAAAAGAAAAATGAAATAAAAATATTAGTTTAAAAAAATATGTTGAGCCTAAGCTTGACCTAACCCTGCCGGCGGCGGTGAAGGTGGTGGTGCACGCACGTGTGTGAAAATGTTTTGTTTGTATGAGTCTTCACCAACCACAAAACTCATTATACCCCTTGGGGAACACCCTATATGGGGAACTTAAGGTTTATAAAGCCTTTCAAACTTCCTCCTCTATCCAATGTGAGACTTGTGGCTTGCAACAATTCTAAATGACACGAAATAGTACTTATAGTTGAGTCACGACCAGGTCGCTCTTTTTAATATGCTTAGTTGCTCTACTCAAAATGTGCAATCATACTATCAACCACATCGTCCCCAGGATAAAACAACCCAAATATGTTATCGAATTCTTATTGCACTGTAAGAACCAATCTCGAATACACCCACCATAATATGATTATCACTGTCAATTCTCAAAATTGCTACAATATGGCTACAAGTACCATTTCTTGAAATTCCCACAATATGACTACTTGTGCCGATTCTTTTCTCACAATAGTGACTATCGGTGTTAGTTCTCGAAATTTCCACAAGTTGGTTGTCTGTGCCAATTCTTAGTGTCACATAAAGAAATGGGAAGAAGTTTGTCAGAAATGTGTCGGCGGAAAATATGAGGGAGAAAGAAAAACTTAAATAAAAACGCATTGAACTTGGGGCAAGAAAATATGAAGGGAGAAGACTTCTATTTATAACATGAGATTTTTTCCAAGTTTCTCATCTTTCCTATGTGGAACTTGGGAGTTATTTTTTCAAAACTCTTCTATATGGGACTTGAGAGTTTTTTAGATTTCACATCCAAAAGTTCTCACTAATGACTTCCAACAAACCATGTTACATCATACATGTTTGCTATAGATGACTACATTGAGTTTCTCAAAAAGCACATTCCTACATATATTCTTGAGCAAATGCACATGTTGGTTACTTTGAGAGCAAGGTTTTGCAACCATTACTATATATATTGTGGATGAAATTACAATTGTGATTACAACCAAATTTCATGATAGAATCGACTAACACAAATAAGAATTTACAAGAACATTTGGAGATTTTTGTTTCTAAGTAGAATAGTCAATTTCAAGCAATACTCCACTAATTATGTACTAACCAAGTTTCCATTGATCAGTCTTTTAGGTTAGATAAAAAAATTATGTTCAAGTCATTTTATTTTTGTCCAAGTTACTTCTTCTTTTTTCCTTCGAGTTTCTTCTCATTTTTAAGGTTTAAGTTTTGATAGTTTTCATCTAATTCTTCTTTGTAGAACAATACTTTAGTAGATGAAGGAAAAGAAATAAAAGAGTAAGTATTGAATATATAGACAGCAAAAGTTATAGAAAATAAGGTATACCTCTGGATATATTAGAAAAATGAGTTAGATTATGAATTGGACCTTGAACACATCAAATCATTTTAGGAAGTTCTTTTTTTCATGGTAGCATACTCTAGTTCGTTAGAAAATTTATTATTGGGTTATCCATACATTAAGACCATGATTAAATTATCCTAATAAAATTTGAGTTTTTGGGATGTTGCAGGAAGTAAATTCTTATATTTCAAGAGCTGACAGAAGAACAATTTTGCATGATGAATCCATGTTCTCATCTTTATTTTTGGTATGACTTAACAGAATTTTGGTATAGAAATCTTTCTAAAATGGACATTCATTTTCTCTCTCATGTAAATAATGGTAAACTAGTTATGATTTGGTGTGTCGGGGACTGTAACTGTTTCTGATGAATATTTATAAAGGATTTCATTTCCCCTAAAGGCAAACCGTTGGATATTCACTCATTAAGTTCATATCAGTTATTAGTTTTAAAATTCCTACAAATTATAAAAATAAACCACTTATCTTGTAACCCCTTAAAATAAATAGTTATATTAAATATAAGATGTCTAAATTAATTGGAGATTATAAATTTCTAACAACTATGTTAGTCTCTTGTACTTAATTGGTTGTATTACATTTTTCTCGCTCTTAAAATGTTATTAAATGGTAGTTAGGGTGTAGCTATCTGGAAAATATTTTAAGAGTATTTTAGTGAAATCGGGAAGGAAACAGATTTATAAATTATTTCTTTTTAAGAAAATAACTTTGATACACTTTGAATACATATTATTGATGAAGTATAGAGAATATCAATATAATAGATACTTCATATGAGCCAAATTATTGAGGCATGAGACAATACATTAGTTACAACCAGTGTAATCAAATTGATTAAAACATGTTAAAACAAGTTTATCACTTTAAACTGGATCTGACAAATTTTTGAAAGTCCATTATTATGATTTGAGTTGTGATTGTAAGATTTTAATCTTATGTGTTTCATCATGCATGTTTTTATTAGTATTGCATGTTATGAATTATGATAAGAATTTGTGTTTAATATATGCATTTTTATATATTAATAATTATATTAAATATATAAGTCTTATAGCATTCAATCTAATTTCTCATTTGCTATTTTACAACATTGCTTTTAGGAATGTCAAAAAAATTCGACATATAGATATTGTGGAAATATCGTAATGGTTTTTACTCGAATTTTTATATATTTTATAGTCTTTTTATTTTTTTTAATATTTTATATCACTAGTGTGCAACAAACACTTTGTATCTGTCTGCCAACATTCTTATTTTAAGGTACTAGGTGGGGATGGCAATGGGTTCCCGGACTCGTGGGTATCCACAAAAAATATCTGCAACGGGTCAGGTCTGGGTCCATGTTTTTGGACCCACATGTAATTAAGACCCGAGATCTTAAGACTCGTTGTTGGATGGGTCTGGTTCGGGTAATGAGGTATCCAGACTCACGAGTACCTGGACTCGCTATTCATTCATATATATTGTTACTTCATAATGTTATATTGTTAATTTATTAATGTGATTGTTATGTTATTGAAGATTGTTAAACAATGATGTTATATTATTAAGTAGTGACGTGATGTTATGTTGATAACCTATATGTATAATGCAATATTTTTTTGACTGAACATTTTTTACTAAATCAATTTTACATAATAATATTAAAATAATAAATTTAAAATGAGTTTAAAACTTTAAATATTTTTTTAAAAATTTTCTCGTGTTGATTACATAAATAACATATAAGATTGTAGGAATCAAACACAAAATTATATGAATTACTCGCAATTATTTGTAATGTTTTTTGAATTTGTGGGTATCTGCAGATCTGATGGGTACCCAAGGACCTGCGGGTAGCAGACCTGATAAGTATCAGCACGGGTCTAAGTACAAAAGTGAAGCAACAGAGTGGGTCTGGATAATGCACTACTCGGACTCATCCAGACCATTGTTTTGTAGAAATAGAATGTCTTTTTATATTGTACCTACTTTATATTATAATTGTTTTGTCTTTATTTGAACTTGTGTGTACAATTACTTCGTGTCTGTTGGCAAATATTGCATGGTACTACGTATTCAATTTTTTATATATCTCGTTTTTTGTGTTTATGATAATGTTCAATTTAAGGTAAGATATGTTGTTAATTAATATGTTGGTGGTGGTTACTTAGGATTATATGGTTTTTTGTAAAAATTAAATAATATTAAGGGCAAAACAGAAAAATTACACAATGGTGGAAGTTACACCATGTTTTCCCTTTATACTGGTAGTATACCCGTGCATTCGCACGGGTCGCTCCATCTTGGCTCTATGTAAATAAAAATAGTAAAATACAAAGGTATATAAAAATTGAAAATAAACAATTTGAAGTGATAAATTATTAAAGTATCAAATTTGAATTAATCAGCCACATTATGTAGTTAACCCTACAATTTGTAGAAGTACAAATATAAAAATTGAAGAATATAAGTCTAAGTAAAGTATATAAAAATAGAACGCAAACATCATTTTCATCACTTTGTAACTAAGACAACATGTTTTCAGTCCTTTTTTAAAGTTTTAAAAAATAACTTAAAACAGGTAAATAAATAATATTTGTTATTTATTGATATGTCTTAAATAAAATTGCATATAAAAAGTGTTTTACACAATTGAGTTTTTTCAATGCATTGGGTTAGGCAACTACACGATAGGCAGAAGTACAAAATAAAAAATCAATAACATCCCTGAGAAAATATTTCTTAACGTGTTGTAGCTAGCATATTTGTTAAACAAATCCAACCAATCGTTGATATATTTAGTTGGAAAATCAATAACATCCCTGAGAAATTATTTTCTTAAAGTGAATACATCACATGGTTACTTTCTCAAGCTATCACATAAGCATATTATAATACTATTAATCAAAGGTAGAACATACACAAACATAATATACATCTTTCTATGATGTTATCTTAGTATCCTCTCAAGTGTAGCATTATTCTTACATTTCCTAAAATCACTTACATGGAGCCTTCAATGAACAATGCTCCTTTTGTGGTTATGACATTGGTATCTATGAGCTAAAAGCCCAAAAGATTAATGTCCTCCATCAATATCTTGAAACTTCCAATCTTGTTTTCATTGATGATCTTCACCCAAAGTTTATTAGCATCAAATTGTTCTAACCAGGCCTCTACCTATGGAAAGTAACAACAATGTCATTAATAATTAAAGTTAGAGAATCAATTCATAAAAGAGAGAATAAGTTCATTGTGTCTTTTACATAATGCAATCCACATAACAGACATGTATAAACTATGGTTATTTTATTATAAAATGGAATTAGAAACAATGTTTTTTTTATTTTTAGTTATTATGGAACACATAAGAGATCATATAATGACAACGGCGGTGCATTAACGCAGCATGGGATTTAAGCGAAATAGAAACAAACATTTGAACCAACTCATACACACAAATATAAACATTGGATAATGAATTCAGTAAAGTGTAATAAGAGCCTTACAAAGTGATATTTGAGGTCCATGAATGACTACAATCCCCGAGCTGTACAATAATTCAAATAATTCAGAAGTTGTACTAAAATTATGAGAAAATTGCTTAACTTACCCAATAAACTTGATGAGATAATGACACACTAAACATACATGGGAAAAATAAGTTTCATTGAGTACAATGCACAAAATAATGGCTCATACAAATGCATTAAATAGAGTTCAATGGCTTAGATAGTGAAAAACTCTATTTGTCAAGTATTTATCTCTGTAAATATTCACATCAATAAATAAAAAGAGAGATATCAAAGAGCATAAACAAATAATATTTATCTTTGTAAACATAAGATGGACATAGAGACTCACTTTCTGCACTCTCTTAATGAACCGTACCAGATCATATCTTCTTTCAGAATTGTACTACAACCCAACATCAGAAAAATAAGAAAAATGGAGAGAGAGAAAAGAAAACATGTGAGTTGGGGTTTGAGAATTTGAACTAAAAAGGTATAAAATTGAACAATAAAGATTCATAATAGTACACTGTCAGGTGAAGGTTCATGAACATTCCAGAAGACATAAATGTCAATAACATCAAGCCTTCATATTTGGCTTTCTCAATTAGATCTTCCCACATCTACAACCAACAAATATTTCAAACAAATCACACATTAATGCAATATTTATCTCTATAAACATAAGAGTTTATAGAAATAAAATGTATTTAAAAAACTAATTTTGTGCACATGTGGTTTTCTTCATCGGTCGAGATCGAGAGCTCTAAGCTGTTGTAGGTCAATTATTTTGTCCATTTGCATATCTGAAAATGAAAAGATGAATAATTTATACATGTGAAGAAAAGAATGAAGGAAAAGTAAGGCACACATAAAATAAGAAATGCATAAAGTAATGACACATAAAAATGCAAATCTAGAAAAAATGTTATCTTGAAAAAATGAATAAGACACAGAGAATATAAAATGCACAAATAAGGACACAAAACATTCAAATGTGGAAAAAAAATCTTTTATTCTTAGTGAAAAAATCATCTTCAAGACACACATAATAACATTTTGAAGGAAGTGGGAGTTAACATCAAAAAATTAAAAATGGAAGGAACTTAAAAGAAAAAATCATACATTTGAGTAAGTGGGTGAACATAGAGACGGATCTGAAGAAAATGAGAAGAGTTGAAAGAGAGAATATAAGTATATTGAAAGAGAGAAGATGAAAGAGAGAGAAAAAATGTATATTGAAATGTTCAAAGACACACATGCAAGAAGAATGCATTTTAAAGTAAGTGAGACAAAGAAGTACTTATACTGAAAGATAAGAAGAGAGTGTGAAGAAAGAGAGAGAAAATTATTAAGAACCGGATATTGAAACAAGGAAGATGAAAGACTGAAAAGAATTATTGAAAAGAGAAAGAGAGAAATTGAAATGTCTATGAAATTTGAAATGTGATGTGACTTTCAATGTTACTAATTAGCATTAAATGACTCTCTACAAACCTTATTTTATTGTATATATTATTTTGGAATGCCTAAATTAACCCCACCAAAACTAAAGGTATAAAAACAATACTATATACATTTCAGTAATATACCATATACCATTTCGTTTTTAATTTTTTGAAACAAAAAAATTTGTTATTACAAAATATATAAATGTATAATTAAAATTAAAAAATTGTTGAGTATTTATAAATATCCACTATTCGTTCATGTGAATACCTATAAATATTTGTGTTTTGAGAACATGAAAACACCATTCTTCTTACTCGCCCGCCATCCCTAAATTTGCTTTTATATTATTAAGAAACCACTATTGACATAAACAGATTGCAATAAACAGATATGAATGTGACAGATTTGTTAATCAGAAATATGAGCCTATGGATTTATTTGAATAAAGACCATGGCCTTTGGAGGAGGAAAGCGCATCACAACAATTGATATAATGATTCAAGAAATTTGAGTTGAAACTCATAGAATATCAAACGAAGAAATAAATTGAATATTATGTATAATGAAATCATTAAATTGAGAAACTTCAATCAAAGTGTAATTCTAAATTTTTAATAAAATATATCAGAATTGTAATGACAAATTATTTATAATAAAAAATGGTTGTATTTAAGAGGGAGAGGAAGATATAGAAAAAGTTAGCACCAATGACTCCAAGTAATTGGAGACCTCTTTGTCCTTATTCACTATAGAAGGTAAATTGTCTAATTATATGTTTGGTATAAGTGAATCTATTTTCTTACCTTATAATTAAGAAATTAATTATTTTTGGGTGTATGATTGTCTTTTTGAACAAATATTACTGTTAGAAATTAAACCTTAAACTTTTGGTCTATATATAATGATGTGATAAGACTTTACATCCTTAGACCAACATCTCATTGATGTTATTAAATTATATGTTATACCAATAAATTGGAAATATTATTAGTATTTATCTTTAACTAAAACTTAAGATAGAAATATATAACTGATTATTCACTATTTATATTTAATAATAAAAGGAAAAGAGATAATATATTATACTACTTTTAAAGAGACATGAAAAGAAAGATATTAGAAAAATCTAATAAATTGATTATATTTCTTAAATTAGAAAATATGAGATAAACGTAATAAGAAATAGGGTATGATAGAAAAGGAGAATGATAGAAATTGGGGGTAGGTTTAGGTATTTCCCAGCAAAGAGGGTCTCTGCGCGTTGAAAACCAACACAAGGATTATACAAAACAGTTCTTACCCTTTTGCAATTCCACTGCATCCAAATCCAATTCCACTCTTTTTTTCTCAATCTTTTCAATTCAATTCAAAACACTTGTTCACATAGTGTTTGTGAAAAAGCTCACATTTTTGTTGCTTTTTTCAACCATTGATCTTCGGAATTAGTGTACATATATAACAACACAGTCACAAACACGATGAGACAAGACGCTGAATGAGATTGCTTGGTTTTTTTGTAACTGTTGATTGATTCTGATTTCAGTGACCACATCACTTCAAATCTTCAGATTTCAGGTATTTTTGCTATGCTATGAACCCTTTTCATTATATTAGATCCTTTATCTTTCTTTTCATCTTTTCTATTATTACTACTATTCTTTTTGTTTCACTCTTCCCCTTTTCTACTCTTCCTATATAGACAATATATATATATATATATATATAGAATTGCAAGTTTCTTCCTTTCCCAATATTCAAATATGTTACCAGAAATTTTGAGACAAAAAATGTGATTTTTAACTCAGTATTTGTTTACACACTTCGATATCACTAGATCCTCTTCCTTTACTTATTTTTTGTTCAAATGACAATGTGGGTTTGAGTTTTCTTCTCCTAAAATCACTTGGTTCTCTTGGAAGTTTTTATTTTATGCTAGTGTTTTTTACTTATTGGATGCTAGTTTTGTGCTTGATTGGTAGGGATGATAGTCATGGTGGCTTCAATTTTCTGTTTGCTTCTGTTTTAATTTGGAGTTATGGATCCGAGGTCTCTTGTTTACAGATCGGCACAAGTTTGAAGTCGGGCTGCTTCATTTTTGTCTGAACGTTTGTCAAATTCAGATTCTTGGATACTGATATTATGTTGGTCTTTTTCTCTTAGTATAGGATTTTGTGCAAAAAAGGAAAGTCAGGACAATTCAAACTTGGTCGTTGCAACAAACTTTAGTTCACTTGGTTTTATTTATGCGTCGAAAGTTATTCTGCTTCTGGAATTTTCCTTTGTACACGATTTATTATTAGCATTTCCTCATCCAATTATTAAAAGGAGATGAAAAGTTTGATATGTCTGTGCATAGAGTTCTGTTGCAATGCCCTCTAGTGAAGGTTTCAAATTAGTTAAGTTTGAACTTATATATGTTTATATATGTTTAATCTTTGGGTGCTTCTTCATTTTGTTAGTACTCTAGTAATGGTGTAGGGGAGTCCAAATGCTTTTCATCTTCATATGAGTTGTGTGCATGCTTTGAAAGGATGCTAGGAATTGACTACCAAATGTTTTGGTTCTTCTGAATTATTTATAGTTATTCGAGTGGCAATAAACACAAGATTCACTGATTTCAAAATCGGAAAGGGTTAGTTTCTTATTTTCATTGCCCATCTGAGTGTGAGTGTGACATGTCAGATATCACATGTTCCCTCGGGTTTGTTAACGTACATGTGCCTTGATTAATTGTCTTGTTCATCTTGTTTTACTCACTATTTACTGACCTTTTCTGTTACATTTCCGTCGGGAACTTTCTGCAATCCACTAATTTTGTTTGAACTATAGTTTTAATCACTTTGTCAATTTTATTTTTCAGTATCACTTCAACAGTTTGACTTGTCCAGCACCAACTTCTAGCAGTACTGTTTTGTGAGTCTTAAGAATTCTTCCACAAAAGGAAGATGGGCTCTAGAATCCCATCTCATCAGCTTAGCAATGGCCTTTATGTATCTGGGAGGCCAGAGCAGCCGAAAGAAAGGACTCCAACCATGTCATCGGTGGCCGTGCCATATACCGGTGGAGACATAAAAAAGTCGGGAGAATTGGGGAAAATGTTTGATATTCCTGTCGATGGATCTAAATCTAGGAAATCTGGACCAATAACAGGTGGTGCTCCTTCACGGACGCCATCTTTTGGAGGAGCTGGTTCAAATTCTGGACCGATGCAGCCTAATGCTGCTGTCCGTGCTGTCTACACCTCAGGTCCCATGACTTCTGGAGGCACTGGCTCAAATTCACTAAAGAAATCAAATTCTGGACCGTTGAACAAGCATGGAGAACCTATTAAGAGGACTTCTGGTCCCCAGTCCAGTGGAGTAACACGTCAAAATTCCGGGCCTCTTCCTCCAGTTCTTCCTAAAACAGGTCTTATTACATCTGGGCCAATATCATCTGGCCCGTTGAACTCTTCTGGTGCCCCTCGGAAAATTTCTGGTCCTTTGGAAGCTACAGGCTCAATGAAGCTGTCAGGTTCTGCCGCTGTTCACAATCAAGCTGTGACGATTCTCAGTGAACCTGTTGAGTTTTCCTTTAGAAGGAACATTCCAAAGGTGGTGTTATGGTTATTAATTCTGCTTTTTGTGATGGGTTTCATTGCTGGTGGTTTTATTTATGGAGCAGTGCACAATCCCATTCTCCTTATTGTGGTTGTAGTACTCTTTGGCTTAGTTATTGCATCCTTTACTTGGAATATTTATTTTGGAAGAAGAGCTATTATGAGTTTCGTCGCTAATTATCCAGATTCTGAGCTTAGATCGGCAAAAAATGGGCAATTTGTGAAGGTCTCTGGGGTATGTTTTAACTTCTCTTGTCTAACTTGTTGGTTAATCTTAGATTTTAGAGTCTACTATCTATGCACTGTCAGTTAAAGATTTATACAATCAATACATTCCCATTCATTTGTATTACTTTTTTGGAAGAGTCGATGATGATTAATCATGAATGATGGATGATGCAGTGATATTGTATAAAACTCATAATGTCAGTGAATACATTTTTTCTCTAGATTTTATTTTTAATTAAACTTATTGGCTAATCATTGGGGTATCTTTAGCTTGATTTGTTTTTTGTTATCACCTGTTAAGGAATTAAAACTAAAAAATGTCAAATGAAAAGTGCAAGAGTTTAATACACTGGAAATGTCAAAAGCATTTAATACTTTCTTCTTTAATTAATAAGATGTTGTTTTTGATTCTGTAAGACGTGCCCAAAGGCACCCATAAACAAAACACTTTTTAATTAGCATAGCGGAAAGATTAAAATCTACAAGCAGATTTGACCATGAACCCAAACTTTTGTCATCCATAAGAAATTATATGATTTCTATTCTAGGGAAACAATAGCTTTACTTTTATTAGCTATCTATAGTTATACAGCTAGGATAGATACCTGGTATTTCCACAAATATATAGCTCCTGTATGGTTTAGATGAAGGTAAGTATATGCAAGATGGAACTTTATCTTCTTAATTTCTTTCAAGGCATGGTCTCATCCTAAAGAAACATATTTGAAAATGAGAGTAAAACTTTATCATGGATGGAAAGTCCAGTGTAATTCTCATTGAATATAAGCTTTAAATGATATTTAGATAAGCGCATTTTGTTTTATGTTCCTGGTTTGCATGCTCTAACCATTTGCATATTAGTATCACTGTTATACTTCATCATTGACTTATTCTGATATCAGCACTTCCAAAATGATAGCTATAAGCTTATTTTGATATATGATGAAGGTTGTTACCTGCGGTAATGTGCCTCTCGAGTCATCTTTCCAGAAAGTCCCCAGATGTGTTTATACATCAACAAGTTTATGGGAGTATCGAGGATGGGACTCCAATGCTTCCAATCCTTCACAACGTCAATTTAGTTGGGGCATGAGATTCCTCGATGTAAGTTACTAAAATATTGTCTCGATTAGTTAATAGTTATGAAGGAATTTAAATACTTTAATCTGTTGTCTTATGAACAATTTTACTTCTGTTCAGGCATATTTCTTCCAATAATAAAATTTCAACTTTTTTTATTGTTTTGAATTAGTAGAGCTATCGTGCTTGAGGAAAATGATGGTAATGGTTTTTCGAGTATGATGATGTTCCACCCTTATTGTCCAATAACTTGAGGACTTATTTAGACAAGCTTTTTGTTTTCTGAGCAAAGGTTAAAATCAGATGGATGCTATACTGTTAAGCCAGTCACAATGTATTGAGACAATACATGTTTTCCTTCAAGCTTTTCATGGGAGTTCTAGGATAAAATGACCTGTTTGTGCGAATACTTGGTTACCTAACATTCTATTTTCTTCATTGGTTATGTGAACCATTACTTCATTTTTCACTCATTTGACCCAAATATATGTCATGTGACAGAGGCGAGTGGTTGACTTTTACATCTCAGATTTTCAGTCTGGTTTAAGAGCACTGGTTAAGGCTGGTCATGGAGCAAAGGTGACCACCTATGTTGATGAAGAAGTTATCCTCCAAGTTAACCCTACTAAGGAAGAGTTGTCTCCGGAGTTCCTCCAATGGGTAGGAGAGAGAAATCTTTCAAGTGATGGCCGCATCATGCATCTGGAAGAAGGGTAATAGTTCTCTTTTATGTTTCCCTCCTTTTTGCTCGTTTTTGGGATATACTAACCTTATTTGTCTCTTGATGTATGGGAGTCTCCAGTCATGACTTAAAGATGTATACCTATGCAGTTCAAATTCTTTTGACATGTTTATTTTAGGTTTTCTCATTCGGGAGATTCTCTTCATTGTTTGTACATTTACATATGATGTCAAATCTTGAGTCAAGAGAGATTATAATGAAGAAGGAAGGTTATCTTTACATGTACATGTATATAAAACTTTTACTATCACTTTCAGGTATATTAAAGAAGGAAGCACAGTGAGTGTAATGGGAGTTGTTCAGAGGAACGACACTGTGATTATGATTGTTCCTCCGCCGGAGCCGATCACAACGGGTTGTCAATATACCAAGTGTACTTTTCCAGCTAGCCTTGAGGGTATTATTTTAAGATGTGAGGACACATCAAAGACTGATGTGATACCAGTTTAACAGTGTGTGATTGGTGTTCTTAGAAAACTATTCTTTTAATTCCTATTTATTAGTGTTGGTATATCTTATTTACATTTTGTCATCATAGATTAAGGTGGCAAAGTTGTTTGGCATTTTGTCATTCATAGACTAAGGATGGCAAAGTTATTTCACAACTTGTCATCAATAGATTAAGATGGCAAAGTTCCTTTATATTGGTGTATAGCTCTGGTTATGTTCTTGTAGGGTTTGTAAACTTTGGTAGTGTTTGATGCATGTGAAATTTTACATGTATGAGCATATTGTGATTATGCTAACATGCAAAATAGAATACAACTTTTCTGGTGTTTTCAAATTCTCTATTCATCATGTGCTGATTAAATCTATATGTAGGTGCTTGTTGATCTAAGTTGTAAGATATTTTACTTATCTCAAGCAAGGTTTCAAACAAGTGTTGGGGAGATTTTCCTATTTAAATAGATCCTATTGGATTGACTCTTATTAGTTGGGGTCTAATGCACCAGACTTGCTATTCGGTGGGGTTTGTAGAGAGTAAATATATACAACTTTATCCCTTAAGTAAATATACTATCTCTATATTTTAATTCGTAACTTTGAAGTCATAAGGTAGAAACTAGATATCATGTCTTATGCTATATTTTGTAGTGTTGTTAAAACTGTACCAGTTATCAAACCGATCAGAGTACTGATACAGTGGTATAGTGATTTAACCGATCGTTTAGTAATTAAACCGCATGCCGGTTAAACCGGACATACCTGCTTATATTTATATATATATAAAAACCTATAATAAAACAAATTTCAAATAGGTAGATACTCAAATTTATAATCCATATTCATAATATACTCAAAATTCACATAAACAAACAACTTTAAGTCTTTAACAAATTCAAAGTCTAAATTGTAAAACATATATCAATTCAAAAGTATCACTTAACAACCGCAAAATATAAATAAATGACACATGTTTACAACTCACTCTACAAAACAAATAAATCTGGAGTTTTAACATTTAACGTCAATGAGTTAAAGTTGTATTATATCGAGATTATATTTTTGCACCAAATCTTATCTTCAGACAGTACTCCAAGATTACACAAATTACACAAATGCAACTGACATTACACACGAGTGTTAGGAACCAAAATGTGTAATCTAAGCATGCCTTGGAAGCATGTGCCTTGAAGTGTTGAAGAAGAGTTGGAAAGATGGGTCACCTTGTAATAAGTTTTTAAGTTTTTTTTAAAAAAAAAATATGTGTATAAACCGGCCGGTTTAATCAAATACCGATCAGTTCACTGGTTTTGATACTTGGCTTGTTCAACATTTGTATCGTACCAGTTAGGGGTCTGATTCGCCAGTTTTCCAGTTGAACCAGCCTGTACTGCATTGTTTTTACATCATTGATATTTTGTGTATGCATAGACATATTGTACAAAAATCCATGCTATAATAGTGTTCTGTTATGAACTAATCATCCTTTATGAAGAACTTGACCTCAGAATTTTGTCAATGGCAAGCAATAGTTCATGTTAATCAAGCGTGTCTGTTAATAGATGATATCAACTAAATTTTAAACTAGGTCATTTAAAGATGATATTATCATCAAGTACTAGAAAGTTTTCTTCATGAATATTTGAAAGTTAATAACATCGCTCCTTTTATAGTCATTAATTAAATCCTTAAATATAACACTATTTTACATACTTATTTGACAGAGAAAAAGATATATATTCTGACACATTGCATTATCCACTATTTATTTTTAATTAATATTGACTTTTCAGAAAAAGTAACATGAATGAAGGGTGAATAATATACTGATTGTGTATACTTTTTTATACTGTTAGTGCATATATATTACACTTCATTTGATATAAGAATTTGAAGGGCCTGTATGTGGGATTTGTACATGCACGGGTATTACTGTTATTCGTGTATTCGTATGTTTTTGGCACATGGTTAAGAACAAACATGTTATCCGTGTATTCGTATGTTTAATAACACATATGTTATTCGTGTATTCGTTTGGTTAATAACACATATTACCCGTGCATTCTAGTGTTAATAACACACATGTTACTCATGCACTCTAACAGTTAAGAACACACATGTTATTCGTGCATTCATTCATATGGGTAAGAAAAAATATGTTATTTGTGCATTCATATGGTTAAGAGTATACATGTTACTCGTGCATTCGTGTGATTAGGAGCATACATGTTAAATGTATATTCTAATGATTAAGAAACAAACATGTTACATGTGTATTCACATGGTTAAGAACATTTATCTTACATGTGCATTCATATGGTTAAACAATCACATATTACTCGAGCATTCTCATGAGACATTGATTTTGACGAATATTTAGAAGCACATAAGTATGAATATTATTAAATGTATATTAGTAATATTGTGTAATAATTTGATAAAATAAAGCGAAATATATAGAAAGACAAAAATTGTGAATGAATCTCATTGGATATGTTTTCTAATGTAACGACACAATATCTTTATAACTTTTGTCGCATAGTAAGACATGATAATATATTAATCGTCCATAAATTGACAAATTATGCAACATAATGATCAAATATATAGTAAGACATGATAATATATAATTGAGTACAAACTATTATTATCATAGTAATATGAACTCATATGATATAAATAAATATTTGATCATAAAAATCATGAGTTTCATAATTATTGTTACAAAGTATCAAAATATATAAACTAATATTGTTATATCTGCAATTTTAATAACAAAGGTAAGAAACAAAATAAAATAAATCAAGTGTATTCAATGGTCTATATTTAAATATTTCATGTATTTTGAATTCCTAAAGAGGGTTTGCCATAAATTAGTTTGTTATTTCTTTTTGTATAAAAACAAAATAAATAAATCTATGAAAAATAAACAAAAAAATTAATGAAAATGAGAACTGATCTATAAAATAAGAACAAATCTACAAAATAAACACACGTCAATAAAAATTGCACTTTAAAGAATATTTTTATTTGTCATTTAATTTTATATTGATTCGTTTATTTTAAAAATATATTTTCTCTCTCAACCAATTATAAGTTATGAAAATATATTTCCTCTCTATATATATTTGTATTTTATTTAATATATAGAGTTATAATATATTTGTATTTTATTTAAGATTATATATATATATGTAGCTACTCAAATGAGAACAATTCTCATATAAAAATTATGAGAACAGTAAATATGACCTTATAACCAATCATGTATGGTTCATAGCTCTCTCTCTCTATATATATATATATATATATATATATATATATATGATAAGAATGAGAACAGAGGAGTTAAGAAGAATCAATGAAATCAGATTATGCTCATAAATATGACATTAATGTTAACATATCATTACACAATTATTATCAAAATCATTTTAAGTTTTAACTGAAATATAATCATAGCATTTAAGTCTTTAATCAATTAAAATTATTATCAATTATAAGACAACAAATGACAAACATAAGATTAAATTATAGAATAAAAGAGT
>NC_032010.1:9040397-9041189 GCF_001865875.1 Lupinus angustifolius | reverse complement strand
GGGATAAAACACAGTGAATGAATAAGGAATGAAATGAACAAATATAAATTCACATTCCTATTGTTCAATACAAAATGATCCTAATTATTATTATTTTTTGTTACAAATTTTAAGTGATGCATTAATCCTCACTTATAAATTGTTTAGAATCAAATTGAGTTATTATCCATTTATTCACATTTAAATTGCAATGAATGAAATCAAATTTTGCTCATAAATATTACATTAATGCTCAATATCGTTACATAATTATTACAAATATTAACTGAAATATAATCATTTTAACTAAAAGATAACAATATCATTCAAGTCCATAATCAATTGAATTATTATCATTAAATTATGTAATGAAACACAATGAATGAATAAGAAAGGGAATGAACGGATGTGAAACCACATTCCTATTGTTCAACACAAAATGATCCTAATTATTTTTTTATTTGTTCCAAATCTTCAATGATGCATTAATTCTCACTTGCAAATTTCTTAGAATCAGATTAATTTATTGTCCATTTATTCATATCTAAATTACAATGAATGAAATCAAATTTTGCTCATAAACATTACATTAATATCAATATGTTGTTACACAATTATTATCAAAATTATTTCAAATATTAAGTTAAATATAATCATAGTATTTAAGTTCATAATCAATATTACTACAAGACGATAAATGACAAACATAAGATTAAATTATGGAATGAAATAGAATGAATAAATAAGAAAGTGAGAGAACAAATAGGAAGCCACATTCCTATTGGTGAATGAGGGTGAAATTTGATGAATCAT
>NC_032010.1:9019100-9040297 GCF_001865875.1 Lupinus angustifolius | reverse complement strand
TTGTGTAATGAAGAATGAAAGATTGTATTATGAAGAATGAAAGAATGAATCATAACATAAGTAACATAATTCATGTTATACAACAAAATAGATGAACCACAATACAAAACAAAAATAAAAAACATAGAATCAATATTATGCTACTTTTGCTCAAGATTAGGTAGCAAAATGACATTTTAACAATTTTTTTAGAAAATTAAGGAGAAATGATGAAAGTACCAAAATGTCAGAGACTATTTACTTTTTTTTTCTCTTTACGATTTCGTCTGTCAACAAAGAGATATAAAAAACTAAACTGCAATGATGCTTCAAGGGTGAACAAACAATAAGAGACACCAGATCCAATAGAACTATGATCGATGCCTTTGTCATTAGAGACATCTCACTCCTCTAGTTATTCAACAATAATAACATATTTACAAAATAAAAAAAAAAAAAAGATTTTAATACAACATCTTCAAAGAAAAAAAATCAATGAATAGATCTACATGCATAAAATCATTTTAAAATAAGAAATTTTGAAATAGAAGAATGATATAAACCAAGAAGAGAGAAAAATTGTTAAAGAAAAGTAGAGTAATGAATTGAAGGAGTGAAAGATAGATGAGATTCTCTAATTAGTAATAAAATGAGAGAGAAAAATATGGAAGAAAGAAGAAGAATAACAGATAAATAGATGTATCAAAAGATAATAACAAATGTTATGGTGTGGTGGGATGTATTGGAGGTGGTAAAATTCTTTGAGTGAGAAAACTTTTGTTGTGAGTGTGACATGTGACATGTATGTGAGGGAGGTTTTTTTGTTAAATAGTAAATAGATTTACAATAATATATTTATTATGTAAAATAAATTAATTATTAACTTCACCGAAAAAGAATAGAACTAATTGTAATTATATAATCATATCCAATTTTACTAATCATTTATCAAATTTTCTGGCATGCACGGTGGTGTTGGATTGAATGTTTTGTTTGACAATATTGTACTCATGCACCAGCAAGTACTGACCATACTTACATAATTCTATTATTTAGCCTATATATTGAGTTTATCATAAAAATATCTATAAAAAGTGACAAACCGCATATTCAATCGAACCAGATATTTGTATCATGTACGATGTAATAAGCCCTGGATTAGAACAGTGGAGTATTGTTGTGGAGGATGGAAAACCATTAGAAATGGAGTGAATTGAGATACCCATTCCCAGTGGAGTAGTGGTGTTATTCTTGAATAGCACTAAAAATATTATTTGGAATTTATAGATAATAATGATTGTTTCTTAAGTAAGTTTCTGTTACTAATACTTTTATCATTGTGGTTTTTTAAATGCATTGTTTATCTGTTCTGTGTTTCCTAGGAAAACTACATCTTGGTGACTCTGAATTTTTGAATCATCGATTGAAAATCACAGCCTTTCAATTACAAAATCTCCATTATGATCGTTATGCTCCTATTTCAGTGTCCATTATGATCGTTGAAGTGAGCCAACGTGGAAACCTTGTTTTGTTCTCATGCCTTTACTTGCATACTCATTTTTTATATTCTGGTAACCCTTGTGGCTCATCTAACTCATGCTGCAAAGTACAGTAAACTGACTAGCATTGAATAATGAAACTTGATGAAGTTTTTGATGAGATTAGTGCAAAAAATTTTAGACATTAGAAAAAAAACAGATGATGCTATCTAGGTTTATTTACATGCATATTCTTATGTGAATGCTATCATGTACATCAATTCCATGACATCATTTTTTTAAATACACATAGTTTGGCATTCCTTGTGACTTATTCTTATTGCCATGTGACTATGTGAGGTGGACTATACTTATGTTTACATGTTGGATAATGAGATGAAGTGGAAAGTGCTGCTCCTCAATGCCAAAACCGAACTCATTGAATTTGCTTGGGTGGTTGTTAACAACTCCATTGTTAGCTGCTACATGGTTTTAAATGGATAACTAGTCCACTTTAACTTCAATACTTTGGTAATGACTTATTTTTTACAAACAAACACATGGGAAATTTGTCTACATTTCTGCATTCTCATATGCATACAACTCATTTATATGTAATTGATGCAAACAAATACCCAATTTCATTAATTTCCTAGTGTTACCCTCCACCCATTTGAACCTGAAAATTGGGATTTTTGGTGTAATCAAGACTCTCACCCTATGAGTAAGAAACTAATCCCTATCGGAGGGTGGGTGACTGCCCCTTCCAACAAGTGTCGTTCCCAGGAATGGAACCCTTAATCTTTTGGTCATTCTGAAGATCTAGCAAGACCTTACACCAATACATCACTAGACCAACGCTTTCTTGGTTCAAAGAGTTGAATAAAATTAAAGATAAGGAAGAGTATCCACATCAAAGAATTGTGGCTGTCAAAAGAAAAAGTACATAATAAGCATTTGGCATTTAATTGAACACATTGATTTTACCATTGTAGTTTGTTTTAAGAATTTAAAAAAGTTATAAGCTAAGATTAATTAAGACTAATCAATTGATGCTATATACAATAGAAAATACAATAATAATAGCAGCAAATGACACTAAATAATGGTACATACTGCACATAATAGTCTCAAGAAAAAGCACATACATGATATCCAAGCTATTGCCTCATTAGTCTTCCTTAGAGCTAAAGCACAAGCTCAACAAGAAAAAGCTCCCCATCAAACCTGAGTCCAGAGGGTTCAGCAGGTTGAAGAAAACCATCCACCATCCCACCAAATACATACAGATAACGCCCCGAAGGGTCCGTGCAGGCGCGATGAAAGGATCTCCTTTTCGGTTCATATCCATTTGATCTCCACCTTTTCCACATTTTTGTGGAAACTCTCTTTGAGCTCAATGTGGTTGAATGCATAGTAATGGATTGGATAGGACTAATGTCCAGAATCCAAAAATCATCCTTCCTATGTCTAGATGAGTCTTCTCCTCCATATATAAGCAATCTACCTGTTCAAAATATAGAAACAAAAGGCTATGTGAATAAGCTTATGCATTTTCTTGGTATATCATAGTGTATCAAAAGTACAAAGTATCTGTTTTGCATGACAAATTTGAAGCATATCAACTTAGTCAAAAAGCTTGTATAATTGTAGCTTTCGTAAATGGTGATTGTAGCTTTTGAAAACTATCAACTTAGTCTTGCTTTAGCCATGTAATTCGGTAAAATGACAAAATTTTACCCTCCAACAAAATATAATATTACATCTTCCAAGTCATTTAACTAATTTCAACTAGTTGCATAGCTAGCTTTGTCGAACAACTCTAATTCAATCAGATAGCTACATAACTATAAGTTTTAGCTACAATCTGATAATTTTTAGGTAGCTTCACAACTATGAACTACAATCTCATAGGCATAACTAGTTTTGTCAAACATAGCCATAAGAATAGGTTAGATCATGCTTATATAGACCAACAACAACAGATAAACGGAATCCTAACATAATTACTGATAATGACATAAACTCTAAGATGGATTAACATAACAAATCCTAAGATATAATAAAAATATAATGAGATAGGACGATTACCTCCTAAAACCATTGTGGCTGAGTGACCAACTCTAGGAAGTGAAACACCATCTGGTATATTTCTCAAATCATAAACTATTTGAGTCCATTTCAGATAACTTTGGCATGTATCCAATAACCAAACATCATCAAGAATCTCATAACCCAAGCCTCTCCCTCCAAATAGGATTGTTTTACTTCTACCAATGCAAGTCAATGTGTGTCCAGAGCGCGGCGGAGGAGAAGGATGACTTACAATCTCATGCCATGTTCCAAAGCAGAGATTTTCAGACACCTCCAAGAGCCATGTGTCCCCGAACCGGAGGCCATGAAGACCTATCCCACCATGGACCACTATTCTCTTGTCATCAATACTAGATGCAGCATGAGCCCCTCTTGAGGGTGGAGCAATAGCACCAACATCAAGCATTTTCCATGAGAATGTAATGCCATTTTTTTCATTGTGTGTGACTTGTCCTACCCATGTATCATTTTGCCTGTTACCATTGTCATTTATTCCTCCAAATAGAACAAGGAAATCACTCATTTCTACACATGTATGACCAAATCTCCCACTTGGTATGCCTGAGTTTACTGTCTTCCATTTCAACGTTTTCTCGAAATCGTTACCAATGTATGCCACCCATGTGTCATCACGATGTCGTCCTAAACAAAAAATGTACAAAACAAATCACACAACATAGATATTAGAAGGTATGAAGTTGGTCAAGACTCGGAAATATAAAGTAAGTATTTATGTCATAATGCTACATTAAAGGGTCCTTGTTCCTAAGCAAAAAATGTATAAAACAAAAGACAGAACATATCTATTAGAAGGTGTGAAGTTAGTCAAGATAAATAGAAGGGAAGCATTCATGCCATAATGCTGCATTAAGAGTCCTTGTTTCTAAGCAAAAAATGTATAAACAAAGCACAGAACATAGATATTAGAAGATAACTAAGGCTATTAAGTCAAGAGAAATAGAAAGAAAGCATTCATGTCACAATCTCTTCCCAATACCTTCTTACATATCCATTAAGGGTGTATGGCAAACATTTTTTCAATACATATAGCAAAATATCAAGTTTTAATAATTTTCCATTCACTTCCCTTTCTTGTGGAGAAAGGACTTGTCTCTTTTTCTCAATTTCTTAACAGGGAGATTTTTAGTTACACCACTTTACATCAGTACAGTTTTCATTCTTTAAACATCTAGTCCTTCCTTGTTTTTGGCACACCATTCTGATTCTGCCATATAGGCAGATTTGCCTTTATTTTTATCTAACTATTTTATTTATTTTTGTTGGGTTTACCCAAGAAGCCCCACATTGAATATGAGCGGATGAGTGAAAAGGTTGAAAAAGACCCATGGAATCATTGCCTTAAGGTTTTGGTTCAAGACGTGGTGTCTCACTTGTGGCTCTTTGCTCTTCCTATGGAACTCCCTGATAGTTGGAGGCTCCCGATCGTGGTCTGGTCCAATAATTTTCAAACAGGAACACATAAGATGAGATTAATTTAATATTAACAATAACCACCTCTCTGAAACCAGAACCATGTCAATAACTTTTGAAGATGCATGACACAAGAAAAAGAACCAAAATACTATAATATCTGAAAATTTGTATATTAAGAGGAAGGAAAGATAAACAGACCTCCTTCACAACCACCACCAAACATGACCAAACAGTTAGAGACAAAGTTGAGAGAGTGAGAGGCTCTAGCACTAGGTAAATCCAAATCACCACCATGTGTGTCAAACAATCTATGGCAGCAAACAGAATCTAGTTGATAAGTTTTCTTGTATAACCTCATCCATGAGATTTGATGCATATACTTGTACAAAAGTGCATCAACACAAGTGGAACCAAAGTCCCTACTTGACAAAGATTTCCAAAGTGTGTCAGAAGAAGTGATGATATCTTTGAATCTCTTGCAAGTCATGGATAGGGAAAGGATTGCATCTATAGGGAGAAGAAGGAGAATAGTTAAGAGATGGTCTTGAGCTATATTGGTTATTGGTGATGATGATGTTCCACCATAATAGTGGTTCACACTACCACTACCCTCTTCCATGTTTCTTTTTGTTAAGATCATCTATGGCTATGGTTATTGGAACTATAAAAGGTTGTTATATGAGAAAGAAGGGGTTTGTTCATTCATTCATGCTGAGTGAGATAATTAAATGGTAAGTGGCAAAATGATAAAATTTAGCTTTGTTGTTTCTGTGGGGTAATTGTCATATATATATATATATATATACACGATGTGTGTGGATGGAAATGGTAAATTTTGTTGCAGTGGAAAGAGATAGATAGTGGACAGAAAAGTGGGGTGCCCATTTTATTTGTCTTCTTTATGAAATAATGAGCCTTGCCTTTGTTTCAACTTGATTTGGCTTCTTTATGTACTCTTGTTCTCCTACATTCCATGTCATGATTATATGGTTTTCCTGTAATAATCAAGGGAAAAAGCTATACTAATATATGAAAATATCATTCATGACTAGTGTAAAACTACTTTACACTGATAATGTATACTTTATTTACAAGCTGTATTTGAAGTTGGTAGGACTTTAAATTTTAAGCCTAGAGAAGTAAAATATTCACATATGACACATACTGCATATTCCTTCTCTCTGCTTTTAATTTTTATTTGTTTTTGCTGTTACGTATTATTGTAAACCTGTACCTTATGATGATGAATTTAAGATTGTCATTTCTTTGCTTTATATTTTAGGTGGAATGTTTCAATTAATATACCTTGTACAGTGTAAAGACAAATCATAGAATGGGGCATCAAACTACCAAGTTAGCTAGAAAATCAAACTGATTTCAAGAATCTTTGAATCTATCCAATAGAGCTAGCTTTAACATGTCAATTTTCAGATAATATTTGATAACATATGCATCAAATATACACTCAACTACCCAGTAGATAATACTCATCACTAGATAATAATTTTGTATCAATCAGAAAAGGTAATACAAGAAGTAGTTCAAGTTATGTTATGTTATCCATAAAATGGGATTTAAAATTACTTGATTTATACATATAGAGCTTAATAACTTCTTCTGTACTAGTAGATATTAAAACCTCTAATAAGTATATTCAGAGTTGCATATGTAACACACTTTCTAGGAAATGCCAGCTAGAGAGACAAGAACCATGATATTAACAACTCAAAGTTCTGTCCTCCAACACTATATTCTCATCCCCCATTTATGACTTATTATCCTCATAAAGTTCCCAATGCCAAGTTATAGGACCATGCTAGTGTTTCTTTGTTGTGTAGTTTCTTTTCTTGGGCTTACCCCTCCTCTTATAAAAAATGTGATAATATATATATATAATAGACATCCAAGATAGCCATATTTGTGTCATGCAAGTTTTTATAAATTAATTTTATGAAGTGGTTGGGTAAAAATATTGGTAAGGTTGATTTCTATAAATGACTTCTAACCTATCAAGTTTTAATTTTTTTTATAAACTCGTAACATGGTCAAAAAAATTTCTTTAATATTTCAGGACAGGTTGAATTAATTGATGTTCAAAGAAGAGAAAAGTAGCAATTAAAAGAAACCAAAAGGCCAATGAATTTTTGGGTTTTATAGAGGGATGGGGATCACATGTCCTCATTCATGTCCCACTTGGTGTACCAAGCCAATCATAGAGCTTCATTCATTTAAAAAGAAAAATTATAAAAAGAGAAATTAATATTTTAATATTATTTTATAATGTTTGATTGATCCGGGACAGGGAAACAGAAAAATTGTGGGACAAATAATCCTTGTAGCTAGTGCCAATTGAGTTGGAGAGATTAATCTTGATGTGAAATCAGATAGTAAGGACAATGTGTGCCTTATATTTCTACATTCACACTTGTATGAGATTATATGGCTAAAAGTAAGATGGAAGAAGGGGGTTTAACTTTATCACAATTGATACAAGGCACTCTAGATTTTTAGAAAGATTAAAATGTCAAAAGTTCGATTTCTTGGAGTGACACTTTTTGGGCGAGACAACTACACCCCCAAAAGGAATTAGCTCCTTACCCATATAGGGTGATGAAATACCCTTAGAGTCTATGATATGGAATGACTTAGCACCAGAACTTACAGACTACAAAATTAGTTAAGAAAACTAGGAAAATAAACTTTGTTGTGCAGATAACTCATTGTGCCTTCTCCATGGCAACTTTTATGTTAAATACTAACAATAGGAAATTAGGGTACTGAAAGAAAGTTCCACGAGCTCTTAGTAATTTGGCCCATTTGATTTAATTACATACTGCAGAATTAAAAATAAAACTCTAAACATAATCTTTTAGCCAATTGGGTCTTTTTTGTCTCAGGTGGGCCTTTGTGGATATTCTCCCTCAACATCTATATTTGGGCTCCTATCATTACCCTATCTTGAACATTAACCTTGTCCTCAAGGTTATAGACCTTTGAATCTGTTTTTTTAGCCATGTATATAGAGTTAGAAGAGGATAAATTTGGTGCATTAATTTTTACACCACTATTCTTGTAAAACCGTGGATGTCCATTGGAATTTGCATGAGGAAGCCAACTGTCTTCCAGTAATGGATGAATCAATTGTTGTGAATATTTTGGAGCCAAATTTTTTTATTTATCCAACGATCCCACTTGAAACCGTGTGGGAGACTGTGTAGTCAGTGCACAGTTTGAAATTGCAGCAGTGGGGGTCAGGCCTTGGGCAATGCAATTTATTCTTTGATGCTGGTCCAAGGCAGATACAATACATTTGGACTGAAATTCACATGGTGAAGGAAATGTATGGTCAATTGCCATTAATTCCTTTTTGTCAGTTGGCAATGGAAATTTAATTGAGGCAACTGACATTTGTTTCAATAGTGCAAATATAGAACCCGAATCCAAGAGTGAATATTGAACTGTTTGAAAAGTTGTGGAGTTAAGTGGCTTTATGGTTTCATTCAAGTACTTCTCACTCTTGTGTGCTTCTTTTTTTTCTTGTACCCTTTCTTGCATCTTCATCTTCGTGGGGTCATTATTTGCTACCCTCCCACTTTCTTTTTTCACAAAGAGTGTTGGGCTCGACCTTCCCTTGCTGATGTTGGTTCCGGTTGGAAGTCATTGTAGGTTCGTCACTCGAACACAACTTCAGTGGTATTGTTGTGATGCAGTCCTTGGGCTACCAAAAAAATTTCTTTAGGAGTGAAACATGGAACACTGGATGGATCCAATTGGTAGCCGACAGGGCCAACTCATGAGCAACAAAACCAACTCGACGAAGCACTTTGAAAGGTCCATAGTATCTATGACTGAGCTTGTGTGACCCTCGATGGAACACCGAGTGTTGCCGATAAAGGTGGAGGCGCAGGAGAACCCACTCATCCACGTTAAAGGTAACATCTTGTCTCCCACTATTTGTATGAGCCTTCATTCTTTGTTGAACATGTCTTAGATTTTGTTTGAGAATACTCAACAGGGTTGTTCTATCTCGCAGGAACTCATCGATGTTCGGAGCTGTGGCTTAGAATGGAACATAATCCCAAACAGAAGGCAGAGGTCGACCATACAGAGCCTCAAATGGGGACATGTTAGTGGCTGAATGTTTGCTTGTATTATACTAGTATTCGACCATAGCAAGGTGTAAAATCCACTTCTTCGGATGATTACTCGTGAAGCATCGAAGATAAGTTTGGAGTGTGTGGTTCACAACCTCAGTTTGGCCATTAGACTGTGGATGGTAAGCAGTGTTGTAAACTAGTTTTGTGCCCAAAAGTTTAAAATTTCTTTCCAGAAAGTACTAATGAAAATCGGGTCTCGATCCGAGACAATGGTTTTGGATATGCCATGCAGTTCGCAGATGCCACTAAGGAATCAGCGAACCAAGGTCTCAGTCGTGAACTTAGTTGGCAAGGCGATGTAGTGAGCATACTTGGTCAATCTATCCACAACCACCCAGATGATAGTGTGCCCATGAGAAGGAGGTAAATGAGTAATGAAGTCCATTGATAAATCCTCCCACACCTTTTATGGAATTTTCAATGGTTGTAGTAACCCTTGATATTTCTTTGGCATATATTTATTGTATTGGCAGGCTGAGCAATGACGGATATGGGCCTTAACATCCTTTGCAACCCCAGGCCAGTAGAAGGAGGTAGTGAGGCGGCATAATGTTAGCTTCCACCCAGAATGGTCTGCCATGGGGGTGTCATGGAATTATTGCATCAAATCATGGCGCAAACGGTCAATATCAGGTATAAATATTTTTCGATTGTAGAATAGCGTTCCTTGATTTTTTTTTGAAATTTGTCATTCCATTTCTGATCTGTTTCATGGTTTTGCAAGAGTTTTTGTTCTTCTGGGAAAGCATAGTAGTTGCGGAGTCTGTCTAGAACCTGTGGAAAGGGAGAAGAGATTGCTGAGAAGAGTGGTGTCTCAGTTTGATGGCACCGAGAAAGAGCATCAGCCACCCGATTTGAGGTACCAGTACGATATTTGATGTCATATTCAAACCCTATTAGTTTAGTTGCCCATTTCTGTTGTTCTGGGGTATGAAAGCCTTGGGTCATCAAATATTTTAAACTTTGTTTATCTGAGTATATGTTGAATCTCCTCCCAATCAGATACTAATGCCATTTTTTGACAAATTCAGTGATGTCGAACATCTCACGGACATAAGCCGATACATGATGCATACAAGTGGACATCTTTTTACTGAAGAATGCAAGTGGGTGACCATCTTGGGATAGCATGGCGCCAATGGTAGTAGCCGACACATTTGTTTCCACGTCAAAGATAATGGAGAAATCAGGAAGCCATAACATTGGGGTGGTAGTCATATCTTGTTTTAGATTTGTAAAAGCCGACTCGACATCTGTACTCCATGTAAAACTCTGTTTTAATAAATCAGTGAGAGGAGCAACGAGTGTGACATAGGCTTTGACAAATTTGCGATAGAAGTCGGTGAGACCCAAAAAAACCTCGGAGTGTCGTGAGTGAACGAGGTTGTGGCCAATTTACCACTGGTAATATTTTCTCTGGATCTGGTTGGACTCCTTTTTCTAAGATAATGTGGCCCAAATAAGACACGGTTGCCACAAAAAAAAACAATAGAAAATACAATAATAATAGCAGCAAATGACACTAAATAATGGTACATACTGCACATAATAGTCTCAAGAAAAAGCACATACATGATATCCAAGCTATTGCCTCATTAGTCTTCCTTAGAGCTAAAGCACAAGCTCAACAAGAAAAAGCTCCCCATCAAACCTGAGTCCAGAGGGTTCAGCAGGTTGAAGAAAACCATCCACCATCCCACCAAATACATACAGATAACGCCCCGAAGGGTCCGTGCAGGCGCGATGAAAGGATCTCCTTTTCGGTTCATATCCATTTGATCTCCACCTTTTCCACATTTTTGTGGAAACTCTCTTTGAGCTCAATGTGGTTGAATGCATAGTAATGGATTGGATAGGACTAATGTCCAGAATCCAAAAATCATCCTTCCTATGTCTAGATGAGTCTTCTCCTCCATATATAAGCAATCTACCTGTTCAAAATATAGAAACAAAAGGCTATGTGAATAAGCTTATGCATTTTCTTGGTATATCATAGTGTATCAAAAGTACAAAGTATCTGTTTTGCATGACAAATTTGAAGCATATCAACTTAGTCAAAAAGCTTGTATAATTGTAGCTTTCGTAAATGGTGATTGTAGCTTTTGAAAACTATCAACTTAGTCTTGCTTTAGCCATGTAATTCGGTAAAATGACAAAATTTTACCCTCCAACAAAATATAATATTACATCTTCCAAGTCATTTAACTAATTTCAACTAGTTGCATAGCTAGCTTTGTCGAACAACTCTAATTCAATCAGATAGCTACATAACTATAAGTTTTAGCTACAATCTGATAATTTTTAGGTAGCTTCACAACTATGAACTACAATCTCATAGGCATAACTAGTTTTGTCAAACATAGCCATAAGAATAGGTTAGATCATGCTTATATAGACCAACAACAACAGATAAACGGAATCCTAACATAATTACTGATAATGACATAAACTCTAAGATGGATTAACATAACAAATCCTAAGATATAATAAAAATATAATGAGATAGGACGATTACCTCCTAAAACCATTGTGGCTGAGTGACCAACTCTAGGAAGTGAAACACCATCTGGTATATTTCTCAAATCATAAACTATTTGAGTCCATTTCAGATAACTTTGGCATGTATCCAATAACCAAACATCATCAAGAATCTCATAACCCAAGCCTCTCCCTCCAAATAGGATTGTTTTACTTCTACCAATGCAAGTCAATGTGTGTCCAGAGCGCGGCGGAGGAGAAGGATGACTTACAATCTCATGCCATGTTCCAAAGCAGAGATTTTCAGACACCTCCAAGAGCCATGTGTCCCCGAACCGGAGGCCATGAAGACCTATCCCACCATGGACCACTATTCTCTTGTCATCAATACTAGATGCAGCATGAGCCCCTCTTGAGGGTGGAGCAATAGCACCAACATCAAGCATTTTCCATGAGAATGTAATGCCATTTTTTTCATTGTGTGTGACTTGTCCTACCCATGTATCATTTTGCCTGTTACCATTGTCATTTATTCCTCCAAATAGAACAAGGAAATCACTCATTTCTACACATGTATGACCAAATCTCCCACTTGGTATGCCTGAGTTTACTGTCTTCCATTTCAACGTTTTCTCGAAATCGTTACCAATGTATGCCACCCATGTGTCATCACGATGTCGTCCTAAACAAAAAATGTACAAAACAAATCACACAACATAGATATTAGAAGGTATGAAGTTGGTCAAGACTCGGAAATATAAAGTAAGTATTTATGTCATAATGCTACATTAAAGGGTCCTTGTTCCTAAGCAAAAAATGTATAAAACAAAAGACAGAACATATCTATTAGAAGGTGTGAAGTTAGTCAAGATAAATAGAAGGGAAGCATTCATGCCATAATGCTGCATTAAGAGTCCTTGTTTCTAAGCAAAAAATGTATAAACAAAGCACAGAACATAGATATTAGAAGATAACTAAGGCTATTAAGTCAAGAGAAATAGAAAGAAAGCATTCATGTCACAATCTCTTCCCAATACCTTCTTACATATCCATTAAGGGTGTATGGCAAACATTTTTTCAATACATATAGCAAAATATCAAGTTTTAATAATTTTCCATTCACTTCCCTTTCTTGTGGAGAAAGGACTTGTCTCTTTTTCTCAATTTCTTAACAGGGAGATTTTTAGTTACACCACTTTACATCAGTACAGTTTTCATTCTTTAAACATCTAGTCCTTCCTTGTTTTTGGCACACCATTCTGATTCTGCCATATAGGCAGATTTGCCTTTATTTTTATCTAACTATTTTATTTATTTTTGTTGGGTTTACCCAAGAAGCCCCACATTGAATATGAGCGGATGAGTGAAAAGGTTGAAAAAGACCCATGGAATCATTGCCTTAAGGTTTTGGTTCAAGACGTGGTGTCTCACTTGTGGCTCTTTGCTCTTCCTATGGAACTCCCTGATAGTTGGAGGCTCCCGATCGTGGTCTGGTCCAATAATTTTCAAACAGGAACACATAAGATGAGATTAATTTAATATTAACAATAACCACCTCTCTGAAACCAGAACCATGTCAATAACTTTTGAAGATGCATGACACAAGAAAAAGAACCAAAATACTATAATATCTGAAAATTTGTATATTAAGAGGAAGGAAAGATAAACAGACCTCCTTCACAACCACCACCAAACATGACCAAACAGTTAGAGACAAAGTTGAGAGAGTGAGAGGCTCTAGCACTAGGTAAATCCAAATCACCACCATGTGTGTCAAACAATCTATGGCAGCAAACAGAATCTAGTTGATAAGTTTTCTTGTATAACCTCATCCATGAGATTTGATGCATATACTTGTACAAAAGTGCATCAACACAAGTGGAACCAAAGTCCCTACTTGACAAAGATTTCCAAAGTGTGTCAGAAGAAGTGATGATATCTTTGAATCTCTTGCAAGTCATGGATAGGGAAAGGATTGCATCTATAGGGAGAAGAAGGAGAATAGTTAAGAGATGGTCTTGAGCTATATTGGTTATTGGTGATGATGATGTTCCACCATAATAGTGGTTCACACTACCACTACCCTCTTCCATGTTTCTTTTTGTTAAGATCATCTATGGCTATGGTTATTGGAACTATAAAAGGTTGTTATATGAGAAAGAAGGGGTTTGTTCATTCATTCATGCTGAGTGAGATAATTAAATGGTAAGTGGCAAAATGATAAAATTTAGCTTTGTTGTTTCTGTGGGGTAATTGTCATATATATATATATATATATACACGATGTGTGTGGATGGAAATGGTAAATTTTGTTGCAGTGGAAAGAGATAGATAGTGGACAGAAAAGTGGGGTGCCCATTTTATTTGTCTTCTTTATGAAATAATGAGCCTTGCCTTTGTTTCAACTTGATTTGGCTTCTTTATGTACTCTTGTTCTCCTACATTCCATGTCATGATTATATGGTTTTCCTGTAATAATCAAGGGAAAAAGCTATACTAATATATGAAAATATCATTCATGACTAGTGTAAAACTACTTTACACTGATAATGTATACTTTATTTACAAGCTGTATTTGAAGTTGGTAGGACTTTAAATTTTAAGCCTAGAGAAGTAAAATATTCACATATGACACATACTGCATATTCCTTCTCTCTGCTTTTAATTTTTATTTGTTTTTGCTGTTACGTATTATTGTAAACCTGTACCTTATGATGATGAATTTAAGATTGTCATTTCTTTGCTTTATATTTTAGGTGGAATGTTTCAATTAATATACCTTGTACAGTGTAAAGACAAATCATAGAATGGGGCATCAAACTACCAAGTTAGCTAGAAAATCAAACTGATTTCAAGAATCTTTGAATCTATCCAATAGAGCTAGCTTTAACATGTCAATTTTCAGATAATATTTGATAACATATGCATCAAATATACACTCAACTACCCAGTAGATAATACTCATCACTAGATAATAATTTTGTATCAATCAGAAAAGGTAATACAAGAAGTAGTTCAAGTTATGTTATGTTATCCATAAAATGGGATTTAAAATTACTTGATTTATACATATAGAGCTTAATAACTTCTTCTGTACTAGTAGATATTAAAACCTCTAATAAGTATATTCAGAGTTGCATATGTAACACACTTTCTAGGAAATGCCAGCTAGAGAGACAAGAACCATGATATTAACAACTCAAAGTTCTGTCCTCCAACACTATATTCTCATCCCCCATTTATGACTTATTATCCTCATAAAGTTCCCAATGCCAAGTTATAGGACCATGCTAGTGTTTCTTTGTTGTGTAGTTTCTTTTCTTGGGCTTACCCCTCCTCTTATAAAAAATGTGATAATATATATATATAATAGACATCCAAGATAGCCATATTTGTGTCATGCAAGTTTTTATAAATTAATTTTATGAAGTGGTTGGGTAAAAATATTGGTAAGGTTGATTTCTATAAATGACTTCTAACCTATCAAGTTTTAATTTTTTTTATAAACTCGTAACATGGTCAAAAAAATTTCTTTAATATTTCAGGACAGGTTGAATTAATTGATGTTCAAAGAAGAGAAAAGTAGCAATTAAAAGAAACCAAAAGGCCAATGAATTTTTGGGTTTTATAGAGGGATGGGGATCACATGTCCTCATTCATGTCCCACTTGGTGTACCAAGCCAATCATAGAGCTTCATTCATTTAAAAAGAAAAATTATAAAAAGAGAAATTAATATTTTAATATTATTTTATAATGTTTGATTGATCCGGGACAGGGAAACAGAAAAATTGTGGGACAAATAATCCTTGTAGCTAGTGCCAATTGAGTTGGAGAGATTAATCTTGATGTGAAATCAGATAGTAAGGACAATGTGTGCCTTATATTTCTACATTCACACTTGTATGAGATTATATGGCTAAAAGTAAGATGGAAGAAGGGGGTTTAACTTTATCACAATTGATACAAGGCACTCTAGATTTTTAGAAAGATTAAAATGTCAAAAGTTCGATTTCTTGGAGTGACACTTTTTGGGCGAGACAACTACACCCCCAAAAGGAATTAGCTCCTTACCCATATAGGGTGATGAAATACCCTTAGAGTCTATGATATGGAATGACTTAGCACCAGAACTTACAGACTACAAAATTAGTTAAGAAAACTAGGAAAATAAACTTTGTTGTGCAGATAACTCATTGTGCCTTCTCCATGGCAACTTTTATGTTAAATACTAACAATAGGAAATTAGGGTACTGAAAGAAAGTTCCACGAGCTCTTAGTAATTTGGCCCATTTGATTTAATTACATACTGCAGAATTAAAAATAAAACTCTAAACATAATCTTTTAGCCAATTGGGTCTTTTTTGTCTCAGGTGGGCCTTTGTGGATATTCTCCCTCAACATCTATATTTGGGCTCCTATCATTACCCTATCTTGAACATTAACCTTGTCCTCAAGGTTATAGACCTTTGAATCTGTTTTTTTAGCCATGTATATAGAGTTAGAAGAGGATAAATTTGGTGCATTAATTTTTACACCACTATTCTTGTAAAACCGTGGATGTCCATTGGAATTTGCATGAGGAAGCCAACTGTCTTCCAGTAATGGATGAATCAATTGTTGTGAATATTTTGGAGCCAAATTTTTTTATTTATCCAACGATCCCACTTGAAACCGTGTGGGAGACTGTGTAGTCAGTGCACAGTTTGAAATTGCAGCAGTGGGGGTCAGGCCTTGGGCAATGCAATTTATTCTTTGATGCTGGTCCAAGGCAGATACAATACATTTGGACTGAAATTCACATGGTGAAGGAAATGTATGGTCAATTGCCATTAATTCCTTTTTGTCAGTTGGCAATGGAAATTTAATTGAGGCAACTGACATTTGTTTCAATAGTGCAAATATAGAACCCGAATCCAAGAGTGAATATTGAACTGTTTGAAAAGTTGTGGAGTTAAGTGGCTTTATGGTTTCATTCAAGTACTTCTCACTCTTGTGTGCTTCTTTTTTTTCTTGTACCCTTTCTTGCATCTTCATCTTCGTGGGGTCATTATTTGCTACCCTCCCACTTTCTTTTTTCACAAAGAGTGTTGGGCTCGACCTTCCCTTGCTGATGTTGGTTCCGGTTGGAAGTCATTGTAGGTTCGTCACTCGAACACAACTTCAGTGGTATTGTTGTGATGCAGTCCTTGGGCTACCAAAAAAATTTCTTTAGGAGTGAAACATGGAACACTGGATGGATCCAATTGGTAGCCGACAGGGCCAACTCATGAGCAACAAAACCAACTCGACGAAGCACTTTGAAAGGTCCATAGTATCTATGACTGAGCTTGTGTGACCCTCGATGGAACACCGAGTGTTGCCGATAAAGGTGGAGGCGCAGGAGAACCCACTCATCCACGTTAAAGGTAACATCTTGTCTCCCACTATTTGTATGAGCCTTCATTCTTTGTTGAACATGTCTTAGATTTTGTTTGAGAATACTCAACAGGGTTGTTCTATCTCGCAGGAACTCATCGATGTTCGGAGCTGTGGCTTAGAATGGAACATAATCCCAAACAGAAGGCAGAGGTCGACCATACAGAGCCTCAAATGGGGACATGTTAGTGGCTGAATGTTTGCTTGTATTATACTAGTATTCGACCATAGCAAGGTGTAAAATCCACTTCTTCGGATGATTACTCGTGAAGCATCGAAGATAAGTTTGGAGTGTGTGGTTCACAACCTCAGTTTGGCCATTAGACTGTGGATGGTAAGCAGTGTTGTAAACTAGTTTTGTGCCCAAAAGTTTAAAATTTCTTTCCAGAAAGTACTAATGAAAATCGGGTCTCGATCCGAGACAATGGTTTTGGATATGCCATGCAGTTCGCAGATGCCACTAAGGAATCAGCGAACCAAGGTCTCAGTCGTGAACTTAGTTGGCAAGGCGATGTAGTGAGCATACTTGGTCAATCTATCCACAACCACCCAGATGATAGTGTGCCCATGAGAAGGAGGTAAATGAGTAATGAAGTCCATTGATAAATCCTCCCACACCTTTTATGGAATTTTCAATGGTTGTAGTAACCCTTGATATTTCTTTGGCATATATTTATTGTATTGGCAGGCTGAGCAATGACGGATATGGGCCTTAACATCCTTTGCAACCCCAGGCCAGTAGAAGGAGGTAGTGAGGCGGCATAATGTTAGCTTCCACCCAGAATGGTCTGCCATGGGGGTGTCATGGAATTATTGCATCAAATCATGGCGCAAACGGTCAATATCAGGTATAAATATTTTTCGATTGTAGAATAGCGTTCCTTGATTTTTTTTTGAAATTTGTCATTCCATTTCTGATCTGTTTCATGGTTTTGCAAGAGTTTTTGTTCTTCTGGGAAAGCATAGTAGTTGCGGAGTCTGTCTAGAACCTGTGGAAAGGGAGAAGAGATTGCTGAGAAGAGTGGTGTCTCAGTTTGATGGCACCGAGAAAGAGCATCAGCCACCCGATTTGAGGTACCAGTACGATATTTGATGTCATATTCAAACCCTATTAGTTTAGTTGCCCATTTCTGTTGTTCTGGGGTATGAAAGCCTTGGGTCATCAAATATTTTAAACTTTGTTTATCTGAGTATATGTTGAATCTCCTCCCAATCAGATACTAATGCCATTTTTTGACAAATTCAGTGATGTCGAACATCTCACGGACATAAGCCGATACATGATGCATACAAGTGGACATCTTTTTACTGAAGAATGCAAGTGGGTGACCATCTTGGGATAGCATGGCGCCAATGGTAGTAGCCGACACATTTGTTTCCACGTCAAAGATAATGGAGAAATCAGGAAGCCATAACATTGGGGTGGTAGTCATATCTTGTTTTAGATTTGTAAAAGCCGACTCGACATCTGTACTCCATGTAAAACTCTGTTTTAATAAATCAGTGAGAGGAGCAACGAGTGTGACATAGGCTTTGACAAATTTGCGATAGAAGTCGGTGAGACCCAAAAAAACCTCGGAGTGTCGTGAGTGAACGAGGTTGTGGCCAATTTACCACTGGTAATATTTTCTCTGGATCTGGTTGGACTCCTTTTTCTAAGATAATGTGGCCCAAATAAGACACGGTTGCCACAAAAAAAAACACTTTGATAACTTGGCATAAAACTGATTATAACCTAATAGGTCCAATACAAGTTGTAAGTGTAAAAGATGATCATCCAAAGAAGAACTATAAATCAGAATGTCATCAAGGAAAACAAGAACAAACCGTCATAAGTAGGGCCTTAGAAGATCGTTCATAGCTGTCTGAAATGTTGAAGGCACATTAGTTAGCCTAAACGACATATCTAAGAATTCATAATGTTCGTCAAATGTCCAGAATGTTGTTTTATAAGTGTCTTATGGTAGGACCTGAATTTGATGATATCCAAATCTGAGGTCAATCTTAGAAAAAATTGTTGCGCTTTCTAATTCATCCAACAACTCATCGATGTTTGGTATTGGAAAGTGGTCAGGCACTGTGATTGCATTCAGAGCACGATAATCAACACAGAAAGGCCAACTCCCATCTTTTTTCTTTACTAACAGTACTAGTGATGAAAATGGGCTAGTGCTAGGGGTTACAATCCCCTCCTTCAACATCTCATTGAGCATTTGGGACATGACCTCCTTTTGAGAGTGGGGATATCGGTATAGCTTGCCAGATATTGGGGTTGAGTTGGACAGTAAGGGTATCCAATGGTCATGATATCGTCGTGGGGACAGACCATGGGGTGATTGAAATTTTTTGTCATAGTGATTTATCATTGTTTGAATTTTTGGGTGGGTTGGTGTAGCAGTTGGTTTACTGTGTTGCTCTAAGGTTAGAAATTCAATAGTATGGAAGGAGGCTATAACATCCACGTGAATGAGTCTATAAAGTTGGTTGAAGCTCGAGGGTTGGATGTTTGTAGTGGAATCCCCTTTTAATGTAATGGTAGTATACCCAACAGTAAATATCATAGATGGGATAGCAAAATCAGAAATTACAGGTCCTAAAGTCCTTAACCATTCAATACCCAATACTACATCAACACCTTTAATGGGTAGTAAATAAAATGGAATTTGAAAGAGTCTGTTTTGTAAAAGAATTGGCGTATCAGGACACAAACCGGTATAATAAATGTGAGCACCGTTACCTACCATAATTGGGAATTGGGGTGTTGGTGAAACATTCAGTTTTAAGTAGTGAGCCACGCGTGGTTGGATAACATTATGTAAACTACCAGTATCCACCAACACAGTTACATCATGTCCATCAGTTGACCCTTGGAACTGTAGTGTTTTTGGGGATGGTTGGCCTTCGAGGGCTTGTTCCGAAAGCTGAAAATGGAATAACTCTTCTTCTAAAGGGGGTTGTTCGGCCACCATGGGTTTAGGGAGATCAACACATCTTCAGTAGTGGAAGAAAACTCATCCACTAAGAGCACCAAAAATTGTTTGCCTTGGCATTTATGCTCAAGATAGTATTTCTCCTCACAATTATAGCATAGACCTTGAGCCCTTCTTTCTTGCATTTGGGTAGTGGTGCGACACGTAATCGTCATAGTAGAAATAGTGTTGTTCAAGCCAATGGAGTTAGTGGGCAGGGGGTTGGCCCGTGGGGCTGGTTGTGGTTTGTTAAAGCGAATTGGTCTAATGTATGTTTGTTTAGAGTCTTTGATCTTGGATTCCACTAGTTTTACCAATCCTAACGCCTCTGCAATCGACTTGGGTCGTAGGATAGATAATTCATGCTGAATTTCTAGCAACAGTCTGGACAAAAAACAATTCAGAATTACTTCAGGAGACAGATCCCATATTCTATTGCATATTTTCTCAAATTGTTTTTGATAATCAGCTACTGTCCTAGTTTGGTGGAGTTTGAACAATTCTGCCTGATGGTTTTGGTATGTAGACGGACCAAAACTAATTTCTAGGGATCGAGTGAAACTCTTCCAGTCATTGATAATAGCATTATAGAAAACCCATTTAAACCAGCTCAATGCTTCACCCTTCATATAAAAAGAAATAATATGTAGGCATTGCTCTGGGTATACTTGATAAAGCTGGAAAAATTGTTCTGCTTGGTACAACTGTTGAAAGAGTTTCTAGAGAGGTTTTCCCCCTCAACAAATTATACTCGACAGTGGCGCCAATTTGTTGAAAGGAGTTTTCCTCTTCGGTGTGTTTTCTTTATTTGGTTAAGTAAGTGAACTCAGTTTTATTCTTTGTTCGCCATCTCGGCCTTGTTGAAATAAATTCCAACGCCGGTATAAGGGTTTCAAGAATATTCCAGTTACAACTTACTTCTAATAATCATGTGAATAAGTTATTCTTTCTTTGCCCCATCTCGGCTTTGTTAGAATAAATTCTAACGCCGATACAATGGTATCGAAGCAATCCCCTATTACATAATTATTAAGTACCTTTGAATACCATCTCGATTTTGTGGAATAAATTCCAACACCGGTTTAATGGTATTCTAATGTACAAAAGTGATGAATAGTTAGTTGTTAGAAACAAATAAATAAATAAAGAACAAAAGAATGATAAAGTTAAGTGACATTTATTTATTTACTCC
>NC_032010.1:8998086-9019000 GCF_001865875.1 Lupinus angustifolius | reverse complement strand
GGAATGTAAATAACAATAAATAAGAGTTAGTAAGTTAGTTTCATCACTTTTGTATATTAAAATGTGTTTTCAACAAATAAATTTATTGATAACACTTTATTATTTTATAATTTACACCTCTTTCAAGATTCAATTGTAGTATAGTGTAAGGTTATGTCGAACCACAAGGAATTTTCCTAATAGAATGAATCATATGAATATGTCAATGCACAAATAATGATGGAACATATTTTGGTTGTTTTTGATTTGATTGGATTTTAATATAAAGATTTAACAAGAAATATAAACTAAGTATTAACAAATTCTTGAGGAGACAAGATCATTTTGAATGATGAAAGTATTTCTCAACTTCTTATGTATTTGAACTACTTAGACAAGTTCTTATGTTTTACTTTGATTAACTCCAAACACCAAGGTCTGAAATCCTCCTTTTAGTGTATGTCCTAAAATGGTAGAATGATAATCACTTATATTTATTACTAAACAATATTACATCCATAAAGAGACTAGGTTGTCACACCCTAATCTTGACTAATCTAATATTGAAGTAGTAATAAATATAAGATCTTAAGAAAAATATGCTTAACTTGGCAAATAAACTAAGTAATACAACTATTTCTTAGTTTATTTGTTAAGTGTTTGAGACAAGTAATTTTTCATGACTTGAAATCGGTTTTTAGGTGATCAATCTAAAAAGAGCATTAAGAACATCTCAAACAAATAAAATTAACCAAAGCACCAACTTGAATGATTAAAATTCAAATTTAGAATAAAAGAAGAAGAAGAAATACATAATATAGAATAAAAGAAGAAGTAGAAATACATAACCAACTTTCAAATGAAATTCTTAGGAGCATGAGCCATCCATCCAAGGATTGGATGCTTTAAGTTCCAAAATGAGATTACAAAATGGATTTTTGCATCTCATTTGCCTGCTCCTTTCTCCTCTTGAATTATAAACTAAAATTTATTCTAAAACTAGCCTAAAAACTACCTAAAATGAGAGGAAAATATGGAGGAAAGAAGAGGAATAAACTAGGAAGAATTTAGAATGTATGTACAATATTTACAAATGAGAATTTCATGCCTTTATATAGGCCAAGGTACTGGGCACTCAGCTGCCCTATTATGGGCGCTCAGCTGCTTCTTTGCACCGCTCAATAGCTGACCAAACCCTTCAACATGGGTTTGGTCACTTGGTCAAGTAGCTTGGTCACCTCCTTAAGCTTGACTCACAAGGCTAGTTGTGAGCTATGGGACCAACTATGGTGAGCTACTCCTGAAAAGCCTATGGTGGGCTACTTGAAGTGAGGTCATGCATGACTTCATGGTTTCTTGATAGCTAAGTTAATTATGGGTGCACACCGCTGAGCACACATGTGGGTGTGGCACCGCTAAGCTGTCTGCTTGAGAAGCTTTGACTGTGCTGGCTGAGACGTGGCGTGGTGCTTGCTGACCTGTTCAGGTGTCTGGTTCACTTCTGAGCATACATGTGGCACTGCTGAGCTGCTTGCTTAAGCAGCTTGGGCGTGTGCCAGGCTTGTGTCTGACCGTGCCAAGCTTGTGTTCTGACCGTGTCAGGCTTTGTCTGGTGCGGGGTTGAGCGGTCAAGTAGGTTCGCTAAGTTGCCTGCTTGAGAAACTTGGTCTGTGCCAGGTTGGTTTGGCTGAGCCAGGTTGGTTTGGCTGAGCCAGGTTGGGTCTGACCGTGCCAGGCTGGTGTCCAAGTCAGCTCAGTGTAGCTTGGTCCACGCTAAGCTGCCTGCTTGAGCACTTTGAGTTGGACTTCTTTTTCTTCTTGGACCATGAGTCTTTATTCTCTTTTCTTTTTCTTTCTAAATCCTACAAAACACATTAAAGAGAAATACAAACACAAATATACAAGATTGTGATATTTTATCCAAAAAGTATTGTTTTTAAGTTGGGGATAAGTGCCATAAAATGCTGGTGAAAAGTGTATACTTTTTGCACTTATCAACAACCAATCTAGTGGTTCTGAACCATCGAAAGGTATAAATTGCAATTTTGGGGTTCTAGGTTGTGTAGGTGGGTGAGTCATTGGGGTAAGTATGGGACGTGTATAAGGGTGGTGAGGGTTAAAAACTGGTGGGATCTGGGTTCGGGTAAAGGGTGGGTATGGGGAAGGCATTTGCGGTGGTGTGTTGGTCGGGGAATTATGTAGGTTGGTGTTGTTGTGAAAAGTGAGGTTAGGGTTCTGGTTTGTAACGTGTGAAGATGAAGCCATATTAGGAGGGTCTAGAGGTTGTGGGGTAGTGAAGAATGAACATTCATACATGATAGTTTTTCAGTGATGGCTCGAAGAGCGTCAACAATTGGCCTCATGCCTTGCATCTTGTTGTTCCTTGTTTTCTTGTAATTTATATGTAAAAAGTTGCAGAAGGGTCTCATCAATCTCCTTGTTGGAGGCCTTGGGAGACATAGTTCAAGAATGAAAGCACCAATTGATAGAGAATGACTTAACACCAGAACTTACAGACTACAAAACTAGTTAAGTAAGCTAGGAAATAAACTTTGTTGTGCAGATAATTCATTGTGCCTTCTCCATGGCAACTTTTATGTTAAATACTAACAATAGGAAATTAGGATGCTAAAAGAAGGTTCTATGTGCTCTTAGTAATTTGGCCCATTTGATTTAATTACATATTGCAGAATTAAAAATAAAACTCTAAACATAATCTTTTAGCCAACTGAGTCTTTGTTTGTCTCCGGTGGGCCTTTGTGGATATTATCCATCTACATCTATATTTGATCTCCTATTAGTCTATTTGTGAGTTGTTTTTTAGAGGGGAGCATAAGGGGAGGCTTGAGAGTCTTTTTACAAGTTTATTTCATGGTTCTCAAGCCTTCTCCTTCTTTCCTTTGCCCTCCAAAAACAACTCGCAAACAGACTTTTAGTAGTACAAAAGAAAATTGATTTCTTACCATTCATTCTCATAGCTTCTACACAAGTTTCAACACCCCCATGTCTTTCCCTTATCAATCACTCTCATACCTTATACACTTATTTCTTACCCTAACCCTCTTTCTTTATGTTGAACTATTGATCCACACTAGTCATGATTATATTATAGATGCCTTTCTCTAATGTATCTTAGTATCTTCCATTTTCTTTTATAAGAAATGAACTTCATGTAGGATCTAAGATCTTTGGACCTTTCTTAAATCCACACACAATCACTTGAATGAGAACCTTATGTAGGATATTGGACTATCCTCTATGCCTAGTTCTGACTTTTGCTTTATGTTTAGTATAATCTCAAGATTGAATATTCCAAATGTTTCTCATGCCATAGTCATAAAGTTACAACACTATGAACCAGAGATACCTAAGATGCTTTTAAATATATTTGGAGGTTAGCCTTCTTTCAAACTTTAAACTAATATGTATTTTGATAATTGAATTTTTAAGAATGAAATGATGTTTTCTTATGCCATCTAATAAATATGTTTGGCCCTAATGATTTAGTCAGCTATTGGTTGCAACTTGAAAACTCATAGTGTTAGATAAAGAATCTCAATGCTAAAAAAAAACCAAAAACCCACTTATCTTGCTCTCTGTCTTTCTGCATGGGATTCTTTAACACATCCATAACTCACTCCACACTCATACTTATCTATAATAACATTCCACAATTTTGCATTCATTTCACCACAAAAATCATTTTAAGTGTGTTTTAAGCATATATTCGCATAGGAAAACTTGGCAAGACAAATATAAACTTAAAAGCAAGCTAGGTTAGATATGATTCATCAACGATTCCAAGTTCTCTCCAAAGAACAAAGAATGTGTCCCGTGGAAAGGATTTGGTGAATATATCAGCTAGTTGTTTTGAAGTTTCTACAAATTCAATCACACAATCATCTTTTTGCACATGATCCCTAAGAAAATGATGTTGGATTTCTATATGCTTAGTACACGAATGCAAGATGGGGTTCTTTGATAGGTTTATGCCACTCATGTTATCGCACTTGATTGGAATGTCATCAAGATTAAGACCGTATTCTTGGAATTGCTGCTTCATCTAGAGGATTTGAGTGCAACACACGCCAACAACTATATATTCCGCTTTCATTGTTGATAAAACAACACATACTTGCTTCTTGTTTTGCCATGAGACAAGGGAGCTACCTAACAGGTGGCAAGTCCTACTAGTATTCTTACGATCTAACTTACAACCAGAAAAGTCGGAATCAGAACCCTATCATAGATACTTAGGCATCCCTAAGATACTGTAGACCCATATTTATTGTTCCTTGTAGATACTTCATGATTTGTTTTATGGCAATAAAATGTGATTCCATAGGATTTGATTGATATCTAGCACAAAGACATACACTAAACATAATATCAGGATGGCTAGATATAAGATAGAGTAAAGAGTTGATTATACCCTGATACTTGGTTACGTCAATCGCTTTCCCCTTTTTGTCATTATCCAGGTAGCATGATGAAGCCATAAGAGTATATGCATCTTTGGATTTGTCCATGTCAAATTTCTTCAATAGTTCATTGCAATACTTAGACTTACGCACAAAGATTTTGCTACTTAGTTGTTTAACCTGTAGTCCTAGGAAGAACGTCAACTCCCCCATCATCAACATTTCGAACTCACCCTTCATCAAATTAGAAAAATCCTTGCAAAGAATATCGTTAGTAGTACCAAATATAATATCATCAACATAAATTTGTACCAACAATATATCATTACCGGATTTCGATATAAAAAGTGTTGTATCGATTTTACCCCTCTCAAATCTTTTTTTCTAAAAGAAAAAACTCAACCGCTCATACCAAGTCGTTGGAGCTTGTTTTAATCCATATAGATACTTTTTGAGTTTAAACACATGCTTAGGAAATTTAAATTTTCAAACCCAGGGGTTGGCTAACATACACTTCTTCTTGAATGAAACCATTCAATAAGACACTATTTACATCCATTTGGAAGAGTTTGAAGTTCATAATAGAGGCATAAGCCAATAGCATCCTAATGGCTTCCAACCTCGCAACTGGGGTGTAGGTTTCATCACAATCAATGCCTTCCTCTTGATTATAAACTTGAGCCACTAGTCGCACTTTGTTTCGAATGATCAAGCCGAGTTCATCGAGTTTGTTGTAAAAAGCCCCACTTGGTGCCAATGTCGGGTGATCCTATGGCTTAGGGACCAAGTCATACACATTATTTCGCTCGAACTGGTTTAGCTCTTCTTGCATAGCTATACCCCAATGTTCGTCTTCGAGAGCCTCATTAACATTTTTCGGCTTGGTTTGAGAAATAAACGCTACAAAATTGCAAAAATTACGAAGAGAGTTTTGAGTTACCACTCCCTTAGTAATGTCACCTATAACCTTGTTGATTAGATGATCCTTTTTTTGTTTTCCAAGCTTTTGGCATGTCATCACCTTCCTGATTCTTATTATGCTCGACTTGTACTTCCTTTTCCATTTCAAATTCCTTTGTGTATGCATCCTCTAATGCACCTAAAACACCATCAAATACAACCTTCCTCTTCTCTTTTGGAGAAGATTCGTCAAAATGAACATGCACATATTCTTCTACATTCATTGTATGCTTATTATATACTCGATAGGCTTTACTATGTAATAAATAACATAAGAATATTCTTTCGTATGCTTTTGAGTCAAATTTTCCCAAATTATCTTTTCCATTATTCAATATAAAATATTTACACCCAAAAGCATGAAGGTGAGATATGTTCGGCTTACCACCCCTTAAAAGTTCATAAGGTGAATCGCGTCAGCCCAAAAATATTTTGGAACTTTGCTTTCGTTAAGCATAGTCCTTACTAACTCTCCCACGAATCGATTCTTCCTCTCAACAACTCCATTTTGTTGAGGGGTGCGAGGAGTCGAGAATTGGTATAAGATACCATTTTTCTTGCAAAACGTTTCGAATTAGTGGCTCTCAAACTCACCACCATGATCGCTACGGATGAACGCTATTTTATGATTGAACTGGTTTTGTATATGTTTGGCAAGGTTTTTGAAAGAATTAAATATGTCGCTTTTAACGTAAGAAATAGTGTCCAAGTGAATCAAGAAAAATCATCAACAATAACTAGTGCATAATAGCTACCTCCAAAACTCATGACCGATGATGTTCTAAACAAGTCTATATGAAGAAGCTCCAATGGCCTTGTTGTGGATATCACAGATTCCTTTGCTGACACTTTTTCTAAATGTTTGAAATGTATATGAGGGACTCTCCTATGTCAAACTCAAATATCATTCTCTTTAAAGATAAAGCAGTTTGAAAACAAAGACGTGATATCACTCAAATTAATCATATAGATATTGTTTTTCCTATGAACTATAAACTTAACTTTATTATCTATGTAATCACGAATAACACAACAATTAGAGTCAAAAGATACCTTATTACCTCTATCATAAAGTTGGTTGATACTCAGCAGGTTGTGCTCAAGTCTCTCGATATAGAGAACATTGTCAATGATAGTAGGAGAGGTAATTCCAACTCCAAATATTTTCTTGTTGTCTCCATAAGTCACATGGCCTTTTTCTTTTAACAATAATCGAGGAATTTGGATCTATCTCCTGTCATATACTTCGAACATCCACTGTCTAAGTACCAATGTTGCCCAAGTGTTCGAAAACATACCTACAAAATAGATTTACTTGTTGCTCTCAGGTACCCAATTTATGTTGCGTCCCGTAAGGTGAGTAACCATGAGAACTAATCCCTTCTTAATCCACACATATTTCTCACTAGGTATTCCATACTTACGAATATAACATGAAGCAGAAGTATGACCATGAATACTACAATAAAAACATGTAGGCATTTTACAATTGTGCATATATTTATTTTGAGCTACAAGTTTTCTAAGTGGTTTCTACTTTTTAGCATGAATGAATCCAATATTTCTTATCTTTGCAAGTAAATTGTCAAGATTTTGACGACTATATATGAACTTTGTGAGTTTTTCTTTTAAAAAAAATTTAGATTCTAACTTTTCGCAACTTTTACAAATAGAAGTCTCACATAATTTAGAAGAACAGTTACATGAGCCACAATCATAGATAAGATCTAGGGTTTTATTTTCAAGTTTGAGTTCATCAATCAAAGTCTGAATTTCAATTATTTTCTTTTCATGCAACAACATTACCCTTTTTCAGTCTACACTTATCATAGCAAGTTTCTTAAGTTCCTTATGCAATTCGACAAGAACAACATACAATTCATCATAATCAGGCATGTTTTCAGAACTGTGAACACTCAATTTCGTCCGGCCTAGATTTAAAAATACAAAATCGTAAACAATTTAATCACAAAAAAATAAGAGGTCACGAAACCAAATTTATCTTCTAATCATAATCATTGATTAATTATTTACCTAAAGTTTGTTAGTAGTTTAATTTTCTGTTTAGTTTTTTAATATTAATTGATAGGTTTTGTTTTAAAATTAATGAGCATGGCATTTCCTTATAACTTATTAGACCGTTACTAAGTAATAAAAAGAAAGAGGAATAATGAAAGAATTAAAAGAGGATGGAGAGAGTCACACGTTACTTGGCATGATAAGGAGTGTTCATTATAAAATTAATCATATTCCAACATTTCAAAGCACGGAGGTTCAATGAAAAAAATCCTCTCCTACCGACTTTCTCTTTCTCGACTCCTAAAAATAAAGGGAGATGGGTGTGGTTTTTTGTTTTGTTCTTATGATGAACAAATGAGTAAACATTCCCTTCTTTCTTGAAAAAGATGGCAGTCCACTACCATCACATGAATGACTAGCTTCTATCCACAATCAGCAAAAACCAAAAACAAACCAGAGCAACTTATCCTTAAACACCACCAGCCCCTAAATCTAAACACACAATTACACACAAAGACATTAGTATCTACCTTATCCTAACGAACAACAATCAGCACCCTTATATCCCAAAATCAAAGCTACCAATACATAGAGGAAAAAAGGCAATCAATTGCAGTAACACTGACAGAGAGAACAAGAAAGTGACGACTTCTCTCTCTCCCTCAAAAAACCTCAACAACAATATAACCCATTTCTTTGTTATTCTCTTTGTCTACATATTCTTCAAACAACAAGATCTAGGAGAGAAGAAAAAGTGAGCTATCCTTCAATCTTCTTCTCCATTCAAATATACCACCTTCACCAACAATACACCTATAGATGTGCTTAAGCCACAAACATCAAGAGCTGTAAACGTGTTGCTAATAGGAAGACCCAGCGGTGCTAGACATCATCGTCCAGAGGTGAGGCAAGTTCTTCGCGCGTTGGCAACCTTTTCCGACGGCCCTCCTCACACTGTGCAGTCTCGGTTTTGTGACCATCCCCATGGTTGGCACTTGGTGCCGGCATCATTCACGACCTTGCAACCCTACTATATTTCCTCGCCACGGCGTGAGCAGCTCCCAGCCGTGGAGCAATGACCATTTCGCTGGTTGAAGGTGAGAGAAAGAGACCCTCTTGGGTCCTGAAGGAGAAGACCCTCACGGGTCTGGGCAAGACACTGGTCTTCCCCTTTCTCTTTATTCCCTTTTTCATTTCTTTGTCCTATCTAATATTGTATATATGTTTAGTTGTTTATTTCATTTTCTGTTTTATTTAATGTCTTTTGTTAACTTATTTTTACATTGCATTTTTATTTCAAATTTGTATATATACTGTGTTTCATCTGGCATATCTTTTATTTGTTTATTACCTAGTGAGTCTAGTAGTGCATACATGTTATTGTACTTCATATTATTTTGTGTTTTATAGTAACATGTTAATTTGATATGAGTTGTTTAAATGAGATTATCTAAAAAATGCCTAAATAATTTTAGTCCTAAAAGGTTTTTGTCCTAATCACCTTAATTAATAATGATTATAATAAAGTTATGGTTCGAGTTGTCTCTAACTTCTCTGAAAATAGAAAGAAGGTCCAATACCACCCCTAAACTATTAATTTCATATAAAAAATAATTCCAAACTATCTTGTCAACTTAATTAAAAATGGAATTTTTATAGTAAGATCAAGGTTCGAGTCGTCTCTAACTTCTCTGAAAATGAGAAGAAGGTCTACGACCAACACCATCTCTAAGCTATTAATTTCATACAAAAATATAATCAAAACCTCTTTTACCTAAATGAATTATGGAATTTTTATAGCAAGGTTATGGTTCGAGTTGTCTCTAACTTTCCTGAGAATGGGAAGAAGGTATGCGACCAACATCATCTCTAAACTATTAGTTCCATTGAATTAAAACAATAGTATATTTTAAACAATTTAAAATTAATTAACTCAAGAAATCAATACTTTCAAATCAATCCAAAAGTCAACCAAACTAACCAACCAATTTTTGAACCAGAACTACGTAGTCTTGATTTCCTTATTGCACCTATGAATACGTAGGAGCAAGATAAACTCTTGCCAGACACAAATATAAAAAATAAAATATTTTGTTTTAACAATTAGATTTTTTAATGAATTTGTAAGGGTATAATAGTCCATGTTATTAGCGAGGGTACCGTTTTAATATGAGCAGACGAGGTGCTAATACCTTCCCCGATCTATAATCGACTCCCGAGCTCAAAATTTATGTTTAAAGACCATTTTTATCCAATTCGGGTATAACGAGAGTTTTCTACGTTTTAACCGTAAAAAACGTAGTGGTGACTCTAAATAAATCGGGAGAGGTAGAAATTGAGTTCACCTCTTCTTAAGTCGTAGGGTCAGTCTTCCACTTGGAAAACCCATAAGAGAGTCAGGCCCAGAGCCGCTAATTCATGGACTTAAATACCCACATTTTTATTACTTGTTTGTTTTATTAGAATAATAATTTGTTATGTAGTTTATTTGTTTTATTTATTTATTAAGTTCTTTGTCTTAACTATTTTTATATATTTTGGGGTGGGGAATTTATTCTTAACAAAGATTTTTATGCTTTCCCATACACAAACACAATATGCTCGAGTTACACACTCATATGCCCTGAACCCGGGTATTAGTGATTAGGATTTGAGATAGAAGGGACATCTGCTTTGCCGGTAAATGACTTCGAGTCATATCTGGTATTGGCGGAATGGACCACCCAAATCTTCCCGGTATTATGAGTTAGCGGCTTGGAGGGCTCGATCCTTCTCGTTTCTAACTCATGGTATTTAGTTTTCTTTCTTTCGGGATTGGATGTGATATGGTGACCTAGAAGTCTAAAGCTCTTATCGAGTCCACTTTAATCAAGACCTAGTACCTCCGCCATAGGGTTGTGACCTTTAGACTATTCAAAACCTTATAAGTATACCTTCTTCAGAACAGAGAAGCATAACCTAAATTTTGTTCATCATCATTTATAAATTAGGACTATTGTCCCTAAAAAGTCTTCATGTCTGAGTGTTACGAGGATATCATTGCATATTGATGTCCTTGTTCCATAAGGACGGCTAAATAATTTCCATTCCCTACCATGGGCTAAGAGCCCTAGGAATACCATTCTCTACCATGGGCTAAGTACCCTAGGGATAATTTTCATACCCTACGATGTGCTCAACGCCTTAGGGACCATTTTCATTCTTGTCGATTGGCTCATTGCCCTAGGATATGTTCTCTTCCATCTTAACAAGCTCAAAGTTTTATTATTTAACTTAGAATTGGCCTTAATAGTATGATAGGTGTCAAATCCATCATGATATTTTATTATACTATAATTAAGACTATATTTCCCCAAAATAGGGTATCACACCCTAGGGGCATTCAAAATGCATTAACTTCACTACATTAAGTTCATTCATACCATTCATCCATACATATTCATCATTTAAACATTCATAAAAAACAAAAAAACAGCATTTATACATTCATAAAATTATATCATTCAAACATTCATAAAAATATATCATTCAAACATTCATTAAAAAAGATCATTCAAACATTCATTTAAAAAGATCATTCAAACATTCATGAAGAAAAAAATCATCATTCATACACATCATTCCAACATTAGTCCAAGAAATACCAATCAAACATTCATTCATCTAATCATACAAAAACAAATACCAACTACTCATGTGTGCATTCGAAAAAAGATTCATTCAAACATTGCATTTCATGCACTATCATATCATGCATTATATGCATAACTCATTATCTAAAATACGGAAATATAAACCAATTCATGTATCTTCATAGACATACATTCACCCAAAACATAAAAAAATAAAAAAAATCACTCAAACATTGTATTTCATGCACTATCATATCATGCATTATATGCATAACCCATTATCTAAAATACAGAAAAATAAACCAATTCATCCATCTTCATAGGCATACATTAACCCAAAACACAAAAAAAATTATTCGAACATTGCATTTCATGCAATAACATACCATGCATAATTATCTAAAAGGAAAAATAAGTATATTCATATGCGTTCAAGAAACGAAAAAAATATATTCAAATTTTCCTTCTATGACAAAAAAAACATATCATACATCATGCATATCATCAACTCATGCTTAAAACATTTCAATCTTCAATAAATTCATTTTTCTGAAAGAGATGTCGGTAAAGATACTATATCAGTTCTTAGTGTTATGACAATATCTTGCTATCCAAATTAACTTCAAAGAATGAATACATCTTGCATTTAATAGATGCAATCTAGGTCTGGAACCTTGAGTTTCCTCTGAAATTGTCATCAACTGCAGGCAACCTTGGGGAGTACACTCCCAAGGAACCAAATGCAGGGCAAGATGTTTATTGGGAATTGCTAAGAAACGATCTAGATGCAATATTGGTCTGAGGCCTTGCGTTTCCTCTATGGTTGTCATCAACACAAGAGAAACTATCGAGGTACGCCTCATAGTAATCAAATGTGGGATGTTATGTCTTACTATACCAACATCTCAATGGAAATGAGTGAACTATTTAATCTAAAAAAATTGCATTCCAAATATTCCAAAAAAAAAACGAAAACCAAAAATCAAGTCACGTCATCATTGCTTATAAGCACCCTTATAATAATCATCTTCAATCAAGACCCATGGCAAATCAAATCAAGAGAATGAAGTCAGAGTTGACATTCCTCGAGGAACTGATGAATCAGATCATATTCGGGAACCCCTACTGATTTCCCCAAGACCAATATCATTTAATGATGAGAAATGCACATTTTCACTTCGAGAATAGAAATTCAGTTTCCATTGCATATCTTTTTAAAGATTACATACTAATGCATTGATCATACGAACTTACCATCTCATACTTCATTCCATAAATCTCATTCACCCAAACAAAAAAAATCAAACCGAATTAATTCATGCATTAATGTGAGACATTTGATTCAATAACTTTAAATAAATGGATGATGATGCAAATGTATGACCCAAAATGGTGCAAATCCTTATGGCAAATATTTCTAAAGACACAAGGCATCTTTGAAAATCCAAAATACTAAGAAGATATCCCTAGTCACCCATTTGAGCCCTAGGCATTATGAAAGGAGATTTCTTCTACATGACCCGCAAAATATCAATAACCTTGGGCAGGGTAGTTTCTCAATTGTTTTCCTTAACATTCGATCACTAAGAAATAAATATAGTTCTATACCATTTTCCATATCTAAACCCAAGGATTAAAGATCCTAAACAAGTCAAATAAAAAAGTTCATTGGTCAAAGTGCAAAATAACATAAAGCCAAAATGAAAAAGTACAAAAAAGCCAACTGAGAATTCAAAATTAAAACTCTCAGGCAAAATTCATGGCAAAAAAAAAGTACAGTAGCAATGACCGCCAAAAGGAACAATTCAAATACCTCTCGGGAAGATTATCACCTAAATATTAGGCCTTCACCTACTACATCACAAAAATCCAACAAAATCTTAGTACTTGAATATCATGTCAAGAAAACTGTTGAAATAGGACAATGGAGAAAGGAGAACATAGAAAGGGGTTTGAGAAGCACATTTTGTAGCCTTATCCTTTTTCTTGGAAACCCTTAGCCAAACCATGATATAAGATCAAAAGACCTTGTCGAGGATATGATTTTCCTAAGAAATGTACTAGGGCAAAAAAATGCTGACTCCAATAAATATCGTAAAGTTTTGATGAAAATATCTCATTTTTAATGCATTGGATTAGATTTCATCTCTCATCACCATCACCACCACAAATCAACAAAAAATGAAACTTGCATGATCATTATTTTTAATATTTCTTTTCAAAGAGTTGTGCATGGAAAAAACATATGACAAGTGGAAATCAGAAGAACGATTATCAATCCAAATTGGGGCAGTTTATGGGGGATGATCTCATTTCTCGAATGAAAGTACCAAGAAACCTATACCTGGGGCAAGGCTGAAGTTGCTCATCATGGATCCGTCCAAAATCACTCAACCAAACAGAGGCAAGATCTTGTGTTCTCACCTTCAAACTTCAAAGGTGACTCATGCCTTCATACATTCACAACAGACACACTTGAGGGTGTTCAAAAATTAATATAGTCAAAACAAGCAAATACAAAAAAAAACCAAGCTAAAAAGCAGCAAGAAACAAAAAACATAAGAAAAGAGCGCTAGGTTGAAAACCCACAAGGGCAACCTAAGAAAAGGAGAGCAATGCTAAATCGAAAACCTGAAAAGACGATTTAGTATAAAAAGAAGAAGAAGAAGAAGCCAGAGAATTTATCCTGGTTCATTTGCAGGTCCACTTGCAAAATACATCTAGTCATCCCATCTAGTTTGGGAGATTTTTCTTCACTAGAAACTTTAATTGTCAATTACAAACAAGCTTCCAATTTGACACTTCTACAAGTGCTTCTTTCTTGAACTCTAAGCCAATCAATACAATTTGACCTTTTCTCGCCTCTTTCGGATATCCCACCTACTGACGATTCTATCCTAGCTGATTATACTTCTTTTCAAGACCCTTGTATAAGTGGTAAATAACACTAGTCATTCCTAACCGCAGCTAGGGTGATTTTGCTCTCAAATGTCTAACAAGAATATTTAGTTGTGATACACTCACTAAGTACAATGTAATCACTCTAATTATCAACTACAAAAACCTCACACAAGAATCTCACATAGATGCACATAAATTGGTGAAAGACTATGAGGGTTTTTGTGTATGAAAATGTAAAACACTCTTTGAAAAAATTGTGAATGAAGTTCACTCTTCTATTTGAAAATCACTGAAGAACTTAACACTTTTTCACTTGAAAATTAATGCAGAGAATTTTCGTATGATATGAGTATGATGTAAAATTTTGAATGCCTGATTCTTACTCATGGATTAAAATATAGCCTTATATATAAAACATATTTAACAGTTTTTAATCGATAATCTATTCAGTTAATCGATTAACATATTTGAAAACAGTTCCTATTCTGTTGGACATGCATCATTAATCGATTACAGAAACGCTTAATCGATTATTTAAGTTCAGAAAACTTAATCCCCAGTCTCTAGAATTTTACTTAATCGAATAACTTCTTGCATAATTGATTAACAATGTGAAAAGTGATTTTCTGATGCAAGGTAAAACCTTCTATGAGATGTATGCATATGCAAAGTATGTTTTCAAGATAAGTGATATTTTTATGCAATGAAATTAGTGTATATTACCTATCATGAATGGATGAAGGACTCTCTTATTTTAAGTTTTACTTAATTTTATCTTTGTGAGATTCCCATCCTTGGTTTATCTAACCTAGACTTGAACTAAGAAATCATCTTAGAACTCTAAAAAGACATAAAATAATTTCCTAATTCTAGATGACCTTGAGTTTTTGGCTTGTTGTTTGTAGAGTTGAATCAATCTTCAAGCTTTCCTCAAATCTCTATCTTCATTAAAACTACATAGAAGATTAGACTTGTAAACTTTGACTCCTCTTGCAATATCTATATTTCCATTGAGTCTCTTGATTAATTATGCTAGTTTATCCCATCATGTTGGGGAATAATCATATGGTTAAGTTGCATGTCATGCACATTTTCAATGTAAACATGTATTCTTGAATCCCCAAACATGTTTTTGAAAACTCTAGTTTGGACGTTTGTTTGAGGATAAACAAAGTTTTAAGTTGGGGTGAGTTAATAAGTACCAAAATTCCATACTTTATCATCATCTTTCATGCAATTTCAGCTCAAGAAATATTCAAAACAATGCAAATATGCTCTCTAATCTAAAACATTATGTAATATTTCTAATTTTACATTTAGAGTGTTTGTGCAGTTCAAAACTAGATAAAACAATGCAAAAAGTAAAGTTTTGGACAAAAGCAACTTGTGCTCAACATAGGAGCCACGCCTAGCACACTTGACATTACAAGGTGGCCACGCTCGGCACAGGTGGCCCATTTTTTCCAACGTAACTTGATTATGAGAAACATCAAGGTCGGGCCAGGTGAAGCGCCACACTCAACATAACCAATGTGTTAAGCAAAAATTATAGATTTCACACTCTTTAAAAATGGATCAAATTGAGAGCATTAAATACACATTTGAGGAGCAACACTTATTTCTCTAAAATCTTAGTTCATATAGGTCACTTAGCTCGAATTAAGGTGTTGAAGCAAGGTAGAAAGATTGGAGGCATTAATTTATGCTCTTTGAGGATGTAATTTCTTCACTTGAGAACTTTATTTCTCTTTTTCAATTTTTGTGTATAGTAACCATGACAATAAGTAACTAAACCTCTTTCTTGTTGGGATTACATGTAATATTGATTAGATGTATACATTTTGATACTCATTTATGCTCATTCCTCATTTTTTATTCTTATCAATTATTTTGGTGCTTAATGCTTACTTGAGGTTGACACTTTTTTTGTATTTTGTTTAGGTTGTGAATTCATAAAGGAATTCTTGTTCCATATCTGATTTATAATAGGTCGTCTTATTGGTATAATTTCTAGGAATAGATTTATATAAATATGTAATATTTTTCATGTTGTTGGCATAGTTATTAAAAATAGATCTATATCAATAACTTATAACTCTTAATTTTGTTAACATAAATTTCTAGGAATAGAGTTATGTTAACAGATCATAAAGCTTCATCTTGTTAGTAGAGATGGCAAAATAGACCGTCTGACCTGTTTCGCCCGTGCCCGCAAATCCCTGCAATATTTTAAGCGAGTGTGGGCAAGCACGCATTGTCTTGTGGGACAAAATGGCATGCATTGCCCTTTTTAAAACATGCTAATGGGTGGCCCGAAGGCATTGATAAGAAATATAAAAAAATGAATAGTAAAAAATTAAATAAAGTAGTTGAAGAGAATTTGTTTTAAAAATATTTTGATATTTTATATGAAGGTGAATATATCATATTAAATTACAAATTTTTTAAGACATTAAATCATATTACATCATAATTTATTTGAATTTTTCTTTTTTTTTATTACATTAAGTCTGTGTGCCGCTTGCATTGCCCAATAGAGATGCATGCGAGCATGGTGGGCAAACAGACTAGGCGAAATGGGCAAAAAAACAAATTTTGTATGCACTACTAGCAAAATTTTGCGGGTTATGCAAGCCGGCCCGTGGGCTTAACTTGTTTTGTCATCTATACTTGTTAGTATAGTTGCTAGGAATAAATCTATATTAATAAGCTACTAATATGGTTAAGGAATTGGCAATTGATATCATTGGGCTTTGTTTGTAATCATAATTCTTCATCTTGTGAGTAGAGTTGCTAGAAATATATATTTACTCATAAGATATTAATGAACTAAGGAATTAGTGGTTAATATCATTGAAGTCTTATCTCATAAGTGAAAGAATCATAGTTTAGTGAATAAGTGCTATTGAGTCAAGTGTTTATGAATAGTTGACTAGTAAAGTCTAATCCAAATATTTTTATTTCATAAAATTATAAAAATCATTTAATTAGTTTATTTTTTTAACCGCATCATTCCAAACTACCTAACAAAATTACTTAGAATAACAATTATTACTTGAGTGGTTTAATATTACTCAAGTCTTTGTGAATTCGATAATGTTTATACTTATTTGCTACAACTCGATTTGATAATTTAATAGGCACATTCTCAATTACCATCATTATAAACTATTTGTAAAATTCAATTTTACCCGGTCTACTTTTTTTACATTTTTACAAAAAATAAAAAATTATAAAATATCAAAAGTAACAAAAAGAGTATTTTTGTTATTTTCCAGTTTATGGAGTCAAATAATAATTTTTGCACATTTATAGGTATTTTGGTAATGTTTTGGACTTATAAGCAACAAATGTTTCTTTATCCAAAAAATGTACTTTGGTAGCTTGTATGTTAAATAAAATATTTTTATTAAAAGAGGGCTTTCCTAAAACCAATTTTATATTCTTTTAATATTTGGTAATTATCTACCCATTAGAAAAAAAAAATTACCGACAATTTTATTTTAATTAATTTATCAATTTAGGAAAGAATAAATAAAACTTTTCATTTTTCAATGGTTACATTTTTAATAAAAAGTAGTCATTAATATAGTAGTTACAAAAAACACTACTATAAAAACAAATTTAAAATAAAAAGAAAGTATTCACAGAGTTTAAAAAGCTTAATTTTTTTAAGGAAAGACAGGTTTAGTTAAAAACAAAAGAAGAAAACATACAATGAGCAAAAAGAAAGGAAAAAGAAAACGAGTCTAGAAAATAGAGAAGGAAACATAAAAAATGAGAGTTAGCAAACAAAACAAAGTTGTCTTGATTCAGCTCTCTATTATTAGGTTGTGATTACCTTGCCCTCGTCTTACACAAAAAGTTGTTGCTCCAATCATTGAGTAAGAGTTGTTGCTTCAAAAAAATTTGTGTACCACAGTCCCATAATTATGTGATCATTAGCCAACATCACATGGTCGTTCGTTGTCATCTTTGATACCAATTATTGGTTGATTATTAACTTCTCAAAGCGAGTTGTCCCATTGTGCCTTGTTCCAAAGTAGTTGTCAGAAGTATACCAACAAGAAAATGATACATGAGCTTTTACTCCCTATTTCCTCAATTGATGTGTGTCAAATGCACACCTTTTGCTCCACTGTTTCTCTTTTTCGCCTAACGCACTTCAAATTCCACACCCACCAGTATCATTCCGACACATGACAGATTTCTAGGTATTTATTTCTTTTTCTCTATTTAATTCATTATATTCCATTTTTTAAGAATTAGGTAATTCTATGTTTTTTAACATTTAATAAATTAATCACAACTAAGTAATAATAGATATTTTTTATAATAACTAATAGTAAATAATAAATTCTTTAGTAAAGTGAGTAAATATTTTAATTAATAAATTTAATGAAATTTGAATAGTTTGTTTGTGGCCTTTATTGTTTCTTCATTTTTGCTTAAAGTATGAAGTTGGTCTACGATCAATATTGTCTATTTCTTATTGATTCCATTTATCTTAAGTAATTATTTGTAAATGATTTTAATTAAAATTAATTTATGTGATGTGAATAGTGAAGTCGTGGTTTATGTCATCTATTCATTCTGCGCAAAGCGAGAATTTGGTCTACGATTAGTGTTGTCTTTATGCTATTGATTCCATTTATATTATATAATTATTGTTAAATGATTTTAATCAAAATTGTTTAATGGAATTTGAATAGCTTGATCACAGTTCATATCGTCTCTTCCTTTATGCTTAAAGCAGGAAGTCTGTCTATGACTAGTTATTTTAAATCAACTTAAACTAATAAATTAATAATTTACTAATAATTATGTTGTCTCGATTTCCCTATTGCATTTAGGAATGCGTAGAGCAAAATAAACTCGTTAGACATAAAAACTATATATGCTATTTTGTTAATTAAATTTATAATCAAATAAGCTAAGGGTATACTTGTTTCATGCAATAAGCGAGGTTAACATTTTATTATGGAGGGACGAGTTGCTAATTCCTTATTCGATCTTTAATTTCCTATTAAGCCCAGGACTCAGGTTCAAAGACCTTACTTCCAAAATTGGACATAAAATAGAGTTTTCTACGTTTTAACCGCAAAAAATGCAATGTCGATTCCAAATCATTTAGGAGAGAACTTAATTGTGCATGACATCTTCTTAAGTCTTGTAGCCAGAGTTCAACCGAAAATTGGATTACAATACCGTCATTATCACATCAGTATTATTATTATTATTATTGTTTTGTATGTAGTAACATGACACCACCACTAACACCCTTACCACCACACCACTATTATCATCACCACCAAACAATCATCATCGCTACCATCTTTGTTGTCATTGTTGTCATACTGCCACCATATTATCGTCACCGTTAATAGTTTGCCACTATCACAGTTGGTTCCCACAAGGCTTTGTAACTCACATAGAGGGAGGTGAATATGTCATATGGTACACAATTACTATTGTTCGATAAACAAACATATTATATAAATTTACACATTGTTTAATCGATTAACACCAGCAATAATTGATTAACTTGATTTACAAATAATCAATTAACTAAACAACCTAATCGATTATGCAGTTCTTATTCTATGAAAACAATTTTCTTTTATCTCTAAGATTACCAAAATTACCAACATTTAAATAAACTTATATGTGCTTCTTTTAGATGATTAAGAATAGTAAATGCACATAACAGAATATGCATTCATCTCCATATTTGTAAATGCTCATCTTGTGAATAAGATTTTCATGGAACATATACTATCTAGGATTCAAATCAATTATCTCCATACCAGATGTGTCGATCCCAATGTGATCAATGACACGGGAGATAAATATCTCATATGCTAGTAGTCTTGAGGAACACGATGTAATGCCATACATGTCCAATGTGATCAATGACACGGGAGATAAATATCTCATATGCTAGCAGTCTTGAGGAAGACAATACAATGTCATACATGACCTTCAAAATCTCATCAGGCCAGCTTATTAGAATACCTTCCTTAATAGCAAACATTAACTTCAAATCATTCATAGTTGATTGCGCGTGATTTGTATTGCGCTAAACCAAAATATAAGCAATCAACTAGTGTAGCAACCTATTCTCCACGGTTAATGAGCCAACTTTAGTAAGCTCACCTTGGACCAAATAATATGGTCCTCTCAAGCATGACTTGTACATTTATGTGCAGTCGTATGCACTCCATTTTTCATTGTTACAGTCACCAAGAGATCTACCATCACATGTCAAGCCTCTAACAGCCATAAAGAAAATACCATTTAATAGAATCAACTTCTCTTGTACCATACTTTGTAACCACCATCCTTATATTGAAATTAGCATAAAATTCCCGAACTAGAGAATGGTATATGCTGTCATTTAGTTCTAGAAACTGTACAACTCCTTGTACCTCCAATTCATGCGGGAATTGAAATCCATGCTCCACCATCCATACCATGTCGGCATACCAGATGTATGTTGAAAATTAGCATAAAAATTCTCGAACCAGAGAAGGGTATATGCTGCCATTTAGTTCCAGAAACTGTACAACCCATTGTACCTCCAATTCATGCGAGAATTAAAATCCATGCTCCACCATCCATGCCATGTCGGCATACCAGATGTATGTTAGTTTTCGGCTGACAAACCTCGCCAACCTTTATGCTTTATGCCTGGCAGAATGATCCATCTGAACAAAATGCGAATAGAAGAAAAATAGAAAGAAAAGGGAGTAAAACATCTAATGAATATTACTCATTGACGGCGTGGAATTACACAAAATATTACATCCATACAGACACGAATAATAACATAATATATACATCACATAAAAAATGCACAATGATGAATGATGTTATAATCTCAGATTATGAGGATCAAAGTCCACAATCTCAATGTATGAATGTTATGCTTGTTTCATCCATCCTTTCACCAATATCTTCCCAATATACTATTCAGAAATAACCAAGAGTACAGGTCCCATA